>NC_138769.1:366702560-367163780 GCF_965119305.1 Pelophylax lessonae | reverse complement strand
GTGTTTGGAGGGCCTCGTGTGATTTGTACCCCTATGCGTTTTCTTATGTGTTTTTTTTTTACATTTCTTTGCAGCCTCTTCTGCTCTTTGCCACCACCACCACCACCACCACCACCACCACTGTGTTTGTGCCATTAGGTAAGTGTTTGGAGGGCCTCGTGTGATTTGTACCCCTATGCGTTTTCTTATGTGTTTTTTTTTTACATTTCTTTGCAACCTCTTCTGCTTTTTTTGCCACCACCACCACCACCACCGTGTTTGTGCCATTAGGTAAGTGTTTGGAGGGCCTCGTGTGATTTGTACCCATATGCGTTTTCTTATGTGTTTTTTTTTTTTCCTTTTCTTTGCAGCCTCTTCTGCTCTTTGCCCACTACTACCACCACCACCACGACCAAGTCTGTTTGTGCCATTAGGTAAGTGTGTTCTGTAACTGTTCACTAATTATACTGTATATGAAGAGCAATCTGCAAATCCTGTTTTTTCTGTTTTCTCTTTTGTCATTTCAGATTTAGGAGTTTGGGGCTCTTTGCTGCTGCTGGACAGCCAGATTCTCTGCCCACCTCGTGCTCCCATGGCCCCACCCACTGGAAGGATGAGAAGGGGCAGGGTGGCCAGGGGGGCCAGGGGGGCCAGGGGGGGCAGGGGGGGCAGGGGGGGCAGGGTGGGCAGATCGTCTGGCTCTGGTGTGAGGGAGGCTCCAGCTGTATCCATGAGGGAGTCCACCATCCCCATCCCGGAGGAGGAAGCCGGGGGAGGTGTTAACACACCAAGTGGACAAGCTGGCTCTTCTGACAGTAGTCCTGGAGCGGGTCCGTCCACCAGAGTCAGCTTGTCCACATTACCCCGGCTTCCCCGTTTCACCCACAATCAGTGCTGTGCCCTGGTCCACGCCTATATGGCCAGATATCAGGCGATACATGGGACCAGGGCCGCGTCTTACTCAGTAACAGAGAAGAACAGATTGTGGGATGAAATCCGGGATGCTGTAAATGCACTGGGTGAAGCACCTCGCCACCGTGACAGTGTGCGGAAGAAGGTCAACGACATCTGTGGGTCCGTTCGGAAGAAGCTAATTGCATGGGCTGCGGAGGGTCTTTATGACCGTCAAGGTCGGCTGGATGAACGTGCACGAAGTTCTCTCTGGGATTATCAATTACCTTTCTTGAACATCATAGGACCCGATACCATCTTTCCCAGAGAGGACTTAGATTCGGATGCTTTGCACCGAGGTAGGATATTATCTTGGATGTCAATTGTGTGAGTTGTTTGGAAAAGATTAACTACTATCCTATGTGTGACATTAAGAGAATGTGATACTTGCCCTTCCAATTGTCCTTTTTTTGTTTTCCCCAACCTGCAATTTGTTCATCTGTAGCACGGATCTCAGCCCCTCCACAGCCCATGCAGCTTGGCGAACCAGACGGACTCACAGGTGTTGACATCAGTGCTGACCCTCCTCCTGGTAGGTCCAATATCATACTGTGCCAAACAATGTAGATGTTTTTTTTTTGCCAAGATAGCTCATATTGCTATGTCCTTTACAGAAGATCCGCAGCAGGGAACACACCCAGTGCAGCTAGGCCTGGAGGAAGGTGTTGGTATGTCTAGTCAAATAATGTTTTTTTGAATCTTATTAACCCCATTAACACACATGTTTTTTCTTAGGAAAGAGTGTTGCCTTTTAGATGTTTACCCTGCAAAACACAGTTGACAGCATTAATGGGTGCCGTCATTAGTAGGCAGACCAAGCCTTCTTAACCTTTGGGAGGGTTTAGCAAGTGTCCTATGAGCCCAGGAAAGCACTTTTGAATGTTTGGCCTCAATGCTTCATTCATGAAGCTAGGAGGGCAATCTGGCCATAATCATTACTGACTAAGGTTATGTACTAAACATGTTTTTTTTTTTTTGTTTTTAAAAGAACATCAGGCCCCTCTTGACGTTGCAGCTGGAGTTGGATCAGGAGCTGGCGACGATTCTGCATCCAGTGCTGTGGTATGTGATATAAGGGAACAAGGTGCACATGTAACATTTCAATGGTAGCATTGATTTTGGACTAGATGTGGCTTACATTGTGTGTGTTAAATTAGTGCTATGACATTCTGACGATGCACCAGCACAACAAGAGTTCTATCTTGAACATCAGGGAATTATGTTATAATTTGGTGTGCCACTAATGTTCCAAAAACATCCAGGATCTTTAAAGTCCGGCCCGTCTTTGATTTTCCAGGTCCAAAATCATGGGTATCGTTTGGTTGGGTTGTCCTGTAGCCGATTGATGGCAAGATTTTAGACAACATACGTAGATGTATAAAGTCATTGGTGTAGTAACAGATTTACCAAAAGCATAAACAACCTACCACACCAGGGTTAATTGGGAACACCTTCATGTTGAATCTTTTTTGCCTTTGTCATATTAGTCACACCAATATAATATGTACCCATTATCAGAAGTGTTGCTAGCTTGGATAATCTTACAATGAACAAGTACTCATTAGAAGCACATCAAACTTTTCAACGTTCTGCTTGGGGTGTTAAGTTGTCAAACTAATCTGAAATATTTAGTCATGATGTTTGATAATGATTTGGTCTATTTCTTCTGCTTTCAGGTAGCCTTAGATGCAGAGGGATTGTCACCTACCCAACTTCGTCCATCTATGCTGGATGTAGCCGAGAGGCTGCTTGATGAGTATCAGGTCCAAAATGAGTTAAGGAGGCGTACTCAGCAATCTACTGAGGCAGTACGTCTGCTCGGGCTCATACAGGAATCTGTAGCAACAATGGTACAGGTTCACCAGGATATGTTACAGGTTCAACAGGATATGCGTAACAGCTTGGTAAGTTTAGCAGACCAGCATCAACGGGATCGGCAAAGTGTTGACACTCAGGTGCTGGCCACACGCCAATGCCTGTTTGGATCTGAAGATGCCCCATTGGCAGAGCCCTCCCAAACATCTCACTCACCTGCCACTGCAGGTTGTGGTAGTGGGAGGGTAATGCCAGTGTTGGCCACTTGTCAGGCAGCTGGGGATGGGACAATTCCTCCTGTAGCCACTCCTAGCACTTCACACTCCGTTCGGACTCCCACACCCCTCAATGAGCAATCCTCCTGCACAACCTCAATGCGCACTGGTTCCACAGTACCCCTTCCACCTGACTACATTCCCTCCACACCTTTATCACTTCACTCCTCCCCAGGCCGTTCTTCTTTTTTGTCACCAATGCGACATGTCGTTTGCCCCCGCACCGTGGACCACAACAAACAATCAACCACCACTCCCCACACATCTTCACAACCCTTGCACCACCAGCAGCATCAAATAGCCTTGGAGCAGCAACGATCCCATCTCATGGTAATGGCACACGTTGCCCAAATGCTTAGGCTGACCCCAGAGCAGATGACACTATTGGCCGAACATCTTCTGTCTGGGACATTTCCAACGTTCAACACCCTGCATCATCAGCAGCCTCAGACAGAAGATATGATCCTAATGGGCCACTTGAGCACAACTCTACAGTTAACCCCAGACCAGATGGAACTCTTGGCACACCATTTGATGGCAGGAAACTTAACAATGCTCACCACACTGCTTCAGGCACGACCACCAACTTGATTTTTTGTTTTTTTGTTTAATTTGGTTTAGTTTTGTTAATGATTTACATTGGCCAATTTTTTGGGCCATTTTTTTTTTAATTTGAGGGTGGCACAATATGATTTATTATAGTGCTTCTTTTGGGGATGAAATAAAATTTTATGCAAAATGATTAGTTTGTGTTTGCTCTTTGGTTTTTTAGGAGTGTTGGTGGCCAAGTAATGGCCCTGGTTAATGTAGGCATTTATACACACGTGCTTCTCTATCTCCAAACATATGATTTCATGTAAATTTAGATAACTCAATGTTCACATAACGACCCAAGAAAAGGTCTCCCTTCAAATGTAGCTTCAAAACAAGTCTCAAGGCTAACATAAACCAAAGCCAACATACTAACAATTACAGACCACACCACTCAAGTAAACAAATACAACACAAAAGACATTCGATGTGTACACCAAAAAGAAAACTTGGGTAATAAAATAAATGTTTTAATAACACATGTGGGTGTCTACCAACTGTAGCGTACAAAAAATATATTACAATATATAATAGAATGAACTAAATTGCCAATGTAACATTTGTGTTGCAAAGAGCAACATACTTAAATTTAATTTAGATAAACATTTTAAACATTTTTTATGTTTTGACATCATTTTTTGGAAGGTTTTCACAAAAACAATTCTTTTTTGTAAACATTTGTGGTTTTGTCCGTTGCCATAAAAACAACAAGGCTTTTTTGTAAACATTTGTGGTTTTGTCCGTTGCCATAAAAACAACAAGGCTTTTTTGTAAACATTTGTGGTTTTGTCGGTTGCCATAAAAACAACAAGGCTTATTTGTAAACATTTGTGGTTTTGTCGGTTGCCATAAAAACAACAAGGCTTTTTTGTAAACATTTGTGGTTTAGTTTGTTACCAAAAACAACAAGGCTTTTTTGTAAACATTTTTGGTTTAGTTTGTTACCAAAAACAACAAGGCTTTTTTGTAAACATTTTTGGTTTTGTCGGTTGCCATAAAAACAACAAGGCTTTTTTGTAAACATTTGTGGTTTTGTCCGTTGCCATAAAAACAACAAGGCTTTTTTGTAAACATTTGTGGTTTTGTCGGTTGCCATAAAAACAACAAGGCTTATTTGTAAACATTTGTGGTTTTGTCGGTTGCCATAAAAACAACAAGGCTTTTTTGTAAACATTTTTGGTTTAGTTTGTTACCAAAAACAACAAGGCTTTTTTGTAAACATTTTTGGTTTAGTTTGTTACCAAAAACAACAAGGCTTTTTTGTAAACATTTTTGGTTTAGTTTGTTACCAAAAACAACAAGGCTTTTTTGTAAACATTTTTGGTTTAGTTTGTTACCAAAAACAACAAGGCTTTTTTGTAAACATTTTTGGTTTTGTCGGTTGCCATAAAAACAACAAGGCTTTTTTGTAAACATTTTTTTTTTGGTTGCCAAAAACAAGGCTTTTTTTTTTTTTTTGGTTTTTTTGGTTCCCAAAAAAAGGGTTTTTTAAAAATTTTTATATTTTTTTTGGTTGCCAAAAACAAGGCTTTTTTTGTTTTTTTTGTTTTTTTGGGTCCCAAAAAAAGGGTTTTTTTATAAATTTTTATATTTTTTTTGGTTGCCAAAAACAAGGCTTTTTTTGTTTTTTTTTGGTTTTTTTGGTTCCCAAAAAAAGGGTTTTTTATAAATTTTTATATTTTTTTTGGTTGCCAAAAACAAGGCTTTTTTTTTTTTTTTGGTTTTTTTGGGTCCCAAAAAAAGGGTTTTTTATAAATTTTTATATTTTTTTTGGTTGCCAAAAACAAGGCTTTTTTTTTTTTTTTGGTTTTTTTGGGTCCCAAAAAAAGGGTTTTTTATAAATTTTTATATTTTTTTTGGTTGCCAAAAACAAGGCTTTTTTTGTTTTTTTTGTTTTTTTGGGTCCCAAAAAAAGGGTTTTTTTATAAATTTTTATATTTTTTTTGGTTGCCAAAAACAAGGCTTTTTTTGTTTTTTTTTGGTTTTTTTGGTTCCCAAAAAAAGGGTTTTTTATAAATTTTTATATTTTTTTTGGTTGCCAAAAACAAGGCTTTTTTTTTTTTTTTTTTTTTTTTTGGGTCCCAAAAAAAGGGTTTTTTTTTAAACTGTTTTTGATTTTTTTGTTAGATTTTTGTTTATAATGGGCAACAATTACAAATGTGACATTTCTTTGTGTTGCAACGTGCAACATAAGTAAACAAACAACCAAAAAAAAATACTAGGATCTTTTTAAAGGTGTGACATTCCTAACGAATGGCTCCTTAGGGTCTGGATCCACGCCACAAAGGTGTTCCAAATAGAGAATTCGGTCTCCGCACCACCTCATATAATCCAGGAGGACCTCGTAGGTGAGGTGGGTGTGCCCTGGGTAGAAAAAAACATGACAATTAGTTTTAGGCAAAATGATCCAAACAAGGATTGTAATTAATGTGCCTCAACAAATATGCTTAGGAGTCTATTGGTTGGCTTTTATCAACACTCTGAAGCAAATATGCTAAATTGCTGTTGTAAACCTTAAACTCAAACTTTCACAGCAAATTGTTCAAAAGGTTACATAAGATGGCTTGGAATGTTAGTAGCAGTTCCACCAAAGCTAAGTAAAATGCTTTTCTGCATGTAAACACAAGCAATCATTTTGAAGAATGTAAGGTGTTTTGGGTTCAATTGGTCAACACGATACATGTGCACACATTTATCTCTATCACCATTGGAATCTGTGGAGCGTTCTCTCTCACTCTTACTGTCTATAGATTGAACCTGACACATAGTAGAGACTCACCCTTAGGAATTTTGAGGGCCAGTTCTGGACGGAGCAGATGTGTCTGCTCCCCTGATCTCCTTTCCGCCATCCCAGCTGTGTTAAGAGAGAAGAAAAAGTTTATCAACAAATGGACTCACGCTAACTGTAGGTTACGCAGTCATGAAAACGCTCTAACACCCACTCATTACCCCTCCACATTTCCCTGAAAGTTTTATTTAGACATTGATATGGTGGTGATGCAGATTTGTACAGTGCAAGCGTCATTCTTCTGGGTGAAGCTTGTAGCGTTAAGGATACGTACTCCCTGCTTTTGTGCTGATTGTGTTTTTCTGATGTTTTTGGTGCCTCAGCCCTGCCTGTTCTAAGTGTAAGAAACATATCATTTTGGGAGGGCTGCGGAAAACTAATCAGGTTAGACTTACACTCTCTAGGTTTTTGGGGACAAGAGAAATAACAATCCTCCTTTTTACATGGCCCCTGTACACACCTCTAGGCACCTCCCTCCTGTTGTTTGACCCCACAGCAGGCAGCTTGCTATGGAGGCACATGAGATGAAGCCAAGCACCCTGTGCCTGTTCAGGCACTAGGCTGTGAGCCAGCCTTGCCCCCCTCCCTTCCAATGGTCTCAATGATTAGGAGTGACAGCATCAGGAGGCAATATTGGCATGCTGTCACCTCAGTTAAGGAGGAGGGGGAGTCTGTTCCAGACAAGTATTAGTGCAAAAATTTGGACCGTAAAAAATGGTCCCAGTAAGTCTTAGGGGGAATATGCACACCTATCACTTGGAATACTAATGCATAGAATGCATTCACATAAAGAACCCGCTGCCTTTAGAACAACTTGAAGCCTGAGCGGGGACATACACAGTTAGCATTTCTCCACTTACTAAGTAGACACATTACTGGAAAAGCACACAACTTACCATCATCAGGTTTTTTTGGGGCCCCTGAAGTGGATGGCGTGGCTGGCTCTGGAGAAACTGCACAAAAAGAACACAAATTGTGAACTGGAATGTGGTACATTACCGAGGAAGAGTATTTATGAAAGATTGACAAACACACATTTTCAGTGTTGACTAAATCAGGACATGATTAAATTACAATGTCCCCTAAAAATTTACAAGTACAAAGCACACATTTCCAATGTAGAGAAACTAACACCAATTTAGAATAGGGTGGCTTGAGATAACTTACAAAAGATAACATGTCCTGTAAAGCTCCCCAAAACCACCTTTCAAACATGAAGGTTAAGCAAGAGTGTTTCATGACCAACCTTCCTGTCACATATAGCAAAACTACACTTGCTTTGACTCCAACTTAGATTATCCTAGATACACATCATCCTAGCACACACAATTCATGTGAGAATCTAATTTTAGGTACTTACAGACTAGTTCAGGGGAGCCTGGAGTGGGGGAGGATGGGGGAGACCCTACATGGGGGGATGGTGTCCCTTCATGGGGGGATGGCGTTGTATCTCCTAGAAACACAAAGACACAAATACAATCCTTGAACAAAAGCTATTTGATAAAGGCACACAGAAAGTAGTCTGGAAACATTGAAGGTAGTAGTTACAGTGGACTGGGTAAGCAGTGGCCCCTCTTCCCCAGTCCTCCACAACAAACATCCTCAATGTCAGCTGCTACAAAACCCCAATGTCAAAATATATATATTACAGCCCTTATATTTACCAGGACACATTGAACACACAAACACATGTAGAATACTTACTTCCCCTTTGAGGAGAGCCCAGGTCCTCATCCGAGTCGGACCAATTGGCCTCTTCTTGGCCAACAGTTTGTTCCTGGCCCGGATCCAGGCGACTTGGCCCTGCCTGAGGCTCCTCTCTTGCTGAAGTTACATCAACCACAAAAGAAAACAAAACAAACAATCATTCCTCCAAGTTCGACCTAATACACAACACACCAGCACATCCACATTACTTACAGGGGGCCTGAGAAGGCTGAGCCGCAACATCCTGATCACTGGTTTCTAAAATAAAAGAAAAACATTATATATTATTTATGGACACAAATAGGCAGTAACCTCTCATCATGCTAGCACCATACTCAATGCCCCTACAATTCAGAACATAGAAGTGCACTTACACCAATGAGATGCATTGACCATGTTTTAAAACAGGAGGGCACCATGCAAATTAAGCGGGCGCCTAAGGCCTCGCACCTACAGGGGCCTTGCGGCCAGTGGCGGAGCACCAACATTTCGAAGGGCGCAGTCAGGGAAATCTCCCAAGTAAAAGATTGCTTTCAATCCTCGGATCAAAAAGTTGCAGCAGTGTGCTGCAGTCCCTTCACTGCGTCTGCCAGGTGTCTGTTGTCCGCTGACACTTACTCCTCCTTCTCTGCCTGGGGATTGGCCGTCTGATCATGTTATCCTAAGATGTGGAGGAATCGGTAGGTGTGTACCTGCACCAGTAGGAAGTGACTGGCCGGTCAACTCACTCTGCTATCATCAGTTGTTGCTCTGGGAGGAGAGCTCCGCCCTGGACCCGGAACATACAGGTAACCAGGCCCAGACTTGATATTTTGCAGGCTGGTCATAGATTTGTTGTGTCCACTATGCAAAGTGGTTGAGTAGCCCCAGGGAAGTTGGAAGAGTCTGAAAATGGTTGGTGGAGGAGGAGGAGAAGAAGGCCCTGGGTGGCTGGGGGACAAGGAGAGGGCCCCTGGGGGTTTTCTAGAGGAGGAAAGATCCACAATGACGCCAGAGTCAATTGCCAAGGAAGAGAGTGGAGCTGAGCAAGTCCTGCCTATCTGACATGAAAGCCAAACATGGTGTAGATGGAGCCCTTTGCCCTACACAATGACAGCACCAGAGGTGGAAGGTGAGTGGTAGCGGGTCTTTGACATTATAGAGCATATGGACTCTGTCCATTATTGGTAGTTTTGTTTGGAGTTGTCCTTTAGATGTTTAACTGTGTTGTTTTTGACCCGAGCTGTGAGGGACTGAGGTATGACAGCCCACTATGCTGAGACTTATAGTGCCCTAGAATGTTGAGGACTGAGGAATCCTTAGTCCCTAACAGAGGGCACTACAAGTCTTAGCATAGCAGGCAGTATTTCCTCATTCCCCTACAGAGAGGATTACAAGTCCAAGCAGGTAGCCTTCTGCAGTGGGACTTGTTGTGCCCTTGACTGTGGTGGACTGAGGAAGGGAAGTGTAAGAGGGTCTCTGTAAGCTCAGATGTATGGGGGAGCTTTGGGGAACACAGAGTTCCCTTTTACACCAGAGTCCCCAGCTTCCCCCCTCAAATAATGGTTCCCAAACTCTCCTTATATCAGAGTCTTCACACTTCCCTCTTACAGTGTAGTAAGTCTGGAGACTCCGATGTAAAGGGGGCTCTGTAAAATGTGATTAGAGATTAGAAATTTCTAACATTTTTATTTTCTACTTACGATCCACAATTTTCAGCTGCTCAAATGGCTCGCTGCCTCTGACTGCATATTGGAGTGTGGCCGTCCTCCTCCTCCCCTTCTTCACCAAAAGCACAAGAGGGTGCCGTCCGTCCGCTTTGGCTAGAAGCAGAAGAAAAAAAAAAAACATAAAAAATACGAATGTACATAGTAGTATTAAAGGTTGTGAAGAGACACTTGATGGGGTGTTGGTATTAGTGTTGTTGCATAGCTAAACACATGTCCACCTACCCAAAAAATTGTAACCTATCTGGTCACATGTAATGTATATTTTTACTTACCGGAGATTTGCTCCACAGCCTTTAGCAGGAGCTTGGGTGAGCGCCTTTTGGCATCACTCCAGGCCCGCTGCAGATCCACTATCTCAGGCAGAAACTGAAATCTCCGCTGCAGCCTCATCCGGAGACGACACATCATCTTGTGCTTTTGGTGAAGATGCGTATAAACTTTATCATACCCCCAGAGGAGGAGGAGCTGTGGAAAGAGCAGTGTATGTTTGAGTCCAAGTATGTCCAAAATAGTACAGTCTTCAAATAACATGCTAGGTCGTCTTTGAGATATTGTAGAACAAAGAATTCCATTTCTGGTGATACATATACATCGATGTCCAAATCTACCTCCATGACATAGGTTGCCCCACACTGGTGATTTCCTCTACATGATATAGCCATTTTCTCAATTGGCCTTTCATAACACACCCAGGGCCGCCATCAGGGGGGGACAGGCAGTCACTGTATTTACAACCTTATTGCTGTCCATTTAGCAGGGTGCAAGTAACTTTACACACATGTAGCATAGGTATCAACTTTTGTCACCATGTTAAAAGGACAGCAGTATGGGTAGCATTACAGTGACTGTTATTAGTCCAGGCTCACTAAACTAGCCAATGCTTGGAAAAGCAAGCCATGCAGATTGCTTTTCAGGTCCCTTTTAACACGAGCTGTCTGATTGGGTGTGGCTGTTAATTTTTGACGCAGACCTGATAAGCCCCTCAATTCTCCTTTATGGAGTGTTATATGTAAATGGGATTGCTTCATTTGAGATGCAGATTTAAACTGTGTATGGCCAGGCTGAAGGTACCCAAGTTGATTGGTCGATCACCTGGAGGACAACGTACAACCAGTCTGTCAGATTTTACACACACTTATCGCTAGCATCTCTTGTAGCCACTAGCAATAATCACTGTGTTTTCCTGGCAGGGGCAGCACCAGGAGAACACAATGGCTCCGCAGGAGGGTTTCCCCTGTCTGTGTTGATGGTGGAATCAAGGCAAAATGTTTTTCCTGCAAGCCACGGGACAAACAAAGATAGTTTTTTAATTAATCCATGATTTTGCCAAAATGGAAAAAAAAAGATGTTTGCTTTGTATATTCTTAAGTTTGCTACATAACTAGAACATGTAACAGTGTTATATCATTGCAGGAGATTTCCCTTCACTTCCTGTCTTGGTGTCACCAGGACAGGAAGTGAGGGAATCTCCCGTGGGGATATAGCCAGCAATTCTTTCCTTTTATATATACTATGGACATTATAAGGCAACAATTGCAAGCTATTTCCCCACAGTGATATTCCCCTCACTTCCTGTCTTGGTGACACTAAGACAGGAAGTGAGGGAAAATCTCATGCAATGATATCACCCTACTAGAAATTGTAGTTCCGTCTAAAAAGTATACATAAAGTAAGCACTTGGTTTCCAAAGTGGCAAAATTATGGAGGAGTTAAAACCCCATAGTGTGATCGGGTAATCTGACGGTGTGTTCCTACACTCCTCAATGTGTCTGTTCATTAAGCTGTGCTGAATTATCCTTGATTCACAATTCCTGCAAGAGTTGCACATGGTATGTGGGAGATGCAAATTTAAGGTGGCATAATTATCCACACAATCACACATAATCCTTTTTAAAGGTCACCAGCAGAATTTGATGGCATAGTGGTTCACAGCAGTGCCATCATATTCCAGTTAGATCTGTAAATTAACAAAGCAATGTGATCTGGGGGTGTATTTAACTTGCAATGGACACCCCCATTCATTATCATATGGCAGTGTGAGATGGGTGTGTTGGGAATGTGATCCATTGAGACAAGTGATTATACACTCATGTGTTTCTTTTAGAGGTGATTTGTTCAAGGCAATCCTTTGAAGACATGACCATTCCAGATTTTTGTGATCACTGATTCCATCTCAGGTGAACCAATTAGCTGCTGTGTGCAGATCCAGCTTATGATGGTAAGAGTGTCAGACAAGACAAACGGGGCCGAGCTTGCAGTGTGTATGGATGTATGTAAGGCAATAATTTTTGGCATTATGCATTTAGGGAATATAATGTTTCTAATCTTGCATATATGAAAAGGGTCAATACATTTGTCTTTATCTAGATAGATTCCAAAGCGTCAGAGCAATCTGTCACAGATAATTGGGTTTCATTTTGTGTAAAAGTTGAAACGAATCAAATCTATCTATATACAGGCATAGCCCACTTTAAGTACACAATGGGACCAGGGCATGTATGGAAACTGAAAATGTACTTAAAGTGAAGCAATCCCTTTTTTCTTTTCTCGATGCATGAAAATACACCAGCTCCATTGTAAATTTTGGCCACATTGACATAGCCTTACTCCCAAACCATGTGGGAGCATGTTAAGGGGATCCAGGACTATGACATGATAGATTACCTAGGCAAGCTGGCCAGCCACAAAATGGATATGGTGTAGTCCTGGGTACCTGGGTACCCTGTCGTTGCTCCCTAAGTTTGTTATCCCTGTCACTTATGGTTTGTGAGCAGTGTCATGGCAAGCTGAACAAGCTGTGTCCTTACTCACGATTGTATATAAAGTGAGTGTACTTAAAGCAGGGTATGCCTATCTATATCTATATAGAAAGTTCAGAGATGTGAACCTGTTCCCTATTATATACACTAATATATGGTATATAACATATTCTATAATGTATCTAATGTATATATATTGTATATAATATATACATAGTATATATATTGTCTAATATATATATTTTTTAGATACACATACATACATCTATATATATATACACATATAATATATATATATACATATAATATATATATATATACATATAATATATATATATACATATAATATATATATATACATATAATATATATATATATATATATACATATAATATATATATATACATATAATATATATACATATATATACATATAATATATATATATATATATATATATAATATAATATATATATATATACATATACATATACATATAATATATATATATATATATACATATATACACATATATATATATACACACATACATATATATATATATATATATAGGGAACAGGTTCACATCTAGGAAGTTTCTATAACAGGAAGCTTCTAGATCACGTCTAATAGGCAGAAAGTGCATGCGCAGATCAGCAGACCAAAAGTTTCTTGCACACCCGCTAGATAAGCGACCCACCCAGCCACCATCCCCCATCCCCCATCCCGCACCCTGCACACTCACACCCCCTCCTTACCTTACACACAAATGCCACGATTTCGGCTGTAAACAGTGCAGGAGCCATGATGCACACTTACGACAGGGCCTGGACAATTTCCGGAAACGTGTGCACGCAGCAAAAGTTTCGTTTCCGGTTTCATGTATAAATGTGAGAACGCGGTTTTGTATATTCGCGAATTCGCGAATAGTGAACATACACAACCATTAAGCAGATTTAACTTAGAAAAAGAAATACAAATACATACATTTGTGGACACCAGAAAACTTTATTTAGACACATGAAGACATTTTAAAAAAAAAATTGGAAACATGCTGTTTATTACATTTGTATTTTTCAAACCAAAACAACCTTTGTACAACATTTAGACCATATACATCGACAAAGAGCCCATAATCAACAGATGCATGTGCAGATTGACAGAATTATGTTAACAGCAATAAATACTTACAGAGAGTCAACACACAACACAGCCAAATCTCACCTCCATAAATAACAAAGGGCCAAAAATGTTACCCATAAAACATGTGACACACAAATATATTGGACCTCTTCGTAGGTCAAATCTTTCCTGATGTCTGAGTGAGCTATATATAATCCAAGCAAACACACCCAGAATGGTAACGCCCAGTCCAAAAATTAACTGTGTGTATCCTGTGTGTTTTGGAGCATGCTCAGTTGCCAAAACAAGGGAAATAGAAATGAGGAATAGAAATGTATGTAGGTGTGTATAGTATATGTGAATTGAAAAAATTCTCTCTTGAAGTTTGCTAGTCATTATTTAGAATGTTTAGATACAGGAATACATACATATATATACAATTACGTGAGAGAGAGAGAAATATATATTTAGGGAAACAATTGAAACACACCTTTTGGGATTTGAGAAGTGAGATTGTGACGATTGACCAGATATGTAAGCCAACAATCTGACTCATCACTCATGAACATCCCTAAATTTGGCGTGGCAATTATATCAGGCGTTCTTATGTGCATTTTGGCTGGCGTTTTCACAGGCGTTTTGACATGCATTTTTTGGGCAGGCATTGTTATATGAAATCACCTACAAAAGCCCCAAAAACAGACCACAAACACGTACATGTGAACGTAGCCCGTTTGGGGGCGTTTGAGGGGGATTTGTCCAGCTCAAGGATCAGCTCCCAAAACAGGCAAAAAATCCAATCCTATTCAGTTCAATGGCCCCTGTTCCCATGTGAGCATTTTGACGGCATGAGGAAAACACCCAACGCTCACTGAGAAATAGCACAATGATTAGGGAGTCTGCCTTCCTGCTGTAGGTTTGTAAGTTCGAATCCGGAAGGTGCCCTCTGTATGGGCAACACTTGGATATCTCCAATCCTCCAAATGTTGACATCATTAATTTTGTTCATGTTTGAAAAAGGCATGTGTATCAGCAAACTTTTAATCCAAAGACATGAACAAAATACAAAAGATGCCCCATAAAGTCAATATGTAGCAATATTGTGAGCTAAAGCTCTATTTGTTTGTTGGGCATACTTTGCTAATTAGCCAAGTATAAGGGATATATATATATATACCTTCAGTTAAATGTGTAGTAAAATGGTAACACTTGGCCATACCCATATGGAAGAAAAGGTAGTATTTGCAATATATTTCTAAAAACATTCTTTGGAAACACATAAAATATTGTCAAAATTGTGACATTTCCTTGATATGTGTGAACTGCTAATAATCTTTCTTTGAAATATGTTTTACATCTATTTTTTTTCTATCTGACGACCAATTCCCCAATGTAATATTTTGTGGGTTTTTTCAGAGAATGTGGAGGTTCTATATAAACACTGTAGATTTGACTGCTATGATTTCGGAGTTAGCAGGAAAGGTGTATGGAATGTGATGGTGTTTACTAAAGGATCCCTTGTTGGAAGTGTGCATGTTTTTCCAATTCCGCCGGTTTTTGCCATTTTCTATGGGCGAGACAGCGGATTTGCAAGCGGTATTCAAAAAAAAATTGACCCAAAATCGCGCTGGCGAAATTTTTTGAGCCAATTTGACGTTGCGCATGCGCACATTCGCGAGTTCGCAGCTCGCGGCTGGAGGAGCTGTTTAACCTTTCCACACTTTCGCAGATATCTCTCTTTCTAAGTCAGTTTTTGAGATTTTTTAAACGCAAGTCATCTCCAAATTGACTTCCACACCTTCCACAGTGATTTGGGATTTTTGGGGGTACAGGGGAAAATTTGGCTAAACTTTAGTCGAGCTTTTAGCTGGCGTGGTTTTAAGTCGCGCTCTGACCATATTGCATCTTAATGAATCTCACACTAGGCGCTATTTTCCGCCCGCCGTTCTTTGAATGCCAATTTCAGACTTAAATAATCGCCGCTTCGCAAAATCACGCCGAAACGCCAATTCGCCGTACTATGAATCAGGCCCTAAGTGACTGAAAGACAAAGCTCTGAATTAACCTTTCCATCAGAGACAGGCTGGCCTAGAGTCTCAGTGGAGTTCTGCTTCTCTAGACTAATTACCATTACCCGTACTGCACACTTCAGTTCTGCCAGAAATGGATCAGTGAGTCAGTACATACACGCACTGCAGGAGGCAATATGTGGATCTTACACCTGCTTTAGGCCACTGACGGAATACGTTTTGTTCACATAGCTGCTACAGCCTTTAAAAACAGCACTCTGTGTATTTTATTACTTTTAAATGTTCTAAAACGAATACAGCAGGAGAGGAATTAAAAATTAGTAACTGAATTTCATTTAGGAATCACAGGTGAAGTTGACTAAGCCATGCATGCCAAGCTGGCCCAATAAACTTTCCATTATTAGGAAATGCTGCCGCTATAGTAGCATCAGCCACATACACTATCTGCCACTGTCTGAATGCATACAGGGCTTGATTTCATTGGTGGAGGCAGAGAGGTGGATAGATTAGGCCATGATCTCCACCTTCACCAATAAGAGAAAGCCTTGTATGCATTGACAAAATACAAGGCCTCCTGCAAATAGCTGAGCAGCTCTCAGCCTGACTAAATTTTGTTCCAGGAATAGAAAAGAGCACTCCTGTCTCTAGTTTTTGAAACCTGCATTTGTAGCACCCTCCTAGTTCAGAGTAGACTGTCAAGTAAATTTAGTGTGGCTCCTCTGTAAACAATGGAGCAGGGGTTGATTGCTTTGGGCTGTTCAGGGGCATAGGCTTCTGTTTTGCTATCCCCCCTATTTTCTAGAGACTTCTATAAGTATAGCAAGAGGGAAGGCAGAACAGGCAGCCTGCATAATTATGGGACTCCAAACATTCCCTGGGGACATGTGCCCAGAAGGTGGAGAGAGAACATAAATATTCTGAGGCCCAGCAGCAAGGTGCAGAGTTCCTGGGTCCAGTCCTTCAAAAGGAGATATCCATGCAGCTAGGAATTGTGCAAAACAGCCAACCAGTGTGCAATACTGCTATAAGTTTGCCTAGTGCAGCTAGGAGTTGTACAAAACAGCCAAGAGTATATAGTGCAGCTGGAGGTTGTACAGTACAGCCTGCATTTTCATACAGAACAGCTAGAACCCTATCAGTTGTCAAGTTGTGTAGTTCTATAGTTCTGGGTATCTTATGCTCCCCATCCCTATCCAAGTGACTGTTCCAAAACAAACCCAAAAAGAAGCCTCTAGACTGATCCTTGACCCAAAGGATAAATGCTAAAAATGCAGTGTGCTTGGCTGTGTATACAGTGGGTGGGGGAAATAGGCCCAAATTACCAGCTGCTCCTGCGGGGTTGCGCTACATACTGTTTGTAGCTGATGCTACAGCACTGACAGCTGATGATACAGCACTGGCAGCAGCTGCAGAAATTAGTAAAGAAAATTGTTGGTCCAAATTAACTATTTAATATAACACAAAACCTGTAGTTAGGCTGTAACACATTTAGGACCACTGGCTTCCAGTTTTACATTTGGGGAACCTTACTCACTACAACCACTACTGCATATAAAGTCCCATTAACCCTTCCTTGGGACTTTAACTCCCAGAATTCCAAGCAACAATGGGCATCCCGTCCAGTTCTCTCTGGCTGCATGAGCATGCCAGCACAGACAGTGTACTAACTTCATGTTAGAATCTTACACTAGGGAGTGTGCACAAAAAGGTGGCTCCATGGGCTCATGTAAGGCAACTAAGCCACTCAAGAAGGAAAAAATCCAGCAAGGATCTTTGGACCAGCTAATTTCTTAGGAAGGGTAAGCTTTAAGGAAGAATGAGCAGCAGAAAAGGTAAGTAATGAGGTAAGCTACTGTCATTTCTATTAAATGTTAGGGTTCAATAATACTTTAAGGCTTAACTCAAGGTAATAAAGACGCACAGTAATGTGACTTTGTATTCATTAACACAGGGATTCTCAAACTACAGCCCTCCAGCTGTTGCGGAACTACACATCCCATGAGGCATTGTAAAACTCTGACATTCACAGACATGACTAGGCATGATGGGAATTGTAGTTTCTGAACAACTGAAGGGCCAAAGTTTGAAGACCCCTGCATTAACACATCATTACATGTATTTTTTTTTTTCTTAAACAGGAAGTAAACCCTCCTCTGTAACTTGTACCTATAGGTAAACATGTACCGTTTAGGAGATATTTACCTTACATGCTGCCAGTGACGTCACTGGCGCATGCGCTCTGAAGGAACGGCCGCTCGTGCTGTTTCTTCAGAGCCCCGTGCCGTGACTGTCGGCTCCCGCGCACGTGCGCGGGAGTGACGTCACCACGGCTCCGGCCAATCAGATGGCCGGATGCCGCGATCCCGGAAGACGGGCGACTGGACATGTCGCCCATCATACAGGTGAGTGGGCGACACGGCGGGGGCTCGTTCTAAGGTAAGTATTTCATAATGAGCTAGTATGCGATGCATACTAGCTCATTATGTGTTTCTCTTACAGGTTGTAAAAAAAAAAAAAGTTGTATGGGTTTACAACCTCTTTAAATGCAAGAAATGGAAGTACCCAAGTTTAACTCTAGTACTGCAGAGCTCTAAGTAGGGGAGTGTTTCCCTTTGTGTCTATTAAAGTGGAAGTACACTGTATCTGAGCACCACAAACCAAAAGTGCTATTTAATTCATTTTTATTAGCAAACGTATCCATCCATCTATGTCTCCATGCTGTATTTTGCTGAGAATGCACTTTAAAAAACACCTCCCCAACATCTCTGGCCATGGCCATCTTGATTAACGGCAGATGAATCATGTAGCATTTACTTTGTGCCCTTAGCCTAGGCATGCATACAGGAGGGTGTACTTAGCTGAGAACCCCCCTGCCTTCCTAAAGACTCCTGGGATGTATGAAATAATTTACCTAGGCCTGTAAACCAGGAAGAAACTGTAGAAATATAAAAAAAAAAGAAGTTTAAAAACAAGTAAATGTGATATGCTATTTACTAATGCTAGCAGCATAAGCAATAAAGATAGTCAATGTTCATCAAGAGAGTGAAGTTATGCTTTAAGGTTCTTTGCGGTATAAGCAAGGATGCTTAGAAATCCCAGTAGTGTGGTAATGTGCTTTTACTAAAAAAAAAAATGCTGTAGAAACAAACTATTACAATTATAGTAATGCAGTACAAGACAGACATATACTGTACATACAACAGGCAAATGGCTACCTACTTCTTAGCAAATAAGCATAAACTATGGTCTGTATACAATAGGAATATGCTAAAACTTACTTAGCTCAGGTTATAGCAGCTTCTCGATATCCATAGGCAAGGCAACCAGGATCTCAGGCTCTACTGTACTGTACAAGCAATTGCAGGAAATCTGGCACAGACCCTCCTTGGTCTTCTGCTCATCATGGAGTCTCCTTCAGTCTAAGTTGTTGGACTTTTTATTTAGAAAGTTTTACTATCCCCACATAGGTGTGGCCCCCTTTTCAGTACTGCCTTTCAATGGGAGAAACATTTCCCTATTCAATGGTGCTGTATGATACAACAGCACCATTTCCCAATGGTGCTATTGTTTCATACATGCCATAACTCGCATATATGAAAAAATCAAACTGTTACAGAATGCATTGTTTGCTCATTTTTCCTGTAAAGACAATGGAAACATCAAATTACCAACTGATTTTGGCCCAACATATAACAACGTTAGTGTCTATGTTCTCATTGTTTTAATATATATAACACCTCAGCTGTATAGAGTAACAGAAAGATGAACTCATCAGAGTTATAGTTCTGTTTTCACCATCCACCTGTAAGTGTTGCTTAATTGTAGCAGAGGATAATCCCCTGCCAGACATTGATGTACTATGTGACAGGGCTGAGTAAGTCTCAGAACTGGATGGACAGAAATACAAATCCTTTAACAGGCAAAATATATCCCATATATGTATTTCATCTGTGTATTTTTGTGGAGTTTTTGTTTAAAGGGACAGTAACATGTTATATACATATTACTCTCATGTGCCTAAAATGTTCCAGACTAAAAATGAACAATCATTTTTAAAAATAATTTTAAAACATAAACTATTGCATATTTACCACGATCAGCCAGCAGGTAGAGCTCTTGAGTCTGCTGACTGCAAGTTTTCTGCAGTTTACTTTTGTACTGTAAAGAGAGAGTAATTTGATCCCTTGATGTTCCGCTCTATTCAGAACATACATGCACACAACATGCCATTTGGAGGACATGCTTGCCTTCTTGTCTTCAGCATCCATAGCACAAGTGGGACATTCCACAAACCAGCAGTTAAATAAACAGCTTTGTGAATAACTATCATGAAAGCAATATGTATTAATATTTTGAAATCAAAGAATTTGTACAAGAAATTGGAAAATTTACAAAAAAGTTTTATTTTTGAATTGTAGACAATAATAGTGTAATATAAAAAGAAATCTGTGTTCCAGGCATTCATTTTTGAGCACACACTGCTCTAAACACTAGTACTATTGGTGCATCATCCAGTCCAATCTAGCCAAAGCAGCTTTCAATCTCTCATAGCTGCAGTGGGGCTCGATGTTGCGTCTTTGCCTTCTGCCCAAGCAAATACCCAGGGATATCATGCATTGGAGCTAAATGCCCAGGGCACATGAGGCCTTAACCTGCTATAGATGTTATGCTCTTGACATTTCCACTAATTCTGAATGACTTATAAAGTCAATCTCCAAGTTAGCAGTGCACCTGGTACTAGGCCAGCCTCCAGGTTACCGATATACATTGCAAGGATCGTAGTTAACTATATTTTTGTTTCATCCCTATCTTTTTATTTTGTATCTCCTAACAGAGACCACTTTCTGAATGTTTTCAAAAGCTAGATCAGCGTGCTTTATTAACCACTTGCCGACTGCCGGCAGTAATCCTGCTGTGGCAGTGCAGCTCCCCTGGGTCCAGTGATGGAGACCTACGTTGCTGGACTACTAGTGGCCTCGGAGGAGCACGCGCGCTGCATGAGGCTCGCTCCCACTGTGTTTAGACACAGCCGGAGTTGAGCTGGAGGAGGAGAGGCGGCAATCGCCGCCTATCTTCCCCGATCGATGGGGAAAGTGTGAGAAGACCCGCCTGCTTATGTAAACAAAGCAGGCAGATCTTCTCAGTGACAGACAGGGAGAGATCACAGGATTCAGCATAACTGAACCTGCGATCTCTGTCTATGTCACAGAACCCACCCCACACACACGTCAGTAAGCATGAGGCATACATTTAACCCTTTGAACACCAATAGGGTTAACCCCTTCCCTGCCAGTGTCATTATTACAGTAACAGTGCATCTTTATAGCACTGATTACTATAGTAATGTCATTGGTCCCCCCAAAAGTGTCAAAAATGTCAATTAGGGGTCCGATCTGTCCGCCGCAATGTCGCAGTCCCGCAAAAAATTGCAGATCGCCGTCATTACTAGTAAAAAAAAAAAACAGGAAAAATAACATAAATCTTTCCCGTAGTTAGCAAACATGATAACTTTTGTGCAAACCAATCAAAATATGCTTATTGCGATTTTTTAACCAAAAATATGTAGCAGAAAACAAATTGGCCTACAATATTGCAGAATGTGAAAAATATATATTTTTTTCAAAATTGTAGCTCTTTTTTTGTTTATAGCGCAAAAATTAAAAATAGCACAGGTGATCAAATACCACCAAAAGAAAGCTCTATTTGTGGGAAAAAAAAGGACGTCAATTTTATTTGGGTACAGGTTCGCACGACCGCGCAATTGTCCATTAAAGATAATGCGGTGCCGAATTGCAAATTAGGGCTTGGTCAGGAAGGGGGTCAAATTTTCCGGTCTTAAAGTGGTTAAAATTATATTTTGGAAATTAAAAAAAAAAAATTTACATTTTGCACCTCAGCATGCCTTTTGACATGCTTAACACTTTGAAGTTATTTCATTGCACCAAAGATGAATCTACCAGTATAGTAATCCTGGATGCTGGAAAGGAATTTGCAGGGATTAAATGTTCTTTCACTCAAGCTCTAGGCAGAATTTGTAGAATACTGTATGTGAACCAATTTGAGAAGGGGGTGAAGATTCTGGGAATTTTAGTCTGCAAACTGAATACTGTTGCCATAGTTGCAAGGAAGATTCTTTTTTTCCAACTATTTTGGAAAAGCATATGCTTCCTGAACATTGAAACGGAAAGTTTTTTTAAATGTAATAATATACTATTACAAGATTGATTGTGTAGGGATTATATATCAATTATGAACAAAGAACATTTCCCTTGAAGGATTCAGAGGTGAGAGGTGGTACAGATGACAGGTACCATAGCTGTAAGATAATTAGGGCTCTTTGATGTAACTAGCCAATCAGACCAAGAGTAAATTGTGATCTGATTAAGCTACATTAATGTGTTCTGGGAAGCACACTTATATTTAGAGAACATTTGCAAGGTAGATTTTACTATTATAATAAATCATAATGCTAAAAGTGTAGAGAATTATCACTCCAAAGTGAGGCTGTGATTTAACCTTATTATAGGTTTTCACCCCTAGTAACAAAAAAGTCCAAAAATTAAATCCATAAAATAATGTCCACAGAAGTTGTGAAAAATAAAATGTTGATATCTTCTCCTGTTGAGATAATTATCAATCACACACCACCTCTCATGCACTGGTGATCCCTCTCCCCAGGGAGAGTAAACTCACCAAATCCCACTCTCATGGTTGACATGAAACACTTATGTAAATATCCAGCCATTCAGGTATGGAATGTCACCAAGTATCTCCCCAGGATTCATAAATGGCCATTACCATGTGAAAAAAGCCAAGATATCTTCCAATGGTTAGGTGACCCAATAAACTAAAATGTATTTGACAAGTTGAAAGCCACCCACATATTAAAAACAATCAGATTGCATGTAAATCAAAGGTGACATCAGGCTCTGTCTCTCTGAGCTATAGACATATGTTGGTTTCACCACCTCTGGACACCATGGACTAGCTCTGTGTCTACTTCTACTTGTAGGAGGTGATGTACACAAGTAAAAGCAAAAAACAAAAGCTTCTGATAATTCCTTAGAGAGAAGTTAACTTTTGAAAAATGATCCTTACATCTAAAGCTTTATATAGTCTTCATAACTCATCTATAGAGCATAAATACAGTGGCGTAGCGTGGGGGGTGCAGGGGGGGCGGGCCGCACCGGGCGCAACATCTGGGGGGGGGGCGCATCTGCAGTGTCACTCTGTCTGTCTGATTTTGACATACACAGTTCACACAGTTCACATTGGCCAAAAGGCGAACGCATGCCATTGGCAATGAAAGGGGGCATGCTGGTCATTCTGCAATGAAAGGGGGCAGGCTGGTCTCTCTGCATTGAATGGGGGCACGCTGGTCATTCTGCATTGAAAGGGGGCACGCTGGTCACTCTGCATTGAAAGGGGGCACGCTGGTCATTCTGCATTGAAAGGGGGCACGCTGGTCATTCTGCATTGAAAGGGGGCATGCTGATCATTCTGCATTGAAAGGGGGCACGCTGGTCTCTCTGCATTGAAAGGGGGCACACTGGTCACTCTGCATTAAAAGGGGGCACGCTGGTCTCTCTGCATTGAAAGGGGGCACGCTGGTCATTCTGCATTGAAAGGGGGCACGCTGATCCCTCTGCATTGAATGGGGGCACGCTGGTCACTCTGCATTGAAAGGGGGCATGCTGGTCATTCTGCATTGAAAGGGGGCACGCTGCTCTCTCTGCATTGAATGGGGGCACACTGGTCACTCTGCATTGAAAGGGGGCACGCTGGTCATTCTGCATTGAATGGGGGAACTCTGGTCTCTCTGCATTGAAAGGGGGCACGCTGGTCATTCAAACTTGTATTTAGATGCATTTTACTTTAATTACATCAGTATTTTCATAACAAACAATACATGTTCTTAGGGAGTAAGGGTTTCTTTAACTAATCTAGTGGAAGAGACTCGAGTGCTAAAATCCCGCGGGTTATGGGGCGCAAATTACTTGCCTTGCCCCAGGTGCTGACAACCCATGCTACGCCACTGCATAAATATATAGAAGATTATAACAACAATCTAATTTAGCCTAGAAGAAATTGCAAAGGCCAAAAAACTCAGTACGATCTGTCACTGCCCAATCCAGATCAGTAATTGTTGTTGCCCGACTCAAAAATATACCACATTGGATTTAGTCTAAATCCAAACAAAGTTGATTCTAGCACAAAAACATAAAGTATGCTCTGACATATCTAAATGAAGATAAAAGTCCTTCATAAAGGAACAAAATACCCTTAGCTACTGTTAATATGTAACATAAAGTTATGGAAAATGTTATGGAAGCTCTATAAAATCATAGGTTTTTTAACAAACAAAAAAAAGTTTACAGTATTTATAACAGAAATATCTTAATGCTTAATGGTGTCCAAAGTACACAAAAAGTAAACTACCAAATGTTGAAGAGGTGCTATGGCCCCTAGGTCGGCAGAGGGGGGCTGTTAAGGGCTTGCGTTCCTCATTGTTTGATGATATGCCATAGACTGATTCTGCAAACTGAGATTATTCCGATTTTATTTATGAGTTTTAAACAAATTGCACCATTTGGAGTAATATGGAAAATGTATAAACTCTAATACCTTTATGGCTGGATGGCTAATAATTTGGTATACCTTCGACAAATATTTCTGGGAGACTATATCTAATTGCTTTGTAACATACAGTAGGAATGTTAACTTCTAGCATCCTATGTTTCAGGTATTTTTATTTATGCCGTTCTATTGAAGTTCAAATCTCTTTTATGTGTCTAACATATACATTTTTCTATTTCTAAAATCCCTTTGAAAGTCTTCTTTACCAACAGTATGTTTTCCACACTTTATAATGCCTTATCACTGTCATGCACAAGCAAGAAGGAACTACTGGCAAAAAAAAAAAACATTTGGAAAGATGACAAAGGTCCTTTATCAGATGAGATATGGGACAGGATTTTGAAAAATGTTTCTGAAATGTGCTCATACCCCAGTAAGAAAAACAAGAGTCTCTGCTCTTTTTACAGAAAACTTCCAAACTTTATTGAACATCACCAGATTTTGTTTTACAATTCTGGGAAATATGTACTGAACAGAATATAGTGACTTCTGGCCTTTTCTTAATAAAGGCAAGGGCCTGGCCGATGATTGTTTCAGGTCAGTGCCTAATTGCTAAAAACAGTAAATCAAATTAACAGCTAAGAAGCCAATATTTTCAGTAACAGCATCCTTCCTCAGTACAGGCTTCTTTTAAACCTCAATTACCCACAACTTACATGAGCTAAATAAAAAATCACAGGAGCATCAAAACAAAAGGTGTTTTAAAGTCTTACAGTACATTTTCTGTATGTATCGCTCACCCCCAGAGGGGTCCTTGGAAATACCAGAGGTTTCCTTTACATGCTCTGAGGCTGTCATCCCAGGTACCAGTTCCAGAGCACACAGACAAACCCAGGCTCAGACTAGGGGTGTCTTTTTGAAGAGTTGTTGCTGTACATGAACAGGAGAGAGGGATGAGGGTGGGAAATACTCCAAAAACACATACAGGTGCAGGAGGACAGATTCTCAAGCAAAGTCATTCAATAGCAGCCTTAGTATTGTTGGAGATAGAAGGGACAGCCAGCTAGTGTGAAACTCGATAGTAGCAGTCGCAGTCATTTGTAGTAACTTCTCAAATCTAAACTTCAAGGCACAGGAGCAGCTGAAACTGTAGGCAAAGGTTCCTACTCACAATGTCCAGAGACAGTTCCCCAGTAAGCTTCCCTCCTCAGTAAGCTGTAAGCTGACACTCCTCAGTGAAAGGGGTCCTTCTCCAGCCCAGCTTCCTAATGTAGTAAACTCACTACTATTCTTTTGATAGAATGTGCACATACCTGTAAATAGGAGAAACTCCACCATATTGTGCCTCGCATACTCTTGCCCTGAGACCCACCTTCATGAATAAAGAATGTCCACATCCTTTTGATTTGTTTCATTTATTATTTTCAGTATTTTTATTTTTTTTTTAAATTGAAGTGGCTTTCAATGTGTACATGTTCTTGCATATTTTATCACTATATTAAATATAGTGATTATTAGATTATCCAATTAGAGAAACCCACACTAAACTGTGGTCAATCATAACACATTGTATTCAATGGGTCAGCAGCTCCATAGGCTTCCACTGTAAGGAGGAGCAGCAAAGCACAGCTATTAACTTATAAAATTACAAACTATCCATATAAACAACATTTTTAAAATTATACAACACATTGACAAGGTTATTGACATCTAAATAATCTCTTTTACATGTATAACTAATAAAACATTTTACATTCTCTTTAACCACTTAAGCCCCGGGAGATTTTACCCCCTTCGTGACCAGGGCCTGTTTTGCGATTCGGCACTGCATGACTTTAACGGACAATTGCGCGGTCGTGCGACGCTGTACCCAAATGAAATTGACATCCTTTTTTTCCCACAAGCAAAGCTTTCTTTTAGTGGTATTCGATCACCTGTGCGATTTTTACTTTTTGTGCTATAAACAAAAAAAAGAGCGTAAATTTTGAAAAAATAACAATATTTTTCACATTTTTTTATATGAAATTCCTCCCAAAAAAAGTAAAAATCAAATTTTTTTTTAAATTTTTGGCCAATTTGTTTTCTGCTACATATGTTTGGTAAAAAAAAATTGCAATAAGCATATTTTGATTAGTTTTCGCAAAAGTTATTGCGTTTACTAACTAAGGGAAAGATTTATGTCATTTTTTGTGTTTTATTTTTTTAACGAGTAATGGCGGCGATCTGCGTTTTTTTTTTGCGGGACTGTGACATTGCGGCAGACAGATCGGACCCTTGACTGACATTTTTGACACTTTTGGGGGTACCAGTGACATTACTACAGTAATCAGTGCTATACATATGCACTGTTACTGTAAAAATGACACTGGCAGGGAAGCGGTTAACTTTATTGGTGATGCAGGGGTTAAGTGTATCCCTAGGGGCGTGCGTCTAAATGTAAAGGGGTGTGGCTAGTGATGTAACCACAGAGACATATGATCCTACATAGCAGGATCGTATGATCTCTGCTGTTAGATCAGGGAGAATGACAGGTGGCTTTGTTTACATTAGGCGCCTGCCTTTCTCCCTCTCCACGGGGAGATCGCAAGTGACCGGCGGACATCGGGTCCGCCGGTCACACGCGCAGACTTGTTAGACTTGAACGAGCGGGGGCAGGAGCGCGCCTCCGGCGTCACGTGCTCGCCCTTAGAGGCTCACAGGCTAGCGACATAGTCCTACGTCACTTTGCCTGAAGGGTGCTGACCGCCGCAGTAAATAGTCGTGCGGCGGTCGGCAAGCGGTTAAGCGTGGGATTCATGCAAAAAAAATGTTGGGACCCTGCCCTTTGATTTATGTCTGTAACTAAATTTAGTGTGAGTTGTTAATAGACTGTCAGTAGCTTGAGCTACTGTTTAACTATTTTTAAGCTCTGTAGGTCTTCCCTAAGCTCTGTGGGTTGATTGATTTTGCCTGTTGCTATGAAGTAGACTCCAGTAAGTAGTATGGGATAATCAATCCCTGAATTATGAATATTTATGTAGCACACTCCTAGGTAGGTCCTAGGATAGTTAGATAGCTGTTAAATTGTGTTTTTGATAGACAAATTTAACCACTTCAGCTCTAGAAGGTTTTACCCCCTTAATGGCCAGGCCATTTTTTGCGATTCGGCACTGCGTTACTTTAACTAACAATTGCACGGTCTTGCGATGCTGTACCCAAATAAAATTGATGTCCTTTTTTCCCACAAATAGAGCTTTCTATTGGTGGTATTTGATCACCTTTGCGGTTTTTAGATTTTGCGCTACAAACAAAAAAAGAGTGACAATTTAACCACTTGCCTACAGTGCACTTTCACCCCCTTCCTGCCCAGACTGATTTTCAGCTTTCAGTGCTCTCACACTTTGAATGACAATTACTCAGTCATGCAACACTGTTCCCATAAAAAAATTGTGTCCTTTTTTTCACACAAATAGAGCTTTCTTTTGATGGTATTTAATAACTACTGGGTTTTTTATTTTTTGTGCTATAAATAAAAAAAAGACTGAAAATATTGTGAAAAAATGCATTTTTCTTTGTTTCTGTCATAAAATTTAGCAAATGAGAAATTTTTCTTCACAAATTTTGGCCAAAACTTATACTGCTACTTATCTTTGGTAAAAATAACCCAAATAAGTGTATATTATTTGGTCTTTGTGAAAGTTATAGAGTCCACAAGTTATGGTGCTAATCATTGAAAATTGATCACACTTGACCACACCTGATGTACTGAAGGCTTATCTCATTTCTTGAGACACTAAAAAGTCAGGAAAGTACAAATACCCCCCAAATTACCCCTTTTTGGAAAGTAGACATTCCAAGGTATTTAATAAGGGGCATGGTGAGTTTTTTGAAGTTGTAATTTTTTCCCACAACTCTTGCAAAATGAAGATTTTTTTTTTTTTTTTTTTTACAAATTGACGTATTAACAGGTTATTTCTCTCACACAGCATATGTATACTTGCAACTACACCCAAAAACACATTCTACTACTCCTCCTGAGTATGGCGATACCACATGTGTGAGACTTTTTCACAGCCTGGCCACATACAGAGGCCTAACATCCAAGTAGCACCGTCCGGCATTCTAGGAGCACAAATTACACATATAATTTCCTGACAACTTATCGCACTTTTGAAGGCCCTGGAGCACCAGGACAATGGAAACCCCCATAAAATGACCCCATTTTGGAAAGCAAACAGCCGAACGTAAAATTTTTGAGGCATAATGAGTCTTTTGAATATGTCATTTTTTTCCACAAGTTTTTGGAAAATGTGGAAAGAAAATGAATGAAAATAATTTTTTACACAAAGCTGTCCATTTATGCAATATTTCTAACACATAGCATGTACATAGCATAAATTGCACCCCAAAATACATTCTGCTATTCCTCCTATGGCGAGTATGGCGATACCACATGTGTAACACTTTTACACAGCCTAGCCACATACAGAGGCCTAACATCCAAGTAGCACTTTTCACAAAGTTGTCCATTTATCCACTTTAAGACTGGGCCTATTTTTGACACTTGGTGTTTACAAGCTAAAATCATTTTTTTTTGCTAGAAAACTACTTAGAACCCCCAAACATTATATTTTTTTTTAGCAGAGACCCTAGAGAATAAAATGGAGATCGTTGCAATATTTTTTATCACACCATATTTGCACAGCAGTCTTCCAAATGCAATTTTTTTGAAAAAAATTCACTTTTTTAAACTGAAAAATAAGAAAACAGTAAATTTAGCCCAATTTTTTCCATAATAAGAAAGATAATGTTACGCTGAGTAATTAGATACCCAACATGTCATGCTTAAAAATTGCGCACGCTCACAGAATGGCGCCAAACATTGGTACTTAAAAATCCCCATAGGCAACATTTTAAAAATTTCTGCAGGTTACCAGCTTAGAGTTACAGAGGAGGTCTTGGGCTCAAATTATTGCTCTCGCTCTAACGATCGCAGAGATACCTCACATGTATGGTTTGAACACCGTTTACATATGTGGGCGGGACTTGCGTATGCGTTTGCTCCTGCGCGCGAGATAACGGGGACAGGGCGCTTTATTTTTTTTTTCCTATTTATTTTATTTATTATTTTTTTATTTTTACACAGTTTAAAAAAAAATGTTTTGATAATTTTTATTCCTATTACAAGGAATGTAAACATCCCTTGTAATAGAAATAGGCATGACAGGTCCTCTTTATTGTGAGATCTGGGGTCAAAAAGACCTCACACCTCACAACTACACTAAAAAAGAGAAAAAAAATTGTTGAAAATTGTTGAAAATTGTCATCAATTGTTTGATGTAGCTCCGGTCCTCCAAGACCATAGAGTCGAATGAGGGCCATCTTGCCCTCACTCGACTTCCTGTCTCTGAGGATCCGGGACCGGATAGTTTTCCCCGCTGCCGGCGGGTCCGGTAAGCTGGGAAAACGCCTGGGACGCGGCGGGAGGGGGGGGCACCTCTTCCCCTGCACTGTAAGGGTAATTCTGCGGAAAATCCACCACTGGGACCACCCTTATCTGAAAGCCGACCGCCCGCCGCCAGCAGCTATCTGCTGCCATAACCCCAGTATTTAGCTTTTAATGGCCAACGCATATAGTCGTTAGGCGGTCGGTAAGTGGCTGCATGTATATGGCAAACAGGTGACGATGATTGATGGGGTGACAGGTGACGATGACTGATGGGGTGACAGGTGACGATGACTGATGGGGTGACAGGTGACAATGACTGATGGGGTGACAGGTGACGATGACTGATGGGGTGACAGGTGACGATGACTGATGGGGTGACAGGTGACGATGATTGATGAGGTGACAGGTGACGATGATCGATGAGGTGACAAGTGACGATGATTGATGGGGTGACAGATGACAATCACTGACGGGGTGACAAGTGACGATGATTGATGGGGTGACAAGTGACGATCACTGATGGGGTGACAAGTGACGATGATAGATAGGGTGACAGATGACGATGACTGATGGGGTGACAGGTGACGGTGATTGATGGGGTGACAGATGATCACTGATGGTCACTGATGGGTGACAGGTGACGGGCGATGGAGCACGGCGGTACTGATGTCAGTCTCTGGTGACCAGTGAACTTTAGGCTATGTCAACTTGTGAGCGTAGCGATTGATGGCAGAATCACTGCAATTCTGCCCGCGATCCAGAAATCATTGCAAATCGCGGGACGCCTGTGCGTTGCCCGTGATTTGCAATAGCACCCCAAACGCTGCGCGATGTTGCTGCGATTTCCGCCTGCCGAATCGAGGTAACATCACGCAAACAACGCATGATGCTCCTGTATTGTGATCGGCTGTGTCATTGGAACACAGCCAATCACGTGGGAAACAGCCATGCCCATTGGCTGTTTCCCCCCTGCCGGTGACGGGGGGTGTCCCGGGGACACGCCGACACCGGCAGTGCAGGGCGGCGTGCACACGATCGCGCGCCTGCCCTGCTTTTCTAGGATCACGTCATATGACGTCTTCCCAGAACAATGGCTGCACCGTCCCGCCGTCAATTGACAGCGGGCGGGCGGCAAGTGGTTAAAAAAAAAACACAATATTTTTTACTTTCTGCTATAAAACATTCCCAATAAAAAAATGTAAAAAATCTTTTTTTTTATCAGTTTAGACCAATTTAAATTGTATTATGCTACATATTTTTTGTAACCCCCCCCCCCCCCAAACCAAAAAAAAACGTATTTTAATTGGTTTGCCCAATAGTTATAGCATTTACAAACTACAGGATTGATTTTTGGACTTTTTATTTTTATTTGTTTTTATCAGTAATAGAGGTGATCAGCGATTTTTTGCGGGACTGCGACTTTGCGACGAACGGATCAGACCCCTAACTGACATTTTTGACACTTTTTGGGGACTAATGACATTAATACAGAAATCAGTACTCAATAATATGCACTGTTACTGTATAAATGGCACTGGCAGGGAAGGGGTTAATACTGGGGGTGATCTAAGGGTTAAATATGTGCCTATTTGTGCTTACTGACTGTGGGAGGAGGGCTCTGTGACAGGCAAAGAGAGATCGGTGTTTCAGGCAAAGAGAGATCGGTGTTTCAGCATAGCTGAAACACAACATCTCTCTCTGCCTGTGTGACAGAAGAGCCACCTGCTTTGTTTACATAAGCAGGCGGCTCTTCTGTCAGTTTCAGTGAAGATCGCAGGAGGCCGGAGGCCCACTACTCCCACGGTCTGGCTCCCGCTGTGTCTAGATCTTAGTTAATATGTTCAGCCGAGCCGCCCTGCCGCAGTAAATCTGCATGGGGTGGTCGGCAAGTGGCTAATTGCCACATGGTAGACAGTGTGACTGTGATTGTAATCAGTGAAGTTGCAATCTACTAGTTAGCTCTGTTCAATGTTCTCTGTGCTCAGCTGCTGTCCATGGCTTTTTCTCTGTACCCTGGAGCCTAGAGAAGGTACTGGATAGTAGGTGTGAAGTTATGCAGATAGCAGCATGAATATGGATACAGCCCTGGCCTATCCATAAGAGACAGGCTCTGAAGGCAGGCTGGGTGACTGTTTTATTCAGTAAGCACACTGAGCTTGGGGTCTTGTCCTAGAGTAGAGGAGTCCAGCTGGGAGATATGTGTGATCTATAAATCCCCGTTTTTCATTGCATAGTTAGTGGTAAAGGGTGTATAGCAGTGTGCTGAGGGACCATCCAGAATTTGCAACCTGGGAAGGGCACGACCATCCAGAATTTGCAACCTTGGAAGGGCACACTTCCCTCCCAGCACAAGCTGCTAAAGGAGGCCTCAGGTGGGCAACCTGGGGGGAGGAATACAGAGATCCAGGTGCTTTGAAGAAGCTGACTGAGGGGAGCTGTCTGCCATAGCTCTCTCTGATATCACTGGAGAGCATCGCTTGGAAGATTGGAGGGTGGCATTCATCTGTCCTTGGGCATGGTAAGTAGAGACTTTGCTGGATCTTGTGCTATATCTATCCCTCTGGTGCCTATTATAGTCAGATGTGGGATCTATTAGCCGCTTAACGACCGCCCTCCGCAGTTATACTGCGGCAGGAAGCCGCTCCTGCGCAAACTGCCATAGGTATACTTTGGGTCACGCACCTGCAGCTAGGAGGCAAGCGCGTGCCGGCGGCGGTGCGCTTAAGCCCCGCTTGTCAGCGGGGGATCCTGATGCACGGGGCGGGTGGTTCCAATTGCCGCCTGACACCCGCGATCGTTCCCCGCTGAGAGAGAAGGACAGGCAGCTGTTGTAAATGCAGCTGACCGTTCTTATCTCTATATAGGATCACAGATCTCTGTGATCATTTTACAAGCCACGCCCCCCCACAGCTAGAAAAACACACCTAGGTAAACATTTAACCCCTTGATCACTTACTGTGTTAACCCCTTTCCTGCCAGTGTCATTATTACAGTAACAGTGCTTATTTGTAGCACTGATTACTGTAGTAATGTCACTGGTCCTCCCAAAAGTGTCAAAAATGTCAGTCAGGGGTCTGATCTGTCTGCTGCAATGTCGCAGTCCCCCAAAAAATCGCAGATCACCTACCATTACTAGTAAAAAAAAAAAAAAGGACATAAATCTTTCCCGTAGTTAGTAGACACGATAACTTTTGCGCAAACCAATCAAAATACGCTTATTGTGATTTTTTTTACCAAAAATATGTAGCAGAAAACAAATTGGCCTAAAATGTTAAAAAAATTTGATTTTTAAATTTTTTTTGGGGAATGTTATATAGCAGAATGTGAAAAATATATATTTTTTTTTTCAGAATTGTCGCTATTTTTTTGTATATAGCGCAAAAAATAAAAATTGCACAGGTGATCAAATACCACCAAAAGAAAGCTCTATTTGTGGGGGAAAAAAAGACATCAATTTTATTTAGGTAATTGTCCGTTAAAATAACGCTGTGCCGAATTGCAAAATATGTCCTGGTCATTACAACTTAAGCCCCAGGCCTGTTTTTCACACTCGGTGTTTACAAGTTAAAATCATTTTTTTTTTGCTAGAAAACTACTTAAAACCCCCAAACATTATATATATTTTTTCAGAGACCCTAGAGAATAAAATGGAGATTATTGCAGTATTTTTTATCACACCGTATTTGCGCAGCAGTCTTCCAAACTCAATTTTTTTTTAAAAAGTTCACTTTTTTGATTTAAAAAATAAGAATCCAGTAAAGTTAGCCCAATTTTTTCCATAATGTGAAAGATAATTTTACGCCGAGTAAATAGATACCCAACATGTCATGCTTCAAAATTGCGCACGCTCACGGAATGGGGACAAACTTTGGTACTTAAAAATCCCATAGGCGACACTTTAAAAATTTCTACAGGTTACCATCTTAGAGTTACAGAGGAGGTATAGGGTTTATATTATTTCTCTCGCTCTAACAATCGCGGTGATACCTCACATGTGTGGTTTGAACACCGTTTACATATGTGGGCGGGGTTTCTGTATGCATTCGCTTGTGCGCACAAGCTAACTATTTATTTTATTTATTATTATTTATTTTTACACCGTTTTTTAAAAATGTTTTGATCATTTTTATTCCTATTACAAGGAATGTAAACATTCCTTGTAATAGAAATAGGCGCGACAGGACAAATTTTTTGGTTCTCATTTTGGAGTTTCTCACCATTACTTGCATCCCTATCCAACTTCTCCAAAAATAAAAACAACATCCCCTCCACTGTCTTTTGGAGAAATATTGAATGAGCCTTTTGTGTGCCTGGCTGCGAGACTGAATTTGGGAAGACCTGGACAAAATTCCTGCAGCTCCTACGAGAGTAGTGCTACATGTATCCGACCTAACCAATCCCTGATGGTATTGTTCGGGGGTATGGTTTAAGATATGATGTATATTTACTGCACCTCTTCAGAGGGGTCCTTCTCCTCCTGGGCTCTCCCTGGGCACAATGTGAATTTATATTATCTCTTCACTTGGGTATTACCTCAGCCTGGGGCATGTGCCAGAAGCCCAAGGACCTAAATTACCTGCTTAAGGGAATGTCTGGAGGATACCAGGCCAAAGGAATTCTCTTGCTGGAAAGTGTCACAAAGAAGCTGGGCAGAACTGCTATCTGGACGTTGTTAAATAGACAAATTGCCCGCCAAGCAAGGAAGTGTTGAAACCTCTAAAAGGGTCAAGGACCAGATTGCTTAGAGAGTGATCCAATGCAAATTGAGAAAGACAGTGACTGCTCTTACAAAGGACAAAGGACTCACTACTACTACAGAATACCTGTTCCTAAACCCTCCTTTCTAGATTTGAGTTCAGCCAGAAAAGGTAGAAAGACTAAAGTGACAGGCGCCATACACCAATGACCAAACCCTGAGATTGAAATGTTAGTCTGCCACACTGCTTAGAGGGTCATTCCACACCACCCCAAGAGATGGAGTGCTACAACAATTGTCTGTTTTTTTAGCTTAAAGAATGGCTAAGTGTAAACTTTTTTTTTAAATTTGTTCTGTCCTAATGTCACTGAGAATGAAAATGAGGGTATGACAAGTTGCCACATTTTCACAGGGACATGAATAAAGGAAATCTTTCAATGGTAACACTTGTTCCAATGATAACTGCTTTTTGGTGGGGAACGCCTGTCCCTCTGGAAAGATGTCTTCTCACTTGTATCACTGTGTAGAAGATGGGAAGTAAAGGAAAATGTATTACCACAGCAGTTTTTGTCTTTATTGTTCTTGGTATGTTCCTTTGTTTCCCACTCCTGTTTTGTCTCTAGTTAGTACAGTTCCTAGCTAGACACTGCCGGACTGTGACTTTCATTTTCCAAGCAAAGACATGGCTTAGGAAAGTCAGTTGGGTTGATTTATTAAAACTGGAGAGTGGGTGCAAAATCTGGCGCAGCTGTGCATGGTAGCCAATTAGCTTATAACTTCAGCTTGTTTAGTTAATGTATTACTAAACTCACAACAGTATAATCAGTCTGTATATGCAGTGAAGTGCTTGTTATACTCACTGTGGAACCTAAGGAGTTAATCCTCTGCATTGTGTAAAAAAGCTGTTTGATCCTGTCTTCTTTGATCCTCTCCTCCTTCAACTGTTCCCGATATATATCTTGATAGTACAGAGCCAAGGGACAGGCTGCACATGCTCAGTTTGGTGTGTATTGCTCGAGGGGTTTTTCTTTTCTTCAGAAAATAATTTGGGTTATTACTGGTTTATTACTGGACTCAGACACTTTGGGAGTAGTATGGATTCCACCATATAAGGACCATCTGTTTACTATAAGACCAAATTTGGACAGATATATACTGTATCTATAGAACTACCTGAGGTTGCAACACATATACTGGCCTAGTCTTCTCCCCATTAGCCCTTTTTGGAGCACCTTGAGTAGATTTATCAAGAAAAGAAGAAAAGAAGAAAGATCCGCGCTTAGGATAAACTATCTATAAAATAGTGCGTAAAATTTCTATAAATAAAACACTAATGGCTGCTGCCCACTCCAAAAGATGCACCCCCAATGGGGGAGCGTCAGGTGTAAATGTCAAAAAGGGGAGTGATTGGCGCTGCCAGGAAAGTAGGTTAATGGGAAATCTGGGTTAGGCTCCTATAGTTCAAGACCAAGTTCAACACATGCAAATGCACATAGAATGTATGTGGGAATGAGAACTATATAAGTAATAGGATATAAAAACACAATGGGTGTGTAATATGTGTGTAAAATTAACACTATGTGCTGATACCAAATCAATAAATAAATAAATGTGTTCAATACCTAAACGGCTTATTGAGACTCAACATAAATATGCAAATATATGTAAATGTAGGTATAAAAATATAAAAGCATATAAAGATAGTATTAATAAATTATGGAGATATAGAGAGTTATTGTGCAAAGGTGCTAAAAAATAAATATAGTGCACTAATCAAACTAAATAAGGTGCATTCCGAATAGTCATAACCATCTATTCAATAAAGTGCAACTGCATACTCATAAGCAATGAAAATAAATAAGTGGGTGAACTATGTGCATCCCACACTGGTGACAATATAAACACTAGTAAATAAATAAGTGCAGCCGTGCAAATAACTATATAAATTATGAAAGTGAGAACCATATAAATTCAAAGGCTCAAAAAGCAGGTTCTGTGTATTTTAAAATTGTCCAAAAATAGTGCAATCAGAGTTGGTACAGAAATCATAAAGTTCTATAGTCCATATAAGGATTGTACAGGATACTGCACATGTACACCTTTTGACCATCCAGATATGAAATCCAAAGTAAAAATCAAAAAATCTCTCTTTTTTTTTTTTTTAATTTTTTTCAATAATTGCCTTTTTTATCAAAAATGACAATTTTTAACAACTTTTTTGTGTGATTTTGTGTCTGGGGGGTCTAAAAGGTGTACCTGTGAAGTTTCAGCTCTGTAGCATGTCCAGAACCATAAAAAAAAAGGATTGTTTGTATTAGAAAACTTTCAGCACAGGAGTATGGCTTCTCTGCTGTAACACCTTGCCGGTTTAATAGCAGGCATTTTTTTGGGTTCTTTGCAGTCAGGAAAAACATCTGAACTTGTGTATAGTGGTACTGTGCACAAGTTCAGATGTTTTGCCTGCCTCCAAAACCCCCCAAAAAATGCCAGCAAAAACACACCTGGGCATTTTTTTTTTTGACGCTAGCGTTTTTTTGGCATTTTTTTGGGTTCTTTTGAGGCAGGCAAAACATCTGAACTTGTGTATAGTGGTATATATACACACATAATTATATGTATATAGACACCTAGCCATATATAGGTGTGATAGTAGCAGAAATATATTACTGTAAATTATTTCATTAGCGCAAGCATATATTTCTGCTACTATCACACCTATATATGTCTAGGTGTGTATATAAATATATGGATGTGTGTATATACACCACTATACACAAGTTCAGATGTTTTGCCTGCCTCCAAACCCCCCCAAAAAATGCCAGCAAAAACACACCTGGGCAATTTTTTTCTGACGCTAGCGTTTTTTTGGCATTTATTTGGGTTCTTTTGAGGCAGGCAAAACATCTAAACTTGTGTATAGTGGTATATATACACACATAATTATATGTATATAGACACCTAGCCATATATAGGTGTGATAGTAGCAGAAATATATTACTGTAAATGATTTAATTAGCGCAAGCATTTATTTCTGCTACTATCACACCTATATATGTCTAGGGGTATATATACAGACATATATGTGTATATATACCCCCTATACACATGTTCAGATGTCATGTCTGACATCAAACATGTCCTCAAAAAAGCACTGGCAGTGGCAGCCCCTGCAGCATAAAAAATGCTTGGCTGGTGAGAAGCCATATTCCAGTTCCGAAGCAACTCAGAGAAATGATCATTGATCATCAAGGGTTTTGTCACCCTGCCATAGCAGTCACTGCCAGTTAACCCTACACTACACTACGGTCCCTTTACACTTAACACTTTCCCTACAGAAACTAAATTTTTGAAGCTAACTAAAGTGTAAAGGAGCACTCTAACTACACTAGATATCCCTTTCCTCACACTAATAAATAGCTAAATGACACTTTTAAAGTAAAATTAACAGAACTGCTTCCACTCTCTTCCATGTCCAGTATAACAATGCTAGGAATATGGCGGGGGCGATCTTATATACTGGGGGGCGTATTCACTAATGATTGGTCTAGGGACCCCCTAGTCACTCCAATCACATTCCTAGCATTCTCCTGCCCCCTCAATTGGCTTTTGCTAATGGTTCTGGTCCAATCACGGGCTTTTAAAGCCCATTTCCTGAAGCATTGCATTTTGGTCGGTTCTGGTTGCCGAATTCCGAACTTTTTGGGCAAAAAGTTCTAAATTCGGCCGAACCTCGATGGTCGACCCGAACCGTTCGATCACCCCTAGTTAACAACCAATTCGTTTAACAACCTGGTCGCTGGAACGGAACCTGGTCGCTATGTGAGGAGAGCCTGTATACCCTTTTTTTTGGTTGCAGCATGTTTTATTTTTTATATTTATTTTTTTTTTTGTCCCCTGCCTGCCCCCTTTTTTTAAATTGTCAGCAGCAGTTTTTCTGACTGCGACATTGGTGTTTCCACTTTTTATCTTTTTTAGAGATTTTACATTTCTGTCAGTGTCAGTCCTCAATTTAAAGTCCACTTAACACCACTTTTCATTCTATAAAGTGCATCCAATTACACATTTTCCAGTTTCAATTAAATTTGGGTAATAACCCCCCTCCATCATGTCTGGGGGGCCAACTTGGATGGGCAAACATCCCCATGCCACTATGAGGGGCCAGCAGCATCTGTGACAGGTAAAAGTGGACATAGGTAGGGCACATTTGTCTCTGTTTAGTGATGTTGCCTGTGCTATCCAGCCACAGCATGCAGAGTAGGTGGTGGACTGGCTTACTAAAACATTCTCATCCTCTATCACCCAAGCTGATACTACTGCGCAGTACACCACAGCTGCCAGGGCGGCTTATTCTGCCTCCTTGTCCACAGCTACTCCTGCCATAGCTCCAGCATCATGCATGGAGGAGTTAGCTGAATTATTTGAACACAGCATCAGCCACTTGCTTCTTGAGGATGCATGGACATTATTTGATTCTGATGTTGGTTCTGAGGTAGAGGAAGGGAGGAACATGAACCCACAGAGAGGGGAAAACCCTGATGAACAAAAAAATGGCAAGGACAAAATTTGGGGGACAAAATGTTCCCCAGCCGCAGCATATTACCAAGTTGGCTCCAGTGATGATGAAGATGAGGTCACTGACATGACATGGGTGCCGGATAGAGCAGAGGAGGAAAGTGAGAGGGAAAAACTACCTCAACTACTCCAGAGGCAGCCATCATGGAAGATTAGAGATCAGCCACTCTATTCCATCAGATTGGGGAGCTGTTATCTCCTGGCTCACTTCCCACAGCTCAGCTGTGTGGGCCTTTTAAAGTACATGTGCAGCCGATCACACTGTTACAATTTGCGAACTCTGCCATAAGCATGGAAAAGACACCAGCTATTTGGGTACCACATGCTTGACAAGGCATTTAAACCCCCAACACTCAGCCCATTGGCAGGAGCACCTAAAAGCCACACACCTTTCATGTCTACCCCCACTTTATCTCACCATGCCCTCCTAACCCTCTTGTATTGAATTGTACTCTTGCTGTATTGTCTCTCTTTATATTGTAAAGTGCTGTGCAAACTGTGAGTGCTATATAAATCCTGTATAATAATAATAATCATGACCTCTAAGCAGCGTCCACTGGCTGGGATTATGGTATAGCGAAGGGTGTCACATGTCCTTGCAACATGTCTGCCAGCAGCACACTTCCAGCTGTAGAATATAGCAGGCACATTTCTCTGCTCCAACTGATGAATCAAAAAAAAAAAATACACTCCCTGCCACCCACATGCCCAGCATCTAAATTCCAGCTTGTCCAAATTGCTGGCTTTACAACTCCTTCCTTTCCGTCTGGTTGATTCTGCCCCATTCCGTGAATTTACAGAATGTGCTGTACCACAGTGGCAGGTTCCCAGTTGCTATTTCTTTGCAAGTAAGGCCATTTCAGTTCTGTATCATTACGTGGAAGGCAATGTTTTGGCATCGTTGGGCAAGGCAGTCAGCCACAAGATCCACTTTACTGTTGAAAAGTGGTCCAGCAAGCATGGTACAGGGACAATATATTTCATTCACAGCAAACTCTGCTTGCAACTCGGAAGAATGCAGGACAGGGCTCAGTGTTGGAGCTTGTTTTGCTGCCATATCTTCATACAGCTGGTGGTGATGATGCAAGATCTGTCAGCTCCACCCCCTCCTTCTCCTTCATGCCCTCCTCTGCTTAATTGCCCTATGAACCACCAATACCTCCTAAGCATTCAAGGAGCTTTTCAACAAATCAGGCCATACAGTGCTTCAGCTGGTCTGTCTAGGGGAAAGGAGCCACACCAGAGCAATGATTCCCTAACCACTTAAGGGCCAAGCCTATTTCTAATACATATTGTTTACAAGTTAAAATCAGTATATTTTTGCTAGAAAATTACTTAGAACTCCCAACAATTATATATATTTTTTTTAGCAAAGACTCTGGAGAATAAAATGGTGGTCATTTCAATATTTTTTGTCACGCGGTATTTGCGTAGCATTCTTTCAAACACAAGTTTTTTGGAAAAAATACATTTCACTGCATTTAAAAAACTAAAACGTAAAGTTAGCCCATTCTTTTTTTGTACATTGTGAAAGATGATGTCACTCTGAGTAAATATATACCTAACATGCTATGGTTTAAAAAACTCATGGAATGGCGACAAACTAAGGAACCTAAAAATCTCTATAGGCGACGCTTTACAATTTTTTACCGGTTACCAGTTTAGAGTTACAGAGGACGTCTTTTTAGAGAATTAATGCTCTTGCTCTGGTGATCGCGGCAATACCTCATGTGTGATTTAAACACCGTTTTCATTTGCGGACGCAACTTATGTATGCGTTTTCTTTCGTCCGCGAGCTCACAGGGGCGCTTTAAAATGTTTTATTTATTTTTCCTATTTATTTTATGAAATTTTTTATTTTAACACTGTTTAAAAAAAAATCTGATCATTTTTATTGCTGTCACAAGTAGAGATGTCCCAAACTATTCGCCGGTGAACAGTTCCCGGCGAACATCGATTGTTCGCGTTCGCCGCGTCGGGCGAACATATGCGATGTTCGGTCCGCCCCCTATACGTCATCATTGAGCAAACTTTGACCCTGTACCTCACAGTCAGCAGACATATTCCAGCCAATCAGCATACCCTCCCTCCCAGACCCTCCCACCTCCTATAAAAAAGCAAGGACATAATCCATTTTAGATTCATTCTGAAGCTGCAGTGTTAGTTAGAGCAGGGAGAGTGCTGCTGCTGCTGAATTAATAGCTAGGCCAGTGTTCTGTGTCCACTCCAGTCCTCAAAGACCCATCTGCTGTAAGGACAGCATCCTGACAGCACCTCAAAAAGCCCTGTTTAGGGCTGGTACATCAGTCTGCTTTATATATATATATATATATATATGTATATATATTGCAGTTGCCTGCCCGTGTGTGAGAGACCACAGGCCCACAGACTGTACTCATATAGGGTGGCACAGTACCTTGCATGCATAGTATCACTAATATGGGATAGTAGGCAGGATATTAAATCTTATCACTATAAATAATACAATAAATTATACATGAATTAAATAAAGAGTGCAGACACCATTTTTGGAATAATTTGGCCGCGGCCGTTTATTAGGGCTCTTTCACACGGCCGCTCCGTGTGAAAGCTCCGCTGCGGTCCTTTTTTTTTTTTTTCCACGGAGCGGATGACATTTCTGTCATCCGCTCCGTATGCCCGCATATCATCCCATCCGTTTGCGGATGATATGTGGACATAATGTAAGTCTATGGGGATTGCGGATGTCAGCGGATGACACCGCTGACATCCGATTTTCCTTCCTTTCCGTTTTTTGAACGGAACAAAAGTAGGGTTCTGTTCTGTTCCAAAAAACGGAACAGAACTGACAGGAAGAAAATCGGATGTCAGCGGATGGTATTCCGCTGACATCCGCAATGCCATAGACTTACATTATGTCCGCAAATCATCCGCAAAAAAAATAGGATGATTTGCGCACATACGGAGCGCCCGTGTGAAAGGGCCCTTACTGGTTTAAAACAATTTAAATATTTAATAAATATCAGTAAATAAACCTCTTAAAAACAGCCCAGCCACTACGGCTCAGGCTTTATCAATAAATAAAATCCATCAACTTCAATAAATCATCCAATAGCATAAATATACCACTTGTCCCCCTTTGTAAACAAAGGTGACCCACCATGTAACAACATCCGCGACAATAGGGGAGGGGTGGTTGGGGAACCTCTCAGCTTGCTGCTTCCTGAGGCAAATGAGCCCTCCTGAGCTGGGCTCTTAATTTATATGCTAGCTTCCCGCCCAAAATCTCCACAGTATTCCATGTGCCACTGCAGGTGCCGCTCAGTCACCTGCAGTTACACGTGACTAACTACTCTACCTTTTACTTCAGGCACCTCATCCCGCCCTTTTTCCCTGAGGAAAAAGCCCGGGAAGAAGCCCGCCTGACCCAAACTTGACCTTACTGATCTTAGTTACATAGTAGGTGAGGTTGAATAAAGACAATAGTCCATCCAGTTCAACCTGTGTAGGTGTGTGTGGCTGTAATCATCTCACATACCCCTGAATGTTCTGATCCTTGAGATGTACGTCTAATAGTCTTTTTAAAGCCACCATACTACCCGAAGAAACCACCTCTTGTGGTAGAGAATTCCACAATCTTGTAGCCCTAACAGTAAAGAACCCCCCACGCTGCCTGAGATTAAAACACTCCTCCTCTAATCGCATTGTATGCCCCCGAGTCCTCATGCAATCCCTTCGACTGAACAGCTTTTTTTCTAAGCTGAGATCCCCATTGAGATATTTAAAAATTGCTATCATGTCCCCCCTCAAGCGTCTCTTCTCCAGGGAGAATAAATCAAGCGTTTGCAGACGCTCTTCATAATCAAGGTCCTCCAATCCCCTAATCAGTTTAGTTGCCCTTCTCTGGACTCTCTCCAGCTCCAACACATCCCTCCTTAGGACCGGCGACCAGAACTGGACAGAATACTCCAGATGCGGTCGGACCAGAGTTTTATAGAGTGGAAGGATTATAGACTTATCTCTGGAATACATCCCTTTCTTTATGCATGCTAATATTCTGCTAGCCTTGGCAGCTGCCGCTTGACATTGCATGCTGTTGCCTAGTCTATCATCAACCAAGACTCCCAGATCTTTCTCCATTTTTGATTCCCCCAAGGGTTCCCCTCCTAATGTGTATTGTGCTTTTATGTTTCTAGTCCCCAAGTGCAAAACCTTACACTTCCCCACGTTAAACCTCATTTGCCAAGTCGTTGCCCACTCCGTTATTTTGTCCAGGTCATCCTGTAGGATATCTGCTTCATGCTGTGCAGTTATTGCCCTGCCCAATTTTGTGTCATCTGCAAAAAACTGATATCGAACTACTGATCCCGACCTCAATGCTGTTTATGAATAAATTGAACAAGGTTGGTCCCAGGACTGAGCCTTGGGGGACCCCGCTTATTACCTCAGACCAGTCTGAGTATGCGCTGTTTATTACCACCCTTTGGACCCGCCCTTTTAGCCAGTTCCGTATCCAAGAGCAAACCCTGCTGTCGATACCTGCAGACCTTATTTTATAAATTAAGCGCTTATGGGGAACTGTATCAAACGCCTTAGCGAACTCTAGGTACACCACATCCACTGGTCTGCCCCTATCTAGCTCACAGCTCACCTCCTCGTAGAATGTTAAGAGATTGGTTTGACAAGAATGCCCATTTGTAAACCTGTGCTGGTTACTGCTGATGATGCTATTGTCTTTAGCAAACTCTACGATATAGTCCCTTATCATCCCCTCCAGAAGTTTACATACTACTGATGTCAGACTGACAGGCCTATAATTTCCCGGTATATGCCTCTGACCCTTTTTGAATATCGGAATCACGTTTGCTTTCCTCCACTCCCCTGGTACATCTCCTGTCCTAATACTGTCAGCAAAGATCAGGAACAGTGGTCTGGATATAACCTTACTGAGTTCCTTGAGTACTCTCGGATGTACGCCATCCGGGCCTGGTGATTTGTTTGTGTTAAGTTTATCCAGCCTTTCCCTGATTTCACCCTCTGTTAGCCATAGTGGCAAGTCCTGTGTATTACTACTAACCATACAGTCATGGTTAGTGTACCCCTCCTTTTCCTGTGTAAATACTGACGAGAAAAAAGCATTCAGCACGGTTGCTTTTTTAGTGTCCTCTGTAACCATCCTCCCATCATCGTTAACTATGTGTGCAATATGCTCTGCCCTAGTTTTTTTGCTGTTGATATAGTTAAAGAACTTCTTTGGGTTTTTTTTACTATCCTCCACTATTTGTCTCTCAAAGTCTATTTTAGCCATCTTGATTTCGTGTTTACACTTCTTATTTGCCTCCTTGTATTGGTCGAAAGCCAATACTGTGCCCTCTGATTTATATTTTCCGAAAGCCAATTTTTTTCCCCTAATAAGTTTTTTAACGCTATGGTTTAGCCAGCCAGGTTTGGCTTGGTCTCTTCTAAATTTATTTCCTGTAGGAATGCACTGCAAGATGCATTTGCTTAATATATTCCTAAAGCATTCCCATTTCTCCTCTGTGGTCAGTGATCCCAAGGTTTGGTCCCAGTTAACCCTTTCCATCAATGAGTACAGTTTTGGAAAGTTTGCCCTTCTGAAGTTAAGGGTTCTTATGTTCCCCACTTGCCTTGCTATATTGTTATTTACGCTAAATGTGATCATCCTGTGATCGCTAGAGCCCAGGTAGTCCTGGACTTCTACCTCCGAGATTATGTCAGGGTCATTAGTGATCAATAGATCCAGGATTGCGTTTTCTCTAGTAGGAGAATCCACCAGCTGTGACATGTAATTTTCCTGTAAGGTTTCCATGAATAGACGCGCCTTATGTGAGTGTGTAGTCCCCTCTCCCCAGTCAATGTCGGGATAATTGAAGTCCCCCAATATGATGACTGATCCTAGCTTTGCCACTTTACCCAAAAGTGCTAAAAATTCCAGCTCAATCTACTCCCCTTGTTTAGGTGGCCTATAGCACACCCCCACGATTACTTTTCCCTTTTCTCCTTCCCTGTGGAGTTCTACCCATACGGATTCTAACTCCATACTCATCCCTTCCGTAATGTCACTCCTCTCAATCACCCTTACATTATTCTTGACGTAGAGACATACCCCTCCCCCTCTTTTTCCTACCCTGTCCTTCCGGTACACTGAATACCCTTGGATATTTGCCAGCCAGTCATGTGAGGGGTCGAACCAAGTCTCCGTTATTCCCACAAGGTCTATGTCCTCCTCATGTACTAACATTTCCAACTCATCCATTTTATTAGCTAGGCTCCTGGCATTAGCATATACCCCTCTTAGTGTTACGGAAGTTAAACGTGATTGGTGGTTTTGTTTATTCCTGATTGATCTGCGGTTCTCCCGCACAGACCTACTGATTGACGTTGTGGACCTACTGTCGCTGCTGACCCTACATCTTGAACTTCCCGCCACTTCTCCCATGAGGAAAAGGGGGCATATAAAATGCCTACCCTTTTCCTTTCATTATAAAGCTGCAGTGTTAGTTAGAGCAGGTAGAGTGCTGCTGCTGCTGAATTAATAGCTAGGCCAGTGTTCTGTGTCCACTCCAGTCCTCAAAGACTCATCTGCTGTAAGGACAGCGTCCTGGCAGCACCCCAAAAAGCCCTTTTTAGGACTGGTACATCAGTCTGCTTAGATAGATAGATAGATAGATAGATAGATAGATAGATAGATAGATAGATAGATAGATAGATAGATAGATAGATAGATAGATAGATAGATAGATAGATAGATAGATAGATAGATAGATAGATAGATAGATAGATAGATAGATAGATAGATAGATAGATAGATAGATAGATAGATAGATAGATAGATAGATAGATAGATAGATAGATAGATAGATAGATAGATAGATAGGTAGGTATAGATATATATTGCAGTTGCCTGCCTGTGTTTGTACACACACTGGATGTTTTAAAGCACATTTTTCCAAACAATTTAGGAATGTTAGGTGATTTATGCCCTTTATGGATTAAAACCTGACTCTGCATCATCTACGTAATTTTCCATGGGAGTTTTGCCATGGATCCCTCTCCGGCATGTCACAGTCCAGGTGTTAGTCCCCCTCCTGGAGACCTGGGTAGAGCCGCAGAAGGCGGCGGGAGAGGGGGGCAACCCCTCCTGCTCGCTGGGATAACGCTGGGATAACGGCCGAGCAGCTGCTACCTTCTGGAAGCTGACTGCCAGTTCTAAAAAAAACGGTACTGGGTTGATGCCAGGCATCGTCCCTGTACAACCACTTCTGCAAGCTGACATACAGGTATGTCAGTTTGCGAGAATTGTTCTTTGTTTTTTGGGGGGTTTTTTTTGTTTTTTTTAAGTCATCCTGAACCTGCCCTATACTGTGCCTGGACACAAAACAGTGATGAGTTCAACTCTCTGTTACTCTGCTTTCTCTTACTATCATCATGCTTCTAGTCAGCACATGATCTGATTGACTTCTTAGACTGCATCTTCCTTTTACACTCCAGCTCTGCTAAAGAGGGACTGCAATAGGTAAAATGCATGTACATACCCTTTTCCATTTAAAAAAGTAATTTACCTATCAGTTACTACATATCTCCATTAATTTGTGTCTTTTATGTCTGCCTAGAGCTCAAATGTTGCAGACCCGTTCTCCTTTGTAGCCCCAGCACAGGTGGGCTAGAAACCTGAGACAGACTCCTCAGATCTAGTCTCATGACTCAGCGAAAGGAGGACCTCTCTTCAGTGAGCTTACTCTGAGCTGCTGGTGAATGGGTTTCATGGAGGAGGGAGAGTTGTTCTGAGGGAAATTTGTACCGGGGAAGGGATCTGTACTGGGAAGAATCTTTACTGTGGAGGGGGGGAGGGATCTGTACTGGGGGATCGGTACTGCAGAAGCGTAGATCTGTTCTGTGAGCGGGAATCCATACTAACCCCTACTCTCTATGTCTCTACTTGTAAGCTGCCTGTAGAGAACTAATAGCAATAAATAAAAAATCATTTTCTTTCTTTATTACAATGTAGAAAGAAACAGGTCTCAATCAAAACTCTGAGATCAATTTACAGTGTCTTTGCCACAGAGGAATATTTAGGAAACAGTAGGCTTAGCACTTCCAGTATGATCCTTTAAATTAAGTACCCACCCTAAAATTATTTTAAACACACCACCAATACTAATTTCTAAAAGCTGCAGCCTCTACTGTGTCACAAAATACAGATTAGCATAAAACAGAGTTACGCTAACAAATGATAATACACATGTCTAATAATATAAAAAATATATACACGAAAGCATAGATTGTGGAAAGTCCCATATGAGTAGTCCCAATTGGTAGGGTCTCAATTTAAATAGGTCCCAAGTGATTCACTTTCCAGAGTGACACACATCACCATCCACCACCAAATATAGATGACCACTGAAAGAACCGCCACCACAGAAACAATATAGTTGTCTTCCTACCAGTATATAGTTGTCTGCCTACCAGCAGTACTGGACCTCTTATCACAGGAGGCCAGTAGCGCTTTTTGGCTGTTTACCCTGCCAGGGCCTTGTAGTGATATCCCTATGGATATTCTGGCTGTATAATGAAACTAGGCATCCAATAGCGACTTCCTGGTAGAAAGGCTCAAGGACAAAAGGATGCTCCACATAGTGTGAATCCAAATTGCATTTTTATGAAAGTATTAAAAATTACACTTACATTAAAGCAAGTCATCAGTGCATAAAATTTCTCCTGCCGGCCGGTCGGCATCAGACACGTCACCTGCAATTCCGGGACTCGTATACTGCGATGACGTCAGCGCGTCGTCCGCCCTATGCTTTTTCATCATAGATGATGTTGTCCTGGGGCACCTAGTTGCCTAGTTTCATCATACAGCCGGAATATCCATAGGAATATCACTACAAGGCTCTGGCGGGGTAAACAGCCAAAAAGCGCTACTGGCCTCCTGTGATAAGAGGTCAAGTACTGCTGGTAAGCAGACACCTATATTGTTTCTGTGGTGGCAGTTCTTCCGGTGGTCATCTATATTTTTGTTGGCGGGTGGTGATGTGTGTCAATCTACATAGTGAATTACTTCCAGTATGATGTCACTGTGAAAAAATAAATTGCTTCTGATCTTCTAACCTCACAATGTCCTTCTAAAAGGAATCTGCACATCCTGCAACAGCTACAAAACAGGCCAACACCTCAGTCCCATAAACTGATTTTACCATTCTAGAAACCACTGAATATGTGCCACACTGGGACCTGGTGAGAGGGCTATACTCCCTTTATTGACACTGCTAGCAGAGACTGAGCCACTGAGAGCAGGACACCAACCCATACCGCATCTAAAGCAGCCCTAAACTGCACTTCCGCCACACCTTTTCTGCACCCATACCAACCCTATACTGCAGTTATACCGAACTGTCACTGCATTTGACCCGCATCTACATTGCACCTGTACCACATGTACTGTATATTGCACCTTTACTGAAATTATAATGCATGCTGATTTACTAAAACTATAGTGCACCAATGCTTCTTAAAGGGCCCCGATGATAGCCAGCAGAAGAGCAACATAAAGGACTGCCCCTCAAGCAAAACCATCCTGTCCCTTTTGATGCCTTCTCCCCCTTGCACATCTATTCGGTCTAGGCATAGCATAATCGCCAATAAGATACTTCAGCAGGAAAGTCTCCTGTATTCAGTAAATCAAGCTTCAATATTGCCCACTACTGCACATTAGGTGACCTTGCTAGTGTTTATGCTGATCTGGACACTGATAGTGTTATCTCATGCTTAGTCCTTATTACTAATCACTCTGTATACTAAATTGTGCTAAAGTCAAAATGCACAGTTTGACAACACCATTGTATGCTACAATGAAATTCTGAATATGGAGCAATATGCAAACGGTTGTGGTAGACAGATCCTCCATTTTCTGTATAAACAAACTGGTTGTACAGTTCAGAAATAGATGGCAAGGTGAGTTAAAGGATGTCTTCATTTAGCTGCAATTTTCTCTTGTATTCCAGTCTTTTGTCTCTAGAAACAGAAGCAATGTATTCTTTTATAACCATGACATACGACAAAACCTATATATTTGCTGTTGTTAGAACTTTTACTATTTTGCAATTAACTGATTCAACTGCATGTCAACTGCGTGTCTTCTATTCAAAGATCACTATCTTGGAAAACATTGTTTTTTTTTTATAACATGTGGCTAACATATGTAATAAAAGCATTCGGTATATTAACTCTTTTTTAAAATTTCACTTGCCTTTTTTATGTATTTCTTCATATTTACAGTACATGCAGACCAAACTGTGCAGCAAAGGTGACAGTGACAGGAGCTGGGACATACTATAACATTACAAGTGAAAACTTAACTTACAAGAGATCCCAACTGGTACTTCTCTTTTTCTGCACCTATAGCACTGTTACTGTCACTGACATGGCATTATTGCTCAGGGGAGGATTGGCGCTTGCCTTTGTCAACGAGGGTGCCCAGGCACCCGCACCCTGGGGTGCCTTCAAACTTCTTCAGGGGTGCCTTGGCAAAATGCCTAAAAATGACCCCAAAATTGTACACAAGCCAGTGGGTGGACCAAGCCTGCCATTTAGTTGCACACTTAGGTGGATTTACTAACGGCAAATAAACTGTGCACTTTGCAAGTACAGTTGCACAAATTTTTCTCTGAGATTAGCAAATGCGGTAAAACTCTGGTAATTTCCATCATCCAAGCATGTGCAAGCAAACATGCTGTTTTTTTTTCTTTCCTTGCACTTGATTAGGTGTTCTTTACAAAGTGAAACTTTACCACATTTACATATGCGAAGGAAAACAAGTGCAGCTGTACTTTCAAAGTGCACACAGTCTATTTTCTTTTACCAAATACAACCCAAAGCCACAGGTTTTATTTGTGCACCGTTATAACCTTCCAGCTGCCAGAGTGCTAACAATCAATAATGTCATTGGTTGGTAAGGGGGACATCTGGGCCCTGCATCCTTGTTTGCCCCTCCCCTGCTCCTAATTGTCAGCACTGGGGTCACAGAGTGAAATCGAGGGAGATAAGGAACATCGGAATACTCTACCATGGGTGTCCTACATGTGTGGATGTTGCTGCATTATGTAAAACTGTTAATTTCGTTTTTACATTTTTATAATGGGGTGCTTCAGGATTGTGCAGAATTTAAAGAGTGCCTTTGCTAAAAAAAGGTTGAGAAACAATGCTCTAGAAGTTGGAGTGCCACTTTATTGCAGCATGTGCTTAAAGGTTTGAGCTGGGGCTCTTGCAGCTACAGAATAATGAAGGTGTTTTCGGTATGCTACACTAAAAACTCCAGGAGACCAACATAAGACTACCCAGGCAAACATTTTGGGATCAAGCTTTTTAAAGGGACTCCCCAATTCAGACATACCCAACAGTCAAATGGTGTAACAAGGCTACGTGTCCACTGACTGCCACTGTAGTGTATTTTCTAGTTAATTTTCACTTGCTAAACTGCTGTAAGTTACAGTATGAAAGTCATTTTCTATATGTTGGACATTGTCTAATTATTGCATTGTTCCAAATTGGTGTTCCCAAACACTAATCTATACCTGAAATCTGTGAGGTTGTTTCAGAATTCTAAGAGTTAGCCCTGCCGCTGCTATAAAAAAGCAGTATGTTTTGTTAGGTTCAGCCCCTTTCTTGGCATTTAGTAAGTTATTGCTTCTAAGTGTAATTTTCAAAGTACCTTAAATACAAGATCATAATGATAAAAGTATCATTTTCAATTTAAATATCTTTATTTGCATAGAAATAGGCAGAAGAGCAGTTAAATATTATACATAATGTAAGTAATTAATCACAGTGACTCCCAGTACAGTCCTTGGAGAGTCTTAAATATAAAGGTATAGTCATTAAGTCTAAATCACCAATATATCTCCAAGGTCTTGTTTAGGAATAACCAATTCATACATCCAGAGGAAAGCAGGAAGGAAAGCCCTGGGGATATTTGAAACAGTTGAACCTAAAAAGGGGAATAAATATTCTTATTAACCCCAGATATGGCTTTGGTCCCCCGTTACATAAAGCAGTAGCTTTTTACTTTTTACATGATCAGATGAGGAAGGGGAACCTTTTCTGATCATGTTTACAGCAAATAGCTGCATATTGGTTCAGAAAGGGCTCAGCCAAACTAAACATGTGGATTAGTATCCTCTGCTTACCTGTTCTCGAACGATCTTGTTTCAAGGAACAATGAAAGGGATTTATTGCCCAGTGGTTAGCATTTGGGCAGAACACCTTACTAGCACGATACTGTGTGTGAGAAAAAAGTTGAATTCTAAATGGTTTCCCTGAGTAACACAGAACCACTTGCAGAAAACTGGAAGAATTAATTTTGTTGCCAATAGCAATGAAATAGTTTTTTTCAGGTTTTAATGCTTTATGAGAAAATGTAACGTATGTTCTGGTTGGTAAAATCAGGGCAACAGTTCCTAGAAGATAAACTTTTTGCAGTGAAGGCAAGTAAATTACATAATATTCCCCAAACAAATGTTCACAAATGTAATATTATTAGTATTACAAAAGAAGCTAAACCTAGAAATTCTCAAAACTAATAGGAGACCTGTGTAATATATACTGTATATACAAATGAGCAGTCAAGTTTTGTGTTGTGATGGATCATAACTTCCATCTTTTAGATAGTGTGCTAGAATGGAAAGAATTATGGATATAATAATGCTCATCTAATGAAAAGCAGACAGGAAAAGGGGGCCCTAAGGATTAATTTATGAATCTAATCTATGAAAAGTAAGTGAATGTAATTTGTCTTTCATTGCATAATATTTTGCCTGTTTAGGCTTGGGCAAACAGCGATTTGGGGATTTCAGGCTAGCCTGAATGTGATTTTGTTAAATATGTAGGAAAATGGACACTATAATGTCAAAACCTAAAAACATATCACATTGATATGTGGGTGGAGCCAGTTAGGTGGTACCCAATATGGAAGAATGGCACATAGAGACCAAGTAAAGAGACACAAATATTATTTTATTAGATGAAGATAACCAATAATGTGTGAAGAACAGCTGAAATGTACTTGGCTCAAAGGTTCCAACGCTATTGTGTAGCGTCACAGTAATATAGTCAGCACTGGTGCAGAAGCTCCCAGCAATGTTATCAGCACATTGGAATAGTTCCAACACTTGGGGTTTTCAATCAAGTAAGACTTACATTACCAGAACACCACCTGAGAAGAGGCAGAGTAGCAGTGTAGCTGCACATGGAAGAACTTATACAGCTTTTGTCACAGGAGTCCAAGAAATAGCGGCACCAGCAGCTGTGTCCCTAGTTTGTCCCTCCTCATCAGAAAACCTTCCCTTAGGGCTAAACTATCTGTCCCTATGCAGGGTGGATCCTGATCCCACTCTATCCACGTTGCAACTGCACCCCAACTGCAGCGAGGCACTGCTATTTATTAGTATTGCCTCGCTAAAGTTGGATGCTGAGGTAATCCAGTGTTGTAGCATCCAATTGGACCACTGAACACCTATTGACACTCATGGAGGCTGCAGAGGAACAGCATTCCTTTCATTCTCCATTCCCTCTTTCCAGTTGTCAGCAACACAGTGCCACCTACAGAGGGAAGGGTAAACTTCACCTGTCTTCAGGTGTCTTGCAATCATACTGCACGCAAATTTTAAGAACTTGAATAGGATCCGTAAATCACTAGGGTTTCCATATTAAGACAAGCTACATTTACTAATATGGGTATGTTTGGTAACCACATTGTTTCTCAGGTTAAATTGGAGACTGTTGCATAATTATAACTGAGGTACTGAAAAATTAGATAAGGTTAAAGCATAACAACTTAGCACCTGTGAAATTACTTAAAGATTGAAAATTAAATTACCTAAATGTCCTGATTTTATAGCTGTGTTGCTTTACACAAATTCTGCTGGAAATGATAAGATACCTACAGTTTAGTAGAATTAGCAGCACTACAGTCAAGCTCAACTGACAGCTGGAGTAGCCTAAGTTCATTATACACACAGGGCCTTGCATTATTAAACTTGCAGTTTCATGGCAAAAAGATTTTGATTAAGTGTACACCAGTATGGGCTAGTATAGCAAGAATGTAGGCATCACCTCAAAGTTTCATGACCTGCTTAAAAACAATATGTAAGACCATATGCTTTTATATGCAGACAAGATGTCCTTGCTTCCATAGCAACTATTCATATTTTAATTTTTATTTCCCAAAGGAAGTATGAGAGGACAGGAGATACAATCTAAATGGTTGCTATTAGTAATATGAACAGTTTGTCCTCCTGACAAGATTCACATAACTTTCACCCAAAAGTCCCAAATTTCTCTAACTGGATCCAATTGGAAAACATGTAAATCCTGTGAAAAAGTTGAATGACTCTTGTGTGAAAACATCTATAAATCGACACCTGAGACTTTGGGACAATAGTAATCTTTATTTAAATAAACACATAACAGTTGGCAGGAATGGCCATAATACAATAGGGGAGATTTACTAAAACTGACACAGCTATGTATTATAGCCAATCAGCTTCTTACTTCAGCTTGTTCAAATACATTTTGACAATAAAACCTGCAAGCTGATTGGTTTCTGTGCAGAGCTGCATCAGATTTTGCACTCTTCAGTTTTAGTAAATCACCCCCAATATTAAAAAAAAAAAAAAAAAAATAGCCTTTTCCATTTTAGCGTATCCAATATCTACCATGCTATTAATGCCATATGTCTAAGCCACATGTGTACTTTTACTCAACAGCGTTGACATACGGATAGATCGAATTAAATATTTTACCTATGGAGAACATGAAAGATTGTTTTGAAAGCATACAGAAGTAGTAAAAATAAATGTACACATGTCAAGGGATATGTGAGATATATGATCTAGGGCAGCAGAGTGGCTAAGTGGTTAGCACTTCTACCTAGCAGCACTAGGGTCCTTGGTTTGATGCCCAACCATGGCACTACCTGCACAGAGTTTGCATGTTCTCCCTGTACTTGCGTGGGTACTCCAGTTTCCTCCAACCCTCCAAAGACATGTTAGGTTAATTGGCTCTTGTCTAAATTGGCCCTAGTACAGCATGTGTATGTATGAATGTGAGTTAGGGTTTATGGACCTTAGATTGTAAGCTCCTTGAGGGCAGGGACTAATGTGAATGTACAATATATATGTAATGTGCTGTGTAAATTGATGGCACTATATAGGTACCTGTAATAAATAAATCTACATCAGGATATACCAATTTTAATATATTCCAACAAGTACAATACAATTCCAACTTAGCTCAGAGTTCTGCAACAGTTTCAAGTATGCCATCCTCACCCCTTATCCTGTGATCAGGAGAGTGTAAAGCACTGGTGAAGGGCTCAGGAGTGCCTATTGCACAATGTGCAAGACTTAGGAGTACATATCACATAGGGTGAAGGGGTCAGAAGTACAGTGGGGATCGAAAGTTTGGGCACCCCAGGTAAAAATTTGTATTAATGTGCATAAAGAAGCCAAGGAAAGATAGAAAAATCTCCAAAATGCATCAAATTACAGATTAGACATTCTTATAATATGTCAACAAAAGTTAGATTTTATTTCCATAATTTACACTATTAAAATAACAGAAAACAAAAAAATGGCGTCTGCAAAAGTTTTGGCACCCTGCAGAGTTAATATCTTGTACTGCCCCCTTTGACAAGTATCACAGCTTGTAAACGCTTTTTGAAGCCAGCCAAGAGTCTTTCAATTCTTGTTTGAGGTATCTTTGCCCATTCTTCCTTACAAAAGTCTTCCAGTTCTTTGAGATTTCTGGGATGTCTGTCACGCACTGCTCTTTTAAGGTCTATCCATAGATTTTCAATTATGTTGAGGTCAGGAGATTGTGAAGGCCATGGCAAAACCTTCAGTTTACGCCTCTTGATGTAATCCCCTGTGGATTTTGAGGTGTGTTTAGGATCATTATCCATTTGTAGAAGCCATCCTCTCTTTAACCACTTAAGCCCCGGAAGATTTTACCCCCTACCTGATGAGGGCCTATTTTGCGATTTGGCACTGCGTGACTTTAACGGACAATTGCGCGGCCGTGCGACGCTGTACCTAAACGAATTTGGCGTCCTTTTTTTCCCACAAACAGAGCTTTCTTTTGGTGGTATTTGATCACCTGTGCGATTTTTTGATCATGCACTATAAACAAAAAAAGGCGTCAATTTTGAAAAAATAACAATATTTTTCACATTTTTTTATATGAAATTCCCCCAAAAAAATGTAAAAATAATTTTTTTTTAACATTTTAGGCAAATTTTTTTTTACCATATGTTTGGTAAAAAAAATTGCAAAAAAGCGTATTTTGATTGGCTTGCGCAAAAGTTATTGCGTTTACTAACAAAGGGAAAGATTTTTGTCATTTTTGTTGTTTTTTTTTTACACGTAATGGCGGCCATCTGCGATTTTTTTGCGGGACTGCGACATTGGGGCGGACAGATCGGACCCCTAACTGACATTTTTGACACTTTTGGGGGTACCAGTGACATTACTACAGTAATCAGTGCTATACATATGCACTGTTACTGTAATAATGACACTGGCAGGGAAGGGGCTAACTTTATTGGTGATCAAGGGGTTAAATGTGTGTGTCATGCTTACTGACGTGTGTGGGGGGAGGGGATTGCATGACACAGACACAGATCGCAGGTTCAGCCATGCTGAATCCTGTAATCTGTGACTGTCTCTCACATAGGAGATCTGCCCACTTTGTTTACACAAGTGGGCAGATTTCCACACTCGATCCCAGACGATCGAGGAAGAGTGGCGGTGATAACCACCTCTCCTCCCCTGGCCCGACTCCCGCTGTGTCTGAATACAGCGGGAGCAAACCTCCGGCGGTGCGCGCGTGCCACCGAGAGGGGGCGTTGTCCAGTGACGTAGGTCTACGTCGCTGGACAATAATGAGCCCCTTTGCCGCAGTACCCTCAACGTGAGCGGTCGGCAAGTGGTTAAGGCCCTTCCCGACACAGCACATGCAGTAGGGCAGACTAGTACCTCAAGTGTAAATGTGATCAGCTAGTGACAAACTAAAAAAAAAAAACACAAAATGGAAATTAAGTAAAAATGTAAATGAGTAAATAATGTTAGAAAGATAAAAAAAAAAATTATTTACAAAATAGCTATGGCAGGTGGGAAAATGACTGGGTCTGGAACAGTTTTTGGCTCTCACAAAAGTCAGGTTCTGCTCTTTCTATCCAGTTTCAGAAACTATTATCCTCTAACTCCTTGAGTAAGATCTAATCTGGTTCTCCCTGCTCTTCAGAAATCTCCTTTACCACCCATTAGAGATATTCCTCTCTCTACAATAACCTACAAGGTGATATTCCTTTTAACCGACACCTCTGCAAGCATTTGGCTCTTGAAAATTAATGTAAATCCTAAACAAGAGTCCTCAATTATTTTCAATTGGAAATTAATGTGAATCCTGAATAAAGCATCCAATGATTTTGCTTTAATCTTTTTGATTAACTTTGCATTGAAGAAAGAAAACATCCAAACAGTAGATTTGAAGCCACACCCAATTTTGCAGCACCCAACCATTTTTTACTTTCTGCCATAAAACATCAAAAAAAAATGTCTTCATGAATTTTGATCAAAATGCATTCTGCTACATGTAGTGCCCTGCTAGGTAGGTGCTAGAGTGAGTGTATATAGTTTTTGGTTTCTCTGTCTAACAGCAAGACAGGCAGGCAAATGTATGTGCTATCTGCTTAGCAGAGATCTGTGGTTGTTTAGTGAGGTCTGCTCAGTGTGCTCTGGTGCTGCTCCTGCTGTCTTGGTTTTTTTCGCACTGATCCAGTAGCAATGGAGAGTACTAGATAGTGGGTAGAAACCTGGCAGATGAGAGCCTAGGATGTTTATACAGCCCTGGCCAAATAGAAGGATATGTGCCCCAAAGCATGCTGGGTAACTGTATTTATATCTGAAGAGCACATGGGCTCTGGGCCAGTCTTCTACAGAGAGATGTCCAGGAGGGGAGGGGGCTGTGGCCTCTCCTCAGGCACAGGCTGCTATGCGGCCTCAGGTGGGCGAGCTGAGGGCCTGAAACACTGAAGCTGAAACTCATGGTTCTGTTGCAAGCTGATTGAGGGAGGATGTCCACGGATCCCGTCTGGTATCAGGAAGAAAGGGGACCTGCGCCCAGGGCCTTGTGAGTACAGACCCCCCTAAAGAGATGCCAGAGACTGTTGTTGCTAAAATCTCCCTCTTTGTGCTAGAAGCCAGCATACTGGGTGTAAACTAAAGGGGATACTGGCTAGTGTCTTGAAGAAGAAAGTCCACTAGATTCCTTCTGCTACAAAGAGACTTGCTTTGTTCTGTACAGCCTGCTGCATAGTGCTACTGAAAGTCTGCTACACAGCTCTATTAAGACATTGTGTTCGCTTGTGAATAGTTAATTTGGAGTATCATACTAATTCCCTTCTCCTATTCAAGTCCTCTCCAAAAAAAAAAAAAAAAACACATCCCCTAGGCTGGGTATTGAAGACAACAAGAGGAAGACTTTGTGCACCTGGCTATGTGAGAAAATACCCTGGAACTGCCTGCAGATTAATCAGTGGGAGACCAGGGCACAATTATTCAAGCGGCTCCAGTGGTGGTAGCGCTACAAACATATTTTTGATAAAAAAACAAACCCCAATAAGTGTTTTATTGATTGATATTCATTAGTTATAATGCCTACAAACTATGGTATATTTAACTGCCACTGACATCACCAGTGACAATAATACAGTGGTCAGTGATAATATTATATACAAGAATACAGTGTATTATGATGTGGCTGGTGTGCTTGGAGGCTGCTATAGCACTTATAGGTGTATTGTTTGTTTCCACAGGTATATGGGATTTGTTTTTCCCTTTTTCCTTCCATATAATATGTGATGGTTTGTGTAAACATTTGGGCATTTGGACATTCGTCTTTTAAAGTTTCTATTGAATGGTGGTTGCCTAGGATTATTCACACTTAAGTCAGTGTATGGAAAACACCCCTTTTTTTCCTGAGTGTATTTTCACAGATTTGGTGCAAAATATGTTTCTCGACTGAGACCATGCTGTGTTTAAGCAGATAGTTGATCATATTTGTAATGCTGTATGAGTGTATTTAACATCATGTACGTGGATCCCGAAGAAGCCCGAAAATCGGGTGAAACACGTTGATCCAGATCCTTCTGCACTTGTATCTGCATTTGTTTATCCTGGTAATTCGGGTTGATTGTATATGTGTTTGGCTATGTCATTGTTATATTGATAACCTGTATGACTTTTAATATTTCATGAATTAACCACCTAGGCGGTAATCCCGAGCGTGACTCGGGGTGGATTTTTCATTGCAGGATCGGTAACCCCGAGTCACGCTCGGGGTAGATGTGCAGAGAGCGCAGCGGTGTTCTCTTACCTTGTCCTGGCGATCCAGCGATGATCTCTCATTGCTGAGATCGCCAGCCGAGAGTCCCGCCGCTCCTCCGTCCTCCGTCGGTCTGATGACTTCCTAGTTCCGTTCCCTGCAGCAGCAATGCTGCATGGGAGCGGAACTAGGGAGGGAAATTCAAAAAATAAAAAAAAAACGTTGCACAAAACACATTTTATATTTTATATATATATATATATATGCGCATATATACAGTATATATATATACCGGTATATATATATATATATATATATATGTGTGTGTGTGCATATATATATATATATATATATATATGCACACACACACATATATATATATAAAATTATATTATTGATTCAATTATAATTCATGCGTTATATATTATATATATATATATATATATGCGTGTATATATATATATATATATATACACACACACATATATATCTATATATAATATATAATGCATGAATTATAATCTAATCAATAATATAATTTTATTATATATATTATATATTAAATAATAAAATAATATTATTGATTCGATTATAATTCACGCGTTTGTGTTTCAAATTTATCACTGGGATGTCTACTAGACTCTTGTTTTGGTCAGGTTTAAGTCAGTAATTACTAAGAATTGTAGGCCTATAATATATAATGCCAAATTTCCATGAAAACAATTGTACCGCTTTTGGTATGTAATTCCTGACATAATCATACCGCCAGGGAGGTTAATAAACTGATTATGTTTTTATGAATTTGAGGAACATTGTATGAATAATAATTAGTATACTACTTGTTGGGTGCTTAAAAATCCCCCTTTTTTCCCACCCTTTTCATCCAATTGGGGGAATGGTGGGGGTCTCCTTTTTTTAGCTCTATTTTAGTATAGTGCCACAGTGTATTTTTCAATACAGAGTCTTCCTCTACTTATTCACTCCATAAATTAAACACACTTTTAAGGACTGCTGGAACATTGTATGAGTTTTGTCTAATAGACTGTTGTAGCTTTTTGCCGGACTGTCTGCTGTGGGGTGAGATCCTTGATTAATCAAAGCATTGTCTAGGTGACTAGCTGTTTATTAGCTGACTGTTTAATTAGATAACTGTTTTTGTTGACTAATCCTTTTGGAGGTTCCTACATGAGGGGATTAGTCTTGTGTCAACTTTATTTCAGTATCAAACCATTGTGTGATGTTTAGGGTATGCTTTGGTTTTATTGTGTATGTGGTGACTACCCTACGTTTAAAGTGTATAAAAACCTGTATTTGTGTTCAATACACAGTCATTCCTTTGGTTTTACTTCAACATCTTGTCTGTGTACAATGCTTGGGGTAAAAGGGCTGGTTGGTATTAGCTCTCAGTCTGCTGGAAGGGTTTGGAAGGCAGGGGGCACTGTTTGGTGGTACCACATACACCATACTTTCTTACAGACTAAATATTAAACACTAATTTGGGTTATTTTAACCTAGGAAATGTAACAGGATACGCTTTGACTTAAAATTATAAAGAGAGATTCTTTTTTTGCAATATTAACAACAAAGAACAATTTGTTTTTGTTTTTTATTTCAAAATATTTGGTCTTTTTTTGTTTTTTTTTTTTAGCAAAAAATAAAACTGCAATGGTGATAAAATACCACCAAAAGAAAGCTCTATTTGTTTGGAAAAAAAAAATTCTTATGGTTGCAGTGTTGCATGACCGCGCAATTGTTTTTCAAATTATGACAGCACTGAAAGCTAAAAATTGGCCTGGGTAGGAAGGCAGTAAAAGTGCCCATTATTGGAGTGGCCAAGCTATTCCCTTACCATAGTTGAAGAGATAAGGTGTACTTGCTAAACCATACAGGGCAAAGGAACAGGTTCCCTTCAGTTATGTTCCAGCAATCTGCATATACTTTCCTTTGCTTCCCCACCACTCTATTTGGCCATTTGGAGAATAGGAGAATTAGCTCCATATTAGCTTTGTGTTATGATTTGAAATCTACACTGGGCTTAGGACCCTCCCCCTGCTCCCAGGAGCTTTTCAGTGCCTGAGTGGCCATTCACCAATCCCCAGCACTATATCAAGGCATCAAATTACATGTTCTACTATACCCATAAGTTCAGTTTATTTTTTGTGTGATCTCAGCAACTTAATGGAGGAGCAGGGCATTAAAGCTGAGTAAGGGCTGTTGGTGGGCAAAGGACAGGTTTGCTTTAGGAAAAGTATACCTGCTAATCAATAGCTCTAAATATTAGAGGAGATGACTACATGTTATCTGATCTACAGCAAATTTTGTAATTTCTCTTGAGTCTCTACAGACTTTCCCTCTTTACTTCTACTGTCTGAACTACAGTATCTACAAGTTCCCTGCAGCAAACTGGAAACAATAATGTGCATTTAGATTTTGGTTTGACTCCACTGATTGTGGGGACAGGAAGAAGGTGAATCACTACACCATATTTTTGTTTTTTCCATAACGTTTTGGTAACATACAGAAAATCTAAATTTATGTGTAGGGCTAAGCTGCCTTAAATTGAATATTGGTAAATTCTGCCAACATCATGTGATAATAATATGATATGATGTAAATAACTTTGAATCCTTTAAATAAAACATAGGGCCACTTAGAAATCAAAGGTACAGTGGAAACAAAGGGGGGCAATGTGAAGAAAGGAAAAGACAGGGTTCAAGAAAGAAAGCTGGGAGGAGAACTAGGTCCTGTGTAGGGGTTTGATGCATGCTCACTCATAAATCACCAACACAGCAGAACATTGATCATTCAATGCTGCAGAATAAATTAATAGCAATTATCAATTTATATTTCAGGGTCATTCAGATCAATTCTTATAACCCTCTCAAGTTAGCACCAATCAATTTGATGTGGGGATCATGATCTGTTTATACGTTAAGTTGTTTTATACTGAAGCCAATATGTCCATGTCTTAGTAAATGTTCACATTCTACTCTGGGCAGTGTGAATCAGTTCTTCTATCTCTTCTACTTTTTTCAGTTTGACAAATCATTCTGTCAACCCTGGTGGATGTGTGTCTAATCAGTAAATTGGGCTGCATAATTTGGCTGTATTGATCATATGGATTGTTACTGATTTTCTATATTGATGCACCAAATTCTTGGTATGATAAAGCAGGTTTTGGGCTAGGGTGAACCCAGGTCTAGTGCCTGTTACCATTAAAATGGTCTCATGGACTTGCAATATTTTATTAATTTTCGAAGGAGGTAACATAGCATCAAGTTCACCCACTCAGGGAGACAAAACCAATTGTATGGAATAGTCAAGCAAACGAAGACGAGAACATAGTTAATTTACCAGAAGATAATAATCCAGGAGGCTATCTATGTAGTCTATAAAATAACATTCAAACTCTAACAAGGGCAGAATGTCCTGGCTGTATATGTATACCAAGGGAGGACATGAGTAGTATGTTACAGGCGACCTAAACCGGTGTGGTGTAGGGATGGCAGAACATAATTAAGCCATGGTTCCCATGTTTTTAGGAATTTAGGGTGGGAGTCGTTTGAAATTTTAGACATTTTTTAATTAATCAGTGAAGTAGTCATACAATCTTTTACCTCATGAAAAGGGACAGAGGGTTTCTAACAAGCTTTGGCTATGGTCTGTTTGGTAGCCAAAAAAACAGGTCACCAATTTGTGTTGATGTAAGTGCATGTAAGTGGTACATCTTTGCGGATTGCTAGATGGAATAATGTTTGAAGTAGGCCAAAGCCCTTGACCAGAATCCAGACAACCCTGGCCATGACCCCCAGAAATTAATGGCATCCCTATGTTGAGCACAGACCCCAAAGCATCTTTCACTGCAGACAGGGTTCACGTGAGCTATACAGACCAGGACCCAATACCACCTCAAGAGAACCTTATATGCTGATATATGCTTATTGAAGAATAGTAGTGCTAAAGGAACATTTTGTTACTGTCGACCAAGCTTTGCTCCAATATTCAAGGTCTTCAAGGACTCATTCACAGTGGGCCACACAGAAAATGAACGATAAAGAGTTATGACTATTTAATGTAGCATAAATGACAGAGATAAGTCCAGGTGACCCAGGGGAGCATTGACATATATATGTTTGAAAGTAGTTTTTTGAGGCTGTAATGCTGATAGGCTCACTTTTCAGGAGTTCTAGGACCACCCAGAGTGGTAGGAAGAGCAGTGGAGGATTGTGCTTGGTTATTAGCTCCTTCACCTGCTTGTAAAAGGTGCAATGCTTCAGACATGATCTTGGCTCCCTCCAGGGAGCTCAACAAGTGACTGCATCCCTGATAACTGAAGATCAGTTTAACCACTTGCCTACTGGGCACTTTTACCCCCTTCCTGCCCAGGCCAATTTTCAGCTTTCAGCTCTCTCACGCTTTGAATGACAATTGCGTGGTCATGCTACACTGTACCCATATGAAATTTTTATCATTTTTTTCACACAAATGGAGATTTCTTTTGGTGGTATATAATAACCTCTGGGTTTTTTATTTCTTACAAAAAAAAAAGAAAAAATACAGAAAATTTTGAAAAAAAAAAAGTTTTTCTTATTTTCTGTGAGTAAATTTTGAAAATAAATACATTTTTCTCCTTCACTGATGTGCGCTGATGAGGCGGCACTGATTGGCACTGATAGGCTGCACTGATGAGGTGGCACTTATGGGCACTGATGAGGTGGCACTTATGGGCACTGATGAGGTGGCACTGATGAGAAGGTACTAATATGCCGCACTGATAGGTGGCACTGATAGGTGGCACTGATGAGCACTGATAGGCGGTACTGATGGGCACTGATAGGTGGCACTGCTGGGCACTGAGAGGTGGCACTGCTGGGCACTGAAAGGTGGCACTGACGGGCAGCACTGATGGGCACTGAGAGGTGGCACTGATGGACACTGATGGGTGGCACTGATGGACACTGATGGGTGGCACTGATGAGCACTGATGGGCAGCACCATCAGTGCCCACACTCACTGCCCATAGTGCATCTAGTCAGTGCCCATCAGTGCCTAGATGAGCAGGCACAGATGGGCACTGACTGGCAGCACTATGGGCACTGATTGTGGGCACTGATGGCAGGCACTGTGGGCAGTTATGGCATTTTTTCCCCTCTTGTGTAATCAGGGCACTGGTGATCAATGCCCTGATTACATTCCTCTGTGTCCCCTTACCGCTGATCGGCTCTACTCTTCCTCACACTGCAGTCTCTGTGTGAGGAAGCAGAGCTGGCGATGAGAGATGATCTCATATGTTTACATTTGAGATCATCTCTCATGGCACGGTCTGATCACAGCGGCCATTTACCACGATTTGTGATTGGCTGTGTCCAAGGGACACGGCCGACACAGATTTTCCCCGATGCGCGCCCGCGGGAGTGCGCGGGGAGCCTGTTACTGGGAGGCCGTTTAAAGACGGCCTCCCGGAAATTAGAGCCTGCGCTGTAGCCGTCTTTCGGCTATAGCGCGGGCGGAAGGTGGTTAAAGGGGAAGCCCCATTTGTACTTGATCTGCTGATTCATAAGCACTGATGTAAAAGGCTTCATTTCATCTGTTTGCATCTCTGGATAGTTATTGGAGCTAGATCTGCAAACAGCTGATAGCAATAGCCTTAAAAGCTACAGCCTGGCTCGTCATGTGCTGCTTGCAGAAGGATTTCTTTAGTGTGATAGTAGGTAAATTTGATGATAATATCCCCTGTTGGTCCATCTGGCTTTCTGGGGCCCAACGCCCAGTGCATATGGTGGAACTCTAGCCTCTCAATGAGGATAGCGGGCATCAGTTCCTGAAATCACACTGTTGTAGTAGAGGTGAGATCAACAACGGTTTTAGGAATACTTTGAAGGCACAGGTTGCCTCTGCGAGACCTGTTTTCAAAGTCTTCAAGGTGTAACATAGCTAAGTCCAGTTCTTTTTTAATGTTAGCCAGCTCCTGCTCATGGCTCTCTCACAGCTCTAAAATGGATGCCACAACTGTAGTTGTGGCATCCATTTTATTATACAGCACAAACTGATCTTTAACTCTCTGATCACTTTAACTAGGTGTACTGCAAGATTGGAAGTGGCTGTCAAAAGTTAATTTTGTAGCATGATTTTGAAGTGAGCCAAAAGCTCTTTATCTCTGAGAGGTGGAGGCTGCTGTTCAGGTTGGTACTTCTGGGGAGCTCCCTGCATCAAATTGGAAGGCTGGGCCTCCCAGCAGCAGCGGTGGGGAAGGTTCCAAGCTTGAGGCCTGGGTTTCCAGTGTGACAGCTGGCAGGAAGGCCCAGCCTTCTGTGTGATCAGCAGCTCTGGCACTGGAGGCATGGGTCATAGATCATTTCTGCCCCATTGTCTACCTCGGATGTGCAGGGAGTGGGGCACGCAGGGTGGAAGAAGGAGAAGTGCTACAGAAAGCTAAATTTGCTGCTGATGTGCCCAAGGGTTGAGGAGCAAGATCAACAGTTGCAAGCAACCCCACACACCATAAACTGAATTTATTTGATAATAGGATCTACCATTTACAGAAGAAGAAAAAGCATGCTGTCATATAACACAGTTAGCTGTATTAGATTAGATTGGTGGATGCCACTTGTCCACTTATTGGAAAGGAGTCAACTTTGAACTAGCATGAAAACTGTGCAACTCTTACTCCAAATAGGCATCATATAAAGCATGCTTAATGACTCCTTTTCCCCAGAAAGGGAAATGCAATATCCCAATGCACACTATGCAAATGCAACTGACATCAGTGGTGATAGCATGCTGTCTGAAGCAAAGTAAGGCTTAAAGTATTCAGCTTCAATGTAAGGGTTTTCATCTCCTCAGAACCAGGATGTAGCCAATTGTCACCAAAATCTGCCATATTTGCATAGTTTAAGTTGATATTTCACAGCCTCTTTTGAGGAAATAGTGGCCATGAAAATGTTGCCCTAACCTCTTTATGTACCACAATGTAGTTGAGAGAGGATTGATTGTCTTTAAGATGCATATGAAAAACTGCCTCAAATTTATGCTCACCTTATAATGTATTCAGCTGTGCAGGATTCTTAGACAATAATACAAGGCATCTGAAAACACATCTAGAGATTGATAAGATTTGGCCTGAGATTAAATAACCTGTTGACCTCTAAACTGCTCTGTAGTTACCTCCCACCTATCCGCCTTTCCATCTCTATCTTCAGCAGTGTCTCTAGGGTTTCCATTCCTCTTCCCAATCTTCCATGATGCTGAAAACATGGAGTGAGGGGCATACGGCAACTACACTGCGCCTAACTGAGTTTGCAACAGCAGAACAGCAGAAATGTCAGTCAGCCTGATGCAGTATTGATTTGTAAAGTCCAAGCATTCTATGCTTCGATCCACTCACTTCCTTTCATCTTGACAAGACTCTGCCTTATTGTGGTTAGCTAGTATTGTGGTTTCAGTGCTTGAATGTGTGTTGGTCTCATCAAGCTGCTCATTCTGCTGTTAAAACTCCAAGCTGTTTTTCCTCTTTTGATGTGGGCTTTAAAATTATATAGTGTCAGTATATATTATGGTACTGTAAATACAAATGTGGTACCAACTCATTTTTGCTGTCTTGTTATTACCTAATGTGCCTGTCTAAGGTATGTCATCTTCATATATGTAAGTGGTATTGGATAAGAAGGCCCACTGGGCAGCCTGCCCAACTTATTTGTATGCAGGCATGTCAAGCTTACGTGGGTCAGAGAGTCAAATTGAGTAGGAAACCTCTGCATGGGGCTGCATTAGCTGTGCTGGGACCTGTGCATCCATCACGGAAAAAAATATATATATTTTGCTTCATAAATATGTAAAGTAAAGGAATATTTAGTAATGTATGCTGTGTGTATTAGATTATTCTAGTTTGTGTACATTAACCCTGATTTTATCATATGGAAATACCATATTTATGAACTATTCCTGAAATATTCAACTAAAGAATTATATATAATAGACTCTTCATTAGCTATCAAGCAAGTTGGATAATTATTTGATTTGAAACTGGACAAGGACTACAAGGATGGAAATAAAAGGGATGTATATAACTCAAAACACAATCATACCTCTCAACATTCTTGGATTCTGTGGGACAGCCCTGGATTCTGACATATGTCCCGTAATCCTGCTCAGTTGAGCAGTTTCCCGCATCACTACCACTGCCCCAGTTACTTCTGCAGATCACAAGGCAGGAGAAATTTCAGCAGTTTTTTTTCTCAAAATTCAAGTGTTTTACAATTTTGCCCCCTGTTCTCAATCCTTGCAGCCAATCTCATGCCAATCAGAACACCCAGATCCAACCATACAATATAACCCAACCTTCACAGTGGTCCATCAGTATCACCCTGTCATTCTCAATTCTGTGCGCCAACATCCACTGCCAGACATGCTGGGTCTCCGACATCTGACAGGTTGGTGACCTTTCTGTTCCCCCTGCACCTACACACTTTCTCTTCCCTGGAAGCTCTCCTCTCAGTCTAGCTCATCTGCTTTTCTCCTCTCCTTCCCTACTACTGACAGCTCCGCTACTCCTGCAATCAGTGATTTAAATCCCACAGCTCTGATAATCTCACAGCTCTGATTACTGCTCTCCTCCCCCGAAGGCATCTCAGAACCAAATCTCTGGAGCCATCTGTAGTGGGGAAAATGATCTGGTCCTTTTGGGTCCCAGGCAGGAAGATGGCCTCCACTCAACTCTATAGCCTTGGAGGACCAGAGAGATGTCATACGTTGCTTCCACCCAATGGCCTTAAAGGGTCTATATTTTATTTTTTATTTTTTGCTTTTAAGGGTAGATGTGAGATCTGAGGTCTTTTTGACCCCAGATCTCACATTAAAGAGGACCTGTCCTGCCTATTTCTATTACACTGGGAGGTTTACATTCCTTGTAATAGGAATAAAAGTGATCAAAAAGTTTGTTTTAAAGGGACAGTGTAAAAAAAAGAAAAGAAGGTAAAATGAATTAAAAAAAAATGTACCGTATTGCACCCCATCCCTTAGAGCTTGCACGCAGAAGCGAACGCATACGCAAGTTGTGCCCACATATGTAAACAGTGTTCAAACCACACATGTGAGGTATCACTGCGATCGTTAGAGTGAGTGCAATAATTCTAGCCCTAGACCTACTCTGTACCTCTAAACTGCTAACTGTAGAAACTTGTAAAGCATCCCCTATGGAGATTTTAAAGTACCAATGTTTGTCACCATTCCACCAGCGTGCGCAATTTTGAAGCATGACATGCTAGGTATCAATTTACTCAGTATAACATTCTCTTTCACATTATATATTAAACAATTGGGCTAACTTTACTGTTTTCTTCTTTTTTAATGAAAAAAAAGTGTATTTTTTTTAATTGCGTTTGTATGACCGCTGCGCAAATACGGTGTGTCATAAAGTATTGCAGCAATCTCCATTTTATTCTCTAGGGACTCTGCTAATAAAAAATATATAATATTTGGGGCTTCTAAGTAATTTTCTAGCAACAAATACTGATTTTACTTGTAAACAACAAGTGTCAGAAATAGGCCTGGTCCTTAAGTGGTTAAAGAGGCTGTAACCCCCCCCCCCCAAAAAAAAAAAAAAACCCTGTAAGACAAGGGCGTAATGAGCTAGTATGCATACCAGCTCATTATGAAATACCCCAGAACGAAGCGCCTGCAATGCCGTCCACTCAGCAGGGACACGGTCAACATGTTCGGCCGTCCTGCTTCCTGGTTCGCGCCCTCCGGCCATCTGATTGGCCATGACATGCACGCAGGAGCCCCTGTTCATGGCACAGGGCTCTGAAGGAATGGCACGGGTGACGCATTTCGACCTATATGGTAAGGTCTTCCTCAGGGGGTCTGTGATGTCTGGAGAGAACACATTTTACAATTATGGTACATACATACAAAATTTGTATAGTATCACATAGATGTATACAAGCATGTGAGATAGCTTTACCAGATTGGCAATGTCAAACAGAGACCAGATATCATATTTGTGGCTGGGAAGTCCTCTTGAAACATGGAGATATAGGTTCCCCCACCAAGGGTAGCAGAGAAAATGCACGGGACTGCAAGGAGTCACATCTAGAGCCCACCAGGGTGGGGCATGGACACCTGCCTGGAAAATCATATCATAAAATTTGTTACAAAAAGGAGATAGTGTATCCATATTTTTGGCTGCAATAAAGGGGGGGGGGGGGGGGAAAGAAGCCACCCAGGACCAGCCACGTTACCTGAAGAAAGAGAAAAAGAGAAAAGAAATAGGAAAGAAAAAAAGGGGGAAAAAGGAAAAGAAAAAAGAGGAATAAATGGGGGAGGGGGGGAGAGAGGAAAGGGAAAGGAAGCAAAGAAATGCCTGGGGGTAAGGAAAGAAAAGAAGATGGGGGGAAAGGGGGGAGGAAAGGAAGAGGGGGGGGAGAGGGGGAAGGGAAAAGGGGGAGGGAGGAAAAGAAAAGAAGGGGTGAAAGGCGATGGGAGGGGGGGAAATGGGGGGAAGGGGAAAAGGGGGGGAGGAGGAGAATGGAAAAAGGTGAGGAGGAAGAGAGCGGAATGATTGACATAAACTGCAGAAAGTGGAGACTGTGACAAAGATATTAAGTGTGCGCCTCAATGTTGAGGCAGTTGACAGAGCAGTGGATGGATTGAAAATATCCAGGGAAGTGAAAAGACAGCCTAAAAGCTTAAATGACAAATGAATACTATGAACTAAGTAAAAGAAGGGCTGGAGTGCAGTTGAGTGGTAGGAGCAGAGAGAGAGTGATGTGACAAGAAGACCAAGTAAAGTAAAGTAAAGTTTAGACATTTATGGCTGTGTGTTGAGTTATTATGAGGGGACAGCAAATTTACACTGTTATACAAGCTGTACACTCACTACTTTACATTGTAGAAAAGTGTCATTTCTTCAGTGTTGTCACATGAAAATATATAATAAAATATGTACACAAATGTAAGGGGTGTACTACAGTATATATATATATATATATATATATATATATATATATATATATATATATATATATATGTATATACACATGCACATACACATACACATACAGGTGCGTCCCATAAAATTAGAATATCATCAACAAGTTAATTTTTTCCAGTAGAGTCAGCAGCCAGGGTTACTAGCTTTTATACCTCGCCCTCCCTCCCTTTTGTTCTATTTAAAATTTTCTTTTAAAATGTGTCATCATTTTTAATAGAACTTTCTAACTCAGTAAAAATCACATTTAAAAGCACCATTAATGTATTTTTATGTAAAAAAAAAACATTTCGGTAGTCAAAGTTGAAACATCAGTGTTGTAATGCTTATAAGTAATGCCTTCAAGTTTATTTAAAAAGGCCCTAATATACAAGCTCTATTCTCCATGTTTCTTAATGCTCTCTGTTTAACCACCTCCCACCCGCGCTATAGCCGAAAGACGGCTACAGCGCGGGCTCTAATTTCCGGGAGGCCGTCTTTAAACGGCCTCCCAGTAACAGGCTCCCCGCGCGCTCTCGCGCGCGCATCGGGGGAAAATCTGTGTCGGCCGTGTACCTTGGACACAGCCAATCACAGATCGTGGTGAATGGCCAATCACAGCGGCTATTTGCCACGCAATCGGAAAACATCCAATGAGAGATGATCTCAAATGTAAACATATGAGATCATCTCTCATTGCCAGCTCTCCTTCCTCACACAGAGACTGCATGTGAGGAAGAGGAGAGCCGATCAGCGGTTAAGGGACACAGAGAAATGTAATCAGGGCACTGATCACCAGTGCCCTGATTATGCAAGAGGGAGATAAAATGCCATAACTGCCCACCACCAGTGCCCCCCATCAGTGCCCACAATCAGTGCCCATAGTGCTGCCAGTCAGTGCCCATCAGTGCCTGCTCATCTAGGCACTGATGGGCACTGACTAGCAGCACTCTGGGCACTGAGTGTGGGCACTGATGGTGCTGCCCATCAGTGTTCATCAGTGCCGCCCATCAGTGCTCATCAGTGCCACCTGTCAGTGTCCATCAGTGCCACCCATCAGTGTCGCCTCTCAGTGCCCCTCAGTGCCGCCCGTCAGTGCCGCCTCCCAGTGCCCAGCAGTGCCACCTCTCAGTGCCCAGCAGTACCACCTATCAGTGCCCAGCAGTGCCACCTATCAGTGCTCATCAGTGCCACCTATCAGTGCTCCTCAGTGCTGCCTATCAGTGCCACCTATCAGTGCTCATCAGTGCGGCATATTAGTACCTCCTCATCAGTGTCACCTCATCAGTGCCCATAAGTGCCACCTCATCAGTGCCCATAAGTGCCACCTCATCAGTGCCCATCAGTGCCGCCTCATCAGCGCACATCAGCGAAGGAGAAAAAATTATTTATTTTCAAAATGTACTCCCAGAAAATAAGAAAAACTTTTTTTTTTCAAAATTTTCTGCCTTTTTTTTTGTAAGAAATAAAAAACCCATAGGTGATTAAATACCACCAAAAGAAAGCTCTATTTGTGTGAAAAAAATGATAAAAATGTCATATGGGTGCAGTGTAGCATGACTGCGCAATTGTCATTCAAAGCGTGAGAGTGCTAAAAGCATAAAATTGGCCTGGGCAGGAAGGGGGTGAAAGTGCCCTGTAGGTAAGTGGTTAATAATATTCATATGATGAAATTATGGGCACCACTCAATAACGGTGAGAGGTGCTAACATTGAGTAGCGTGGTGGTGCCCATATTTGTGTCATGTAAATGGCATTACTATTAAATGATTCCCCTTCTGTTCTGGTGACAGCTGAAAATATGGGGATTTCCCATCACTTTAGTTCTAGTGTCATTGTTGTCAGTACAAACAGAGGGAATAAATCTTTATAGGGAGGACACAAACAACATTAGCATCCAAAAGGGGATCTGACCCTTTAACATTCTATTAAAAAATAAATAAAAGTCTTGGGTTTAAATATAGCTGAAATCAGTACCCCTGTTACCTCCTTTTTCAAAGATCGGATTTCTAAATTTTCTAATAGATGTTATAAACTAGTACCCCTCCCCCTTCCTATCCAGGGTGGAGTACTCACTTAAACACATTTCTCCTGAGACACATTTAAACTGTAAAAGGAGCAAAAAGTCAATATATCTAAAAACTAAAAATGGTCCACAGAATTTGCAGTCATTTTGATGATTTTGTAGGTTGAAATTTTATTGTTATATCTGATTTTTTTTCCCAGCATTGCATTCCTGGCTTTGTAAAACTGCAATATATATATAATATATTACCATGCTGTAATATTTAAAGAGGAGACAAAGGTAATCATGTTTTTTTATCTGCTGTTAAGCTCAGAATGACTCCCTGGAGAAGTCGCGGAAATTGTCTTCAAGAGGAATCTTGGGTCTGCTGAGCTGAAGATTGGATATAGGTGAAAGCTTTTCTTATCTGAGTATTTCAACAAATAAGCTGCATTGGGGCCACAGAGACAAGGAATAATTTTTCTCATATAACTAGGACTGCCGTTTTATACCAGAGGTTATGTATAAGTGATTCTTCCTGTTCAAAAGTATTTCCCAATAAAACGTATATTTTTAAATGGGCAGATGTTCCTATACCACTATTACATTTTTACAGTATGGGTAAAATTCATATTTTATGTAGTACTGTAGGCAAATATCTGTCCATAAACAAAATACCATCTAAGGCTGTCTTGCTCTTCTGTCTATTTGTTGTTTGTGTTATAAAATATATGTATGCAAGATACTGTCATTCTTTTTTTTTTTATAATTTTTCAGCATTGCTGATACTGATAGTAAGGTTAAAAAATGTACCACTAATGGTGTGCCAATGTGGCCATAAATACAGATGGGAACACAGAAATAAAGAGCTAAGATTTTGACCCCTAATTTACATACAGGCTAGAGAATGTGGAGGGAAAGGGAGAAACCTTATTAGGCCCCCCTGTACCTAATGGGGTCGTGGCATCGGCGCTTTAACTATTTTCTGAGGTGATTTGAATGGGGCTTATTCTCATAGGTCAATTGGGGCCACATGACCTCAAAGGTTGTGAAAGGTTAGAAGGGTCAAGTGGGGATTGGTAAGTTAGGGTCACCTGACCTCAGAACCTTCTGGAATAGCTTTGGGGGGCTTATTTAAGCAATCTCCCTGACAGGATTTTGACCTCAGAACCTTCTGGAATAGCTTTGGGGGGCTTTTTTAGGCAATCTCCCTGACAGGATTTTTGCCAGTTACCTCAGAGGATTCATCTCTGGAAATTACACTCCCAATACCCCCCTCCCCCCTTCCCTCCCTGTCGCGGCCGGTTTATGTGGTGGGTCCCTTTTCGTTTTGAATATATAATCAAAGGGGACATGTGAGATTGTGTTTAAACTAAAGGCTGGATCAGCCCAAATCTTAGTGGCTGGGTTGAGTGTTGGGGATTTATGGATAAGTTTGATGTTGAAGATATTTAAGTTTAATAAAGTTTAATGATAATAACATTTTTTAAATTAAACCAATATACCAGGCCGTGGCCTATTTTGATCCAAATTGCTGTGTTTGGTCTGTTTATTTGTACGTTTGCAGGTTTTATAGCCTGACGCCTACGGTCCCATGAAGCATTACATTGCTAGCATACTGTACAAATGTTTAGTAGGTGCCTAGACTGGTAAATAAGAAAAAAAAATATTCTTTTAAACATTAACCACTTAAGCCCCGGAAGATTTTACCCCCATTCCGACCAGGGTTTTTTTTGCGATTCGGCACTGCGTGATTTTAACGGACAATTGCGCGGTCATGCAACACTGTAGCTAAAAGAATTTGGCGTCCTTTTTTCCCACAAACAGAGCTTTCTTTTGGTGGTATTTGATCACCTATGCGATTTTTACTTTTTGCGCTATAAACAAAAAAAGAGCGTCAATTTTGCAAAAATAACAATATTTTTCACATTTTTTTATATGAAATTCCCCCCAAAAAAATTTAAAAATCAAAATTTTTTAACATTTTTGGCCAATTTGTTTTTTGCTACATATGTTTGGTAAAAAAAATTGCAAAAAGCGTATTTTGATTGGTTTGCGCAAATGTTATCGCTTTTACTAACAAAGGGAAAGATTTTTGTCATTTTTTTTTTTTTTTTTTTAACGCATAATGGCGGTGATCTGCGATTTTTTTTGCGGTACTGCGACATTGCGTCGGACAGATCGGACCCTCGACTGACATTTTTGACACTTCTGGGGTTACCAGTGACATTTATACAGTAATCAGTGCTATATATATGCACTGTTACTGTAAAATTACACTGGCAGTGAAGGGGTTAACTTTTTTTGAGAGGGAGGGGCTATGTGTGTCCCTAGGGGCGTGATTCTAACTGTGATTGGCTGTGGCTTGATTGGTAGGAACAATGATCAACAGTCCTACATAGTAGAACCGTATGATCACTGTTTCTACACAGGGGAGAATGACAGGCAGCTTGTTTACATTAGCCGCCTGCCTTTCTCCCGCTGTACCGACAATCGCCGAGTGACCGGCGGACATCGGGTCTGCCGGTCACACGCGCGGGGGGGTCCGTGACCGCGCAGGAGCGTGCCTCCTGGGGCGCGCGCTCACTCCCTAGACCCTCACAGGCTAGCGACGTAGACCTACGTCGCTCTGCCTGTAAGGGTCTGATCGCCGCAGTAAATAGTCGTGCGGCGGTCGGCAAGCGGTTAAGGGCCCATATACACACCTATATTCTAAAAAGGGCATTTTAACATGTGTTACCACAACACATATCGGCACATCTGTCCTACAATGATGTTTTGCGGTGTCATTCAGTGTGAATTGAGTGCCAACATACTATTTGGTAGAGGTCAAAGAACAATAATCTGTAGTGCCCAATAAAGTACATACCATACCTTTGTTGAGTTGGAAAAATGGGTCATGTCCTGGTTGGTTGGGTGCTTGTGCAGAACATTCATAATGAATGGGCCGCCTTGTTCTAATGCGCAATAATGCAACTGAGCGGTACACCTAGCAATAATTATAGGAGTTAGTATGATATATAAAAAATAAAAGATCTGTACCAACTGTTCTGTTTTTAAAGTGAAACTCCAGCTGTAAGGCTTAAGTCAAGGCACACAGCATAAGTAACAGTTGAAATGCATAAATGTGAACTGTTTTACCAAGATACTGTATATAATTATTTTAGTCTGTCCTGTAATCTATACAGAAGCAGGCAAGTGATCTCTCTTTTCTATAGTGAATTTAGGCAATTCAGTATGGTCAGCTCCAGACCTCCAGCCCAATAACATGACAGTTGACATGTTTTATATAAGAAAACAGTTACGTAAATAGACAAACAATAATATAAGGTGAGGGAGGGCATTCATTGCACTACCTACACCTATGGGGCAGTGGCAGACCTATAGGAAAGTAGCTAATTAAAAATGTATTTATAATATTTATTTGATTGTTAAACGGTCGTTTAACAATTGGCTTCAAGCCTTTTGTATATTTGCTAGTGTTATGGGAGAAAAGTACCCTGAAAAGTGTAGCGGGTTATTTCAACACGTTGAAATAATATTAGAAGCATATAAAAATTTCAATGGTATGTCCTGGTTTTACTATGATGAATCATTTCGACAAAAGTTGGCTGTCCATCAGTCTTTATGTTGGGGTATGAAGGATGTTGCGCTGTGGCTCAATTTGCTTTTGCCCCAGCGTCCTATGGTCAAACCTTCGCCTGTTGCTCCGGTTGGTAATTTTCGTAAAGGTGTTTGTTTTAGTTTTAACGAGGGTTTGTGTAAGTGGCCGGGTACATGCAGGTTTAAGCACGAATGTGCTCATTGTGCTGGAAACCATTCTGATTCTCGTTGTTTTCAAAAATTGAATTCTATTTCTTCTCATTCACAGGGTGATCTTTTTCGTAAAAGCAGCAACACCGGTGAAACTGGAAGCCATGCTGCCGTGGCTTCGCATTTGGCCAAACAGACAGATGGCAGGCCTTCTTTGTGAAGGTTTTGCGAATGGTTTTTTATTGCCATCTTTTTGTGGATCGGGTTGTCTATTTTCTGAGAACTTACCTTCTGTTCATCGACATCCTGGTATTGTTGCTGACAAGATATTGAATGAAATTCGAGAAGGTAGAGTTTCTGGCCCTTTTGCTGATCCTCCTTTTCCAAATTTTAGGGTTTCCCCGCTGGGGATCATTCCAAAAAAGGTGAGTGGTTCCTTTCGTTTAATACATCATTTGAGTTATCCGTAAGGGATGTCATTGAACGATGAATTGGATTCTGAGATTTGTACGGTGTCTTATTCATCTTTTCATGACGCTTTGCGTATTATTCAGAAAGTTGGTGATTCTGCTTTGTTAGCGAAGGCTGATGTTAAATCGGCTTTTAGGTTGCTTCCTATCAATCCGAGGGCTTTTAACTCTCTGGGTTTTCAATTTGATGGCTTTTATTTTTTTGACCGTTGTCTTCCGATGGGTTGCGCGTTGTCTTGTAGGTATTTTGAAATGTTCTCGACTTTTTTGGAGTGGGTTGTGTGTTATCGTGCTGGGTCTGCCAATTTAGTTCACTACTTAGACGACTTTCTTTTTGTCGGCAATCGTGAGTCTAATGATTGTTTGTTTCTTTTTTCGACATTTAAATTGGTGTGTTCTGAATTTGGCGTTCCGTTGGCGGATGAAAAGTCAGTTTATCCTACCAATTCTTTGGAGTTTCTTGGTATCACCATTGATACTGTTGAAATGGAGTTTCGCCTTCCGGTTGACAAAATTTGTAAATTGTTTAAATTGGTCGATTTCGTGCTGTCCAAACGCAAGGTTACTTTGAGGACTTTGCAGTCCCTTTTGGGCTTGTTTGCTTTTGCTTCCCGTGTCATCCCGTTGGGCAGAATATTTTCGAAACGCCTATACAAGGCCATGTCTGGTGTTTCTTCTCCTAATCATTTTATTAATATTGGTAGTTCTTTGCGTTCTGATTTGTTTGTTTGGCGTCGCTTTTTGAAGGATTTTAATGGTTGTGCGGTCTGGCGTAAACCTTTTTGCGATATGTCTTCATTGAATTTATTCACTGATGCGGCAGGTTCGGTAGGTTATGGTGCATTTTGGCAAGGTCACTGGTCTGCTGGTTTGTGGCCTGCTTCTTGGTTTTTGAATGGTTATACTAAGAATATTGTCTTGTTGGAAATCTTTCCGTTGCTTATATCTCTTGAACTATGGGGATTTCATTTTAAGGATAGAAATATTTTGTTACACTCTGATAATTCTGGTGTAGTTTATGCCATTAATTGTCTTTCTTCGAAATCTTTGCCTGTTTTAGCTGTTTTACGTCACCTGGTTTTTAAATGTTTAGATCTTAACATATGGATTAAAGCCAAATATATACCTGGTAGTAAGAATCTAATTGCTGACTCTTTGTCGCGTTTACAGCTGAATGTTTTTCGGAGGCTGGTGCCAGATGCGGACCTACATGGCAGTTTATGCCCACCTCATTTATGGGACCTGGTATGACTCCTCTCCATGGCGCGATTCGTGGTTCCTTGGCGTCCTCCACGTGGGCACAATATATTGCCGCCTGGAAATTGTGGACCGATTTTTTATCCTCTTTGACGGATATTTCTGTTTTGTCTTTTGAGATGCTGGTTTTGAGTTTTTTGAATACTCTAATGACTGGAGCTTATTCTTATTCTTACGTTAGAAAAACGTTATGTGGTGTTTCCTTTTTCTTGAAATTGTCCAATGCACCATCATGTTTAGAGTATTTTTCTGTTCAACAAGCTTTAAAGGGCTACCGCAGAAGTCATTCATCAATTGATAATAGAATTCCTGTTACGGTAGGTCTCCTGGGACGTTTATGTTCCTCTACTGGTTATGTTTGTAATTCTCCTTTTGAATCATTATTGTTTAAAGTGGCCTTTGCTTTATGTTTTTTTGGTGCTTTCCGCATCTCTGAATTGTTGCCCAATAATTCTAGTAGTCTTTCTGGTTTTCATTTTTCAGATTTGAAGGTCTGCAATGGTTTTATTCAACTATATTTACGTTTCAGTAAAACTGATCAAATGTGTAGAGGGCGCTGGATTACTCTTCGTACCTTAGAAGGTTCTTCTATATGTGTTGTGTCTTTGCTTTTGGAATATTTGCAGGTACGTCCATCAGGGAGTCATCTTCTGTTGCACGTTTCTGGCAAACCCCTTACTATTTTTCAGTTTAAATCAGTTTTGAAGAAATGTATTGTTTATCTTAATCTGCAACACTTGCATATTACTTCACATTCCTTTCGTATTGGGGCTGCGACTGAGGCTGCTATGTTGGGTTTTTCTGCTCCTGAGGTTCAGCGCATTGGTGGGTGGTCTTCTAAGTGTTACCGTTTATATGTCAGGCCTAACCTTTGTCTTTGAATCCCACAGCTCGAAGACATGTCTGGATTATTGGCCATTCGTTTGTTTTTTGGTCCTTCAAAAGAGCTGCAGGACGACCTTACGGTACTAATCTGGGTTTTCCTTTGGATTCTTTACAAGTTTGGTGGTACGGTAAACGTGGGATGCAGTGGAAGGACTTACATGATGCTTTGTCACTTCTTATGTTACATTGGCCTTCTCCATCTTTTATTGTTTTTCACTTAGGGGGGAATGATATTGGTGCTTTTAGGACTTTAGATATTATCTCCGATATTAGATTGGAGTTTGTCAATTTGCATACTATTTTTCCGAATGCGATTTTAATTTTTTCAGAAATTGTTACACGAATGCTGTGGTCTGTTTCTTCTGATTTCTATTTTTGTGAAAAAATTCGTAAGCGAATTAATCGAGCAATTGCTAAATTTATTCCTTCAGTCGATGGTATTTCGTACAGACACATTGACCTGGAAGGTTTTTTGCCGGGTTTTTATCGCCCTGATTTAGTACATTTGTCTGATATTGCCTTAGACGTTTTTAATATAGGTCTTCAAAACTGTATTGAACTGGCCATGGTTGGTGTGGGGTGCCAGGCTCCAAGTTTTTGAGCCTGGCGTGTGGATGTATTTGTTATTAAAGTTATTTATTAGCTTGAGCTGTTTAGCTAAGCTAAAGTATGTGTATAAGTATTTATACTTACATTGATGGTTTATATCAATGCTAATAAAGGGCCGTGGCCAGTTCAAATCCATAATTTGGTGTTATTATTTCTTATTTAAAGTTAAGTTAAGTGATTTCCTTGGGTGTTCTGCCTACTGTACCATATAAGGTGAGGGAGGGCATTCATTGCACTACCTACACCTATGGGGCAGTGGCAGACCTATAGGAAAGTAGCTCATTAAAAATGTATTCATAATATTTATTTGATTGGTTAAGAATTTTAACAGGCAGGACTAATGGTTTTTTATTTAGTTTTAAACTGTTTGCTGCGCCATTGGATCTACAGACGCCGGCGGGGACAGTAAGAAGAATTGTCCCGCCCTCCCTCCCATGTCGCGGTCCTTTATTGTGCATATCCTGGATGTATTTGTTATTAAAGTTATTTATTAGCTTGAGCTGTTTAGCTAAGCTAAAGTATGTGTATAAGTATTTATACTTACGTTGATGGTTTATATCAATGCTAATAAAGGGCCGTGGCCAGTTCAAATCCATAATTTGGTGTTATTATTTCTTCTTTAAAGTTAAGTTAAGTGATTTCCTTAGGTGTTCTGCCTACTGTACCATAAACAGACTGACATATACAGTGAAACTTACTGTATATAAATTCTCTGTTGTTACATTACAGCTTTACAATGAGCATAAAATGTGTTTAATATCCACTCTTAGGTATGGAGATTCATCCCATGGATGAAGTCCAGATAGAGATCCAAGCACAGGCATTTTTGTTTAGTGTTGTGGATTTACACATTGAAATGTTGACTATATTGGCAAATAATAGATCAAATATCAAATTGTTTATTGCTGTTCAATCTGAAATAGCGTGTACTAAATCCAACCATCCTGTGCAAATGCTTTCAAACTTAGCAGCTTTACCTCTACTTGCATGTGGCTTTAAATAAGTGTGGGGAAGTTTTTCTGGAGCTTTCCAGGCTGTAGGTGCAGAAGATCATATTTTTTCAATCTAAGAGTAATTATTTTACTGGCATAATAAAATAACAGTGCAACAAAGTTCTTCAGTTTAGCTCTAATTGAGGATCATAAAAGAAACAAAAAAAAAAAAACAAACATACATAATCAGCTCCATGCTGCAGCATCCATGTAACACTGTAGATGTTCTACACTGGCTCTAAGACAGAATACTGACACAAAACATGACTGCTGATTAGTGTTGCATAGCGAGCATAAGTTCAGCCCGAACATCACCCGTTCAGCGAACACCCGCATTTGAGGGGGCGCTTGGCGGGATGTTCGCCATCGAGCATTTTCTCCCTATCACATTTGACTATAGAGTCCCACGTGGGCATATACACAGTCATAAATGATCCCTCCTCCTAAATGGCCACTAACCAGCTAAACACAATGGGGGCAGGATATTACATGTAGATTGATGAAGGCTTCATCTCCCTCTTATTCTAAGACACAGGCTGGAGGGGTGTGACACAGTCTGTACCTAGCATAAATCTGTCCATACCATGTTATTTCCACAAAATAATTAAGGTTTTATTTTAAATATATATATTTGTATATTTGTAATTTCAAACAGTTTAATGATATTGCTGTATTTACTTATTTATTTTTACTCTGTATTTCAAAGGCTGTTTTTTTATTTTCAACATGCGACTAGTAGCAGAGGACTAGAAGCTCCTATTGCTTATGTTTCCCTGTGGACAGGCTGGGAAGTAGCTGGGTCATGTGACAGCTGTAAATCAATTAGGAAAAAGGTACTTACATGTGTTTGTTTTATTAAAATAATTACAGTGCACTCATCCACATACAGAAATAGAAAGGACAATGTAAATTAAACAGTGTGTGTTTAATAACACGTTAAAGGAGAAGTATAGCCAAAGCTTGTTTGGCTGTACTTCTCCTATGGATCGCAGGAGTGCAATCCGTTTTGAACACCTGTGACCCGTTTTCAGCAGAGAGCTCTCTGCTGACCTCACAGATGTCAGTCCAGGCTCCGCGTCTATGGAAATCTGGATCTGCCAGGTGCCTGTTTTGACACCCAGTTCGCCCTCTCAACGAGTAGCTGAGAGCCTGAGCCAGCCGCTCCCACCCCTCCACAGCCCAGCTCTCCAGTGAGCAAGCAGGGGGGAGAGCAGAGAGCTGCTGTTCGGGGAGCTGTCAGAACCGAGCAATCGGCGGTACTTGGCGGTTCTCAGTGCAGAGGTGCCAGGGGACAGATGCAGCATCAAATCGATGCTGCATCCACTAGGTAAGTATAATTCTGGAAAAAACCAAAGCCATACACACTTTTTTTGAGGCAGATTAACAAAGCACAATACATTTTGAGCATGCTGGTCTTGATTCCCCAATTGAAACAGACATACTGATTACAGGCTCATTTTATTGCTCGAGGTCCAGTAAAAGTTTCCTAGCATATGCTGGAATGATACCCACTGTGAGGGACCTTGATCTTTCCCTATAAATGGGTTGGATTTGAAGCCTTTGTCACCATTTAAATATACTTTATATGGTTTTGACCACCATTCTGTGTACTTGTGATATTTGCATTGTGGCTCTATGGCTACAGGTTTGGGGGATTTGGTTCCCCTTGTAAAGACTGGGTGCACAAGATTTTGGGGCATATGTGGATATCTTTACCTGAAAGGTAGTGGCTCCATTTTGATTTGTTCAGATGCACCTCCATGGGAAACACCTTCATGTTGTAAATTCCATCATATGACACCATTTGATACCTGTCTACATAGATCAAGTGTGCGTTCCAATGTAATGATTCTTTCACATTTGCTTCTGAAGAAAGATTCCTGAAACGTGTTGAGTCCACATGTGAACTATGTTTGGATTCTATACATGTTGTGCACCTCTGAGTGGAGAGTATTTTATCATGTCTATTTTGTGTTTTAATGGAATGAAATAAAATAGTTTTTATAATACTCAGTTGTTAAACATTTTGGTTTCTAAACTATATCTTCTACACCCTGTCAACTACAAAGGCTGGATAATAACTAAGTGAAGAATATGAAGAAGAAGGGAGGAGTGTCATCTAGTGTCATCTTGACACAAGGGTAGATTGGATTATACCATTTTACAAGCATTTCATTGTAAGGTGCAGTTAATTGATTGCTGATCGTATAACATAGATATGTGGCGGCAAGGCGACTCTGCTACGCCAGATCACGTACCTAGTAGACTACAATAACACACACAGACAAGGGCTCTGTCTATGTAAACAAGCCAGAGCTCTGTCCTGTCAGCTGGGAAGTAATGGATTTACTTTCCCCGCAAAGCAAGGAATGAAATCGATTACTTCTACTAGTGAAAGCACCACACACTGTACACATAAACACTACCTAGGCACACATTTAACCTCTTTGATCACCCCTGATGTTTAACCCCTTCCCAGCAAGTGTCATTAGTACAGTGACAGTGCATATATTTTTAGCAGTGGTCACTGTATTAGTGTCACTGGTTCCCAAAAAGTGTCAAAAGTGTCAGTTAGTGTCAGAATGTCTACTGTAATATCGCAGTCCCGCTATAAGTCACTGATTGCCGCCACTACTAGTAAAAAATAAATAAAAATAAATAAAATTATCCCAAAGTTTGTAAACGCTATAACTTTTGCATAAACCAATAAATATACTCTTACCAAAAACATGTAGCAGAATGCATATTGGCCTAAATTTATGAAAAAATTTGATTTTTTTTTTACATTTTTTCATTTGATATGTTTTTAAACAGAAAGTAAAAAATATACTTTTTATTTGAAATTGTCTGTCTTTTTGTTTTTGTTTATAGCACAAAAAAAATAAAAAATTCAAAGGTGATCAAATACCACCAAAAGAAAGCTCTATTTGTGGGAAAAAAAGGACATCAATTTTATTTGGGTATAGTGTTGTACAACTGAGCAATTGTCAGTTAAAGTAATGCAGTGCCATAAAACAAAAAATGACCTGTTCATGAAAGGGGGTAAATCTTCCAGAGGTCAAGTGGTCAAACTAGATTACCACTAGGTGTCAGTAAAAAGGTATTATACAGTGCATCCATAAAGTATTCACAGCGCTTCACTTTTTCCACATTTTGTTATGCCTCATTCCAAAACTGATTGAATTAATTTTTTCCTCAAAATTCTACAAAAAACACCCCATAATGACAATGTGAAAGAAGTTTGGTTGAAATCTTTGCAAATTTATTAAAAATAAAAAACATAAAAATCCCATGTACATAAGTATTCACAGCCTTTGCTATGACACTCAAAATTGAGTTTAGGTGCATTCTGTTTTCAATGATCATCCTTGAGATGTTTCTACAACTTGATTGGAGACCACCTGTAGTAAATTCAGTTGATTGGATGTGATTTGGAAAAGCACACACCTGTCTATATAAGGTCCCACAATTAACAGTGCATGTCAGAGCACAAACCAAGCCATGAAGTCTAAGGAATGGTCTGTAGACCTCTTAGATAGGATTGTATTGAGGCACAAATTTGGGGAAGTTTACAGAAAAGTGTCTGCAGCATTGAATGTCCCAATGGGCACAGTGGCCTCCATCATCCATAATGGAAGAAGTCTGGAACCACCAGGACTCTTCTTAAAGAGGGCCACCTGGCCGAACTGAGCAAATGGGGAAGAAGGACATTAGTCAGGGAGGTGACCAAGAACCCGAAGGTCACTCTGACAGAGCTCCAGCATTTCACTATGGAGAGAGGAGAACCTTCAAGATGAACAATTATTTCTGCAGCACTCCACCGATCAGGCCTGTATTGTAGAGTGGTCACTCGGAAGTCACTCCTCATTAAAAGGCGCATAACAGCCCACCTGGAAGTTGCCAAAAGGCACCTGAAGGACTCTAAGACCATGATAAACAAAGTTCTCTGGTCTGATGAAACAAAGATTGAACTATTTGGCCTGAATTGCAAGCGTTGTGTCTGGAGGAAACCAGGCGCTGTCCATCACCTGGCCAATACCATCCCTATAGTGAAGTATGATGGTGACAGTATCATGCTCTGGGGATTTTTTTTAGTGGCAGGAACTGGGAGACTAGACAGGATCAAGGGAAAGATGAATGCAGCAAAGTAAAGAGACATCCTTGATGAAAACCTTCCCCAGAGTGCTCTGGACCTCAGACTGGGGCGAAGGTTCATCTTCCAACAGGAGAATGACCCTAAGCACACAGCCAAGATAACAAAGGAATGGCTATGGGACAACTCTGTGAATGTTCTTGAGTGGCCCAGCCAGAGCCCAGACTTGAACCCAATTGAACATCTCTGGAGAGATCTGAAAATGGCTGTGTACCGACGCTCCCCATCCAACCTGATGGGGTTTGAGAGGTATTGCAAATAAGAATGGGAGAAACTGCCCAAAAATAGTTGTGCCAGGTTTGTAGCATCCGATTTAAAAAAAAAAAAAAACGAGGCTGTAATTGGTGCCAAAGGTGCTTCAATGAAGTATTGAGCAAAGGCTGTAAATACTTATGTACATTCGATTTATTTTGTTTTTTATTTTTAAAAAATTTGCAAAGATTTTAAACAAAAATCTTTCAGGTTGTCATTATGGGGTATTGTTTGTAGAATTTTGAAGAAAAAAATGAATTAAATCCATTTTGGAATAAGGCTGTAACATACCAAAATGTGGAAAAAGTGAAGTGCTGTGAATACTTTATGGATGCACTGTATATTACATAATGAAATCCAGTGCAAGGTGATCCAGGACATACAACCTTCTATATTTGGGATTTAAGCCTCGCTTTAAATAGCAGGAACTTTCAAATCCTAACTGCTTGTTTGTTAGCTTTGACCACACCCTCTCCCTCCCTGCTTGTTTTCATGGGGTGCCAGGGTGATGTTTAATGCAGGTTAGATGTTTAATGCAGGTACCTTGCGATTGCTGATATTCATAGTAAGCAAAGCTTAAACATCCAGTATATCTCAAGCTTGCATTATTTTGATGCCCTGAAATATAAGTTTAGTTGGGCTTTAACTAGCATTCAGCTTTAAGGAGAAAATTGGTGTGTTTGATTGAGTTGCTGACTTTGCAGATGATATAGGGATATTGCTGAACCATCAGAATTTCCTATTGTATTTCAAGCTTATGTAACTTGACAGTAATGCAGTAGTCCATCACCAGATTTAATCCAGTAATATGAGGTCTAATTGGATACTGTGAGTTACTGAATGTTCCCATATTAAATATGCCTCCTTCTGCAAGTTCTAAAAGGTGGTTTGGTTTTAAAATGTTGTACTGGTGGTGCAGGGAATAGCAGTGATGGGTCAAGTTTGGGCTTGAAATCAAAAATTTTAAGAAAGTGTACATCACATAACAATGTTGTACTTTGTCCAAAGCAATGTCATATTTTACCGTGAATTTACTATCATTACAAGTTTTAATCTCAGATATCTAAAATATATATTTTTTTTACAACATAATAGGGTGCCATTACCATGAGTGCTGACAAGAAGTTGGCAGAACATTCTTATGTGTTTTGTTGTTCTGGTTTTTGTTTTGTGTGACATTTTGTGTGATACAGTAAGTCACCCAATCCTGTTATTGAATCCTCTCCTTGAGGATACAAACACTAGTTAGCAGTTGTAATAACCATTTTCACGCATTTTCCAAAACCCCTCAATTGTTTCTGTCCAAAATCTCTTAAAGTAAACCTGCCATGAGAGAAATATGGGGACATGCATTATTGATCTCCTTCTGAAAATTGAACTAAAAGCCTATGAGGTTAGCTAAGAATACTGGTACCAACATCCCAAAATTATGATTTAAACAAGGAAAAGGAGGAGATTGATTCCCCAATTATCATATCTCCCCAATGAAGGACAGCACAGGATTTTCTAGGTACCTTAAGTATGTAGACATATACAAAGATTATATAAAAAATATATTTTATACAATTTGATTCCTGTTGTAGCTTTGGGGAGGTTAGTGGAGCCACTCTCTATCTACTTATACAAGGATACTATTTGTCCTATGCTCCCTAATTTCTTTAATTGTTTCACTATACCTCTCGCCCTGGATAGGGCTATAAGGCCCGGGTTTGAAACTACACCCTGACTCACAGATTTATAGCTACATTGTTTTTAAGATTATTTTTCCTTGTGTCCGCCGAGGAGAGTACCTCATAATGGGACCTTTCGCCACAATGGATGTCTAATATACCTTTATTTTGAATAATTGTAACTACTACCCTACTGAAGATCCAGCTAATGATCTGTGAAACATGTTGGGGACTGTCAATAACCTACCATGGAAGGCTGTGTGTTGTTACACCCTCCGAAATGTGTATTTATATCTATTTGTAAATAGATTAATTGCCTGAGTGGCCATTTTTGATGTATTTGTATTATGAATGAAATGTTGGATAGAGACATTATGAGCCAATGATTTTAACTGAAATGTATTTAATAAAATATATTTTTTATATAATCTTTGTATATATGTCTACATACTTAAGGTACCTAGAAAATCCCATGATGTCCTTCATCGGGGAGATATGATAATTGGGGAATCAATCTCCTCCTTTTCCTCCTTCTGAAAATGATACAGTGCCTTGCGAAAGTATTCAGCCCCCTTGAACTTTGCGACCTTTTGCCACATTTCAGGCTTCAAACATAAAGATATAAAACTGTAATTTTTTGTGAAGAATCAACAACAAGTGGGACACAATCATGAACTTTTTTAACAAATAAAAAACTGAAAAATTGGGCGTTTCCTAGTTGCTGGCTCCGGACTACCTCCCACTTTATCGCACACAGTACCATCTCGTTTCTATTTGATCACTTCTATTAACAGCAACTATGACCATTAAATGCTTAACTGTGAATGCTATTGGTCTAAATTATTCGGCGAAACGCCACTCTCTCTGGAAGGAAGTACGCCATAGCAAGGCGGACATTATCGCAGTGCAAGAAACGCATTTTCAGTTAAATAACTGCCCCAAATGTCTACACAAAAACTTTCCTCATGTCTTTTTTGCTAATGGCCCGGAAAAGAAGGCAGGAGTCATGATAGCAGTGAAGGATACGTTGACGTTCCATTTGAAAACTTCTATCACGGACCCTGATGATAGATTAATCATTCTTACGTGTGATATCAATGACCTTCCCATGACAATTGTAGCATTATATGACCAGAACACTCACCAGCTGCGTTTTTTGCGCATACTACTTAAACAGGTCTCTCGGGTGAAGTATGGTCATCTTTTATTGTGTGGGGACTTTAACTTGGTTGTCGACCCTGGGCTGGACTCTTCGTGTCCTTCCAGGGGTCGACAAATTTCGATGGCTAACTTGTTAAGGACAGAACGTTTATTTGATGTATGGAGATGTTTGCACACATCCGAGAGGGACTACACATTCTTCTCTAATCGCCACCGTTCCTACTCCCGCATCGACTTGTTTGTAACAGATCTTTACTTCTTAGGGAAGTCCTCCTCGGTAGTCAGAGACATAACCTGATCCAACCATGCAGCGGTTGAACTGACTATCGAGGAGGGGACACCTGTCCGCACCTCTTATCTCTGGAGATGTGACAGCAGGACCCTACAGGAATCCGCCCCATATATTACCAAGAATCTCTGCGAATTCTTTGACATTAACGCCCCCTCTGTTACTGACCCATGGGTGTTGTGGGGTGCGCACAAAGCTTTTATAAGGGGCGTGTGCATCCAGCAACAAGCTTGGGCCAAAAAAACGGCGGCAGGCTAAATTGAAAGACCTCCTTTCCCAAATACACACACTTGAAATTAAGAACAAATAGTCCCCCTCGGATGCGATCTCGCAATCATTGTCAGGTCTCAGGCACGAACTTCGTCTGCTATTTGTGGAACAGTCTGACAAACTTCTGAATAATCTCAGAAGGAACCACTATATCCAGGCAAATAAGGCAGGTAAACTTCTCGCCAACAGGGTCAAGCAGAAACAAGCTAGAGCAAGGATCCCTTATCTGCTAGGCACATCCTCCTCCCATAGGATATCCCACCCGCAGGACATTGCCGACTCCTTTGCTGACTTTTATGCCTCTTTATATAACTTGAAAGACTGTCCCGACGAACACCAACCCACGGACTACGCCATAAATAACTTTTTGGCATCCTTAAAACTACCTACCCTCTCAGACTCCCAACTCCACCTTCTAAATTCACCCAACACCAAAAAAGAAATAGAGGAGGTCATCAAAACATTACCCAAGGGTAAATCTCCCTGCCCGGATGGGCTCATTAATGATACTATCAACACTTTTCCCTCACCTTATCGCCCTATTTGGTTGATGTGTTTCATAAAGCGACTTCTAGTGGTTCCCTACCTCTGGATATGCTCAAAGCATATATTTCCACCCTCCCTAAAGCAGGTAAAGATACCACGACCCCTGCCAACTTCCGCCCTATTTCCTTCCTCAATTCGTACGCTAAGCTTTTTGCCAAAATCATAGCCAAACGTATCCAAGGCGTGCTACCGAACCTCATAACCCTCAACAAGATACCATCCATTCTACTAACTATAGACGCAGAGAAGGCCCTTGATAGAGTTCACTGAGTGAACTCTATCAAACTTCACTCAATATTAATGGCCATCTCTGCGCTATATTCTGGCCCTTCTGCCCAACTCTGGGCAACAACTCTGGCGTCCTCTCGAAAACGTTTTGAATTACCAACGGTACTAGACAGGGTTGCCCATTGTCCCCTACCCTGTTTAACTTGATTATCGAGCCTCTAACAGAACATATACGTATTGTTTGCGGATGATATTATCCTCATGTTAACTGACCCATCCCATTCCCTACCAGCTGCATACCACGCTCTCCAGGCCTTCAGTAAAGTCTCATATTATAGACTGAATGCGACAAAATCCTCTATCCTTGACCTGGGGGTAAGCGGACCCGTGAAATCCCATTTACAGAAATCCATCCCTATCCCATGGACCTCAAATAGCATACATTACCTGGGCATTGATGTCACTGCTACACCGGCTTCATTACTTTCCACAAAATTGGGAACTGGCCTGGTATGGTCGCCTGGCTGCCTATAAGATGATTGTTTTACCTCAAATCTTATATCTTTTCAGGAACCTGCCTATCCCCTTCCCCTATACCAGCATATCCTTATTAATTAAATCACTCCACAAATTTCTGTGGGCAGGGAAACGAGCATGATGTGCAACTTCTATTCTCCACAAACGGAAACAGCTGGGTGGTGCAGGGTTACCTGATCTCCACTTTTATTATTGGGTGACAAATCTCTCCCAAACCAAATTATGTCTGCACCAACCCTCTCCCCCTATTTGGGTTGATTTAGAAAAGGCCCTAGCCCCTACTAAAGACCTTCATCTACTACCCCATTAGTGACAAATGGCTCCATTGGGATTTGAAGTCACTTGTACTACCCATGCAAGCCTTCCTTAGAGCTTGGCGCAAACCTACACTCTCCCACCCTACTTTGGACCTGCTTCCACACACATCCATGCCCTTAACTCTACTGAACACATATACGTTCCAGACCTTCCCCTTAGGATCCTGCGGTACCATAATATTGCAGACGTTTCACAATTCTTCAAGGGTGACAAAGTGATACCTTGCCACACTCTCATGCAAACATATGATATACCTGCCTCGCTACACTTCGCTGTCCTCCATATACACCACTTTCTCTCCCAGCACCCGCTTAACGGACTTATAGTTGACAAAAGGATCTGGGATCAATACAATATCTACCCAAAACTGCCCAAAGGTCTCTTTTTACTATGATATCCTGTTGGATAATACCTCCTTTGAGAAACCCCCCCATGTTCAAGTGGGAAGTAGACCTTGGCAAGACCTTTTCCATTTCACAGTGGCAGCAAGCACTGAGAATAGTGCATAAACACACCCATTGCGCCACACATTGGGAAATGGCCATGAAGATAACCAACAGGTGGTATTACACACCTTATTGCCTGGCAGGGTTTTCACACACATACTCCCCCTTGTTCTTATGTAAAGCTTATGGAACACTGTCTTTAAGTACATAGCAACCCACACCGGTTGCATTATCTCCCATGATCCCACACTGGCTCTTCTGCACTTGGGCATGAACAAGCTATCATACTGCTTCCATGCCTGGATTACCCATAAATTAATCGCAACTCGCCTACTAATTTTAAGGAAGTGGAAAACCACTACCCCCCCCCCGAACTTACAGGAAATCATTGTACTAACTCAAACCAACCACAAATATGAGCGGTCTATAGCTGTAAATGAAATGTCTTGGAGCAGATTTGACCATTGTTGGAAGTTCTGGACTACAGTGTAATTGATACATCCCAGGTCGGCGGGGGGGACCTCGCGTGTGGGCTGGAGACCCAGGAGGGCGGCCTACACACGAGAGGCTCCTGCGTCCTCCACACCCTTTTCCAGACCTTCCACCCTAAACGGAGGTACCTGGATTAGCTATCTTACATTCCTTGGTATCTCAGCTCCCAAAGTTATCTGGTATGTGTTATTGCACTTATCTTCATGTTGTTCACGCTACCCATGATTTTGATCTGCATTTCTATTGTCAAGGCATTTGTTTTGTTTTGTTTTGATTTGCTAATGTTGATGATTGACGGATCACCCCCTCCCCCCCCCCCCCTTTTGCTCTATGTTTGTTCTATGATTGCTACTGTACTTTACTACAATATGTGGTTACAATGTTTTACACAGCATTATATTTACGGAGTTCCCGTTGTTTGTTATATTCTGAAAAATCCAATAAAAAATTATTTAAAAAAAAAGAAAACAAAGGGAATTCTCCCCAACAGTAAACTGACAGCTAAACATAACTTGGTATGGGTTTTAACCATTCTCCGCTCCATTCAAAACTAAAAAGAATATATTTGTCTATACTTCCATTAAGATTATATGTTCAATTTACTCACAGCAATTAAAAGTGGGCATTATTTGTATTTCTGTGAACAAAGATGAGCATTTTACATGGCTCCTCACCACAGTATATAGAAATCTACCATAGTAACATATGTATGGTGACTTTAACGCTTCTTTAGAGGATTTTGTGAAATGTGAGGAGTTTAGGATTTTTTGGAGAGGTCAGTAATACACTGAACAAAATTATAACGCAACACACTGTTTTTGCCCCCATTTTTCATGAGCTGAACTCAATGATCTAAGATTTTTTTTTATGTACACAAAAGGCCTAGTTCTCTCAAATATTGTTCACAAATCTGTCTAAATCTGTGTTAGTGAGCACTTCTCCTTTGCCGAGATAATCCATCCATCTTAGCGGTGTGGCATATCAAGATGCTGATTAGACTGCATGATTATTGCACAGGTTGCCCTTAGGCTGGCCACAATAAAAGGCCACTCTAAAATGTTCAGTTTTACTGTATTGGGTGAGGGGTCCAAAAAAACAGTCAGTATCTGGTGTGACCACCATATGCCTCATGCAGTGCAAAGTGTGGCCTGTGGAATGTTGGTCCACTCCTCTTCAAGGGCTGTGCGAAGTTGCTGGATATTGGCAGGACCTGGAATACGCTGTCATTCACACCATACCAGAGCATCCCAAACATGCTCAACGGGTGACATGTCCGGTGAGTATGCTGGCCATGCAAGTACTGGGATATTTTCAGCTTCCAGGAATTGTGTACAGATCCTTGCTACATGCGGCAATGCATTATTATGCTGCAACGTAAGGTGAAGCCAAGGTAAGTTTAGCTGTTTATTTCTCTACTTCTGGAAAAAATGAACATTTAACCCTCACAATGCTAGGAAGAAGGGGCATTGCAAAGGGTAAATTTTTTAAATTAGTAATTGTGATAAAAAGGAATCATCAGGATCTCACTGGGTAAGGTTAATACTGTACCAGCACATTAGGAGTACCGACTCGCCTAATATGAGGGGTGGGGCTCCTCCCTATTTCACATTAACATGTCATCAGCGGCAGGAGAAGATGTATAAGAAAAGCCTATAAGTAGTTCAAAATTGTGAAAAGGAGAGCAACCAGTGGTCTCTCCTTAAAAAAACTTTATTAATCAGAAAATCTAAAAAAATTATACATATTTGATAGGCAATAGACAATAGTTACTAAAACTGACAACATTGTCATACATAAAACGCATGCCCGGTTATATAGAGCCACATCTAGGTCAACACACTGTAATACCACATAAATCAAAGGTCACGATTATAACAGTTCAATGGTAAAGGGCAGAGTATATGGGGCCTGAAGGAGTCCCATGTAACCATGGTGGTGTCAGTGCCTAGCGGCCGTACAGCTCACGGTTGACGTCTGGGCTTCTTATTTCCCCAAATATAACAAATGAGCTGAACAAGAAATAGTAGGTCACCACATGAACTAAGGTTCCTACAGATGTCAGATGGCATGCCATGAATGCGTGAGCCACAGCTGGAATAGACGGAAACTGTAGGTTCTTTACTTAGAGCAATTCACTAGTTCACGTATCTGCAGTTCTGTTGAATGTAAGTGATGATTTTAGTTTAACCTATGAGTCTGTGTTGTGCATATAGATACACACAATTCCTGGTTGAACGAGGCAAATTCATGTAGTGTCAGGTGCGGTGAGTGATCTGATCAAGTTCACATTGCTGTTCCCCGCTGGGGATAACTCACTGTTTCTGGATCAGCCGCAGAGGGACACCGGTACACAGTCTGCAATCTCTACACAAAATTGTCCTTCCTGTGTTGCTGTTTCCCAGCATCAGTAGATGTGGAGCCTCAGGTCAAGGTAGTAGCCTCTGGAGTGGGAGACCCAAGTCAGGGTGGGAGTCTCGGCAATGGGAGCCTCGAGTCAATGTGGTAGCTTTGATATCCAAACCAAATTACCTCCCCCCAACACCACCCCTTTTTCTGCACCCCTAATTAGGGTTGAGCGAACACGGACTGTATTGTTCGGTATCGTACCGGACTTTTGGGTGTTCGGTACCCAGACACGGACCCGAACATTTTACTGTATATTCGGGATACAGTCTGTTGTTCGGTAATTTTATTTCATGTTTTGGCGTGCTTTTAATGTTTTGGCACGGTTTTAATGGCGCGGTTTCAACAGCTGCAGGGCAGCCAATCAACAAGTGTTTAACTAGTGTGCCCTTAGAAGCCATCACAGCCATGCCTACTAATGGCATGGCTGTGATTGGCCATTGCAGCATGTGACCCAGCCTCTATATAAGCTGGAGTCACGTAGCGCCGCACGTCACTCTGCTCTAACTACTGTAGGGTCAGGTTCCTGCTGCTGCTGATATGAGGGAGAGATAGGAGATTATTGTAGGGGCAGGCTGGAGATTGCTTTCAGGGAAAGAATAGGAGAATCTTCTTTAACCACTTTAATACAGGGCACTTCCCTCCCTTCCTGCCCAGGCCAATTTTCCCCTTTTAGCGCTGTTGCATTTTGAATGACAATTGCGCGGTCATGCAACCCTGTACCTACACCAAATTTATGTCATTTCCCCCCCACAAATAGAGCTTTCTTTTGGTGGTATTTGATCACCTGTGCGATTTTTACTTTTTGCTAAACAAATAAAAAAAGACCGAAAAGTTTGAAAAAAAAAAAAAGTTTTTTTGTTTATGTTATACAATTTTGAAAATAAATAAGTTTTTTCCTGCACTGATGAGCACTGATGAGACTGCACTGACAGGCACTGATGAAGAGGCACTGATGGGGTGGCACTGATAGGCGGCACTGATACGCGGCACTGATAGGCACTGATATGTGGCACTGATAGGTAGCACAGATATGCAGCATTGGTGGGCACTGATAGGCGGCACTGCTGGGCACTGATAGTCGGCATTGATGGACACTGATAGGTGGCACTGACGGGCACTGATAGGTGGCACTGACGGGCACTAATGGGCACTGATAGGCGGCACTGGTGGGCACTGATGGGCACTGATGGGCTTCACTGACGGGCGGCACTGATGGGCACTAATGGGCACTGATAGGCGGCACTGGTGGGCAATAATGGGCACTGGTGGGCGACACTAAAGGATGGCAATGATGGGCACTTGTGGGCAGCACTGATAGGGAGGACACTGGTGGGCATCACTGATGGGGAGGGCAATGGGGGGCTCCCTGAGCCCTGATTGCCATCCCTGGTGGCCATAGTGGGCATCCCTGGGGTCATAGTGGACATCCCTGGGGTCATAGTGGGCATCCCTGGGGTCATAGTGGGCATCCCTGGTGGATCTAGTGGCATCCCCCCCTCCGAGGGTGGTCTGCACTGGTGATCAATGATCTGATTACCAGTGCCGACCCCCCCCCCCCGTCAGGGGAGCCGCCGATCGGCGCTCCTTTACTCGTGCCTGTCAGGCACGAACTAAGGAAAGCCAATCAACGGCTGTTCCTATTTACTATGTGACCAGCCGTGATTGGACACGGCTGGTCACATGGTAAAGAGCCTCCGTCAGAGGCTCTTTACCGAGATCGGAGATGCAGGGTGTCAGACTGACACCTCGCATCACCGATCGCCGCTCTGCACGCCCCCGGGGGGCGCCCAGAGCTGTGTTATCCTGCCGCCGTCATATGACGTCCGGTCAGGATAACACAACCACATTCCCGCCGTCAATCTGTAATAGGGCGGGCGGGAAGTGGTTAATCAGACAGCGATGTACATCGATTTTATTGTGTGGGGGTGCTTTTTGCCATGACCTGAGGCCAGTGAGGAGAAGGGAGAAAAAAAAAGAAAACTTTTATTAGTCTGTTAGGTGGGCGGCGTGCGGCGTGTAGCAGCCATGTAATGCAAGCTCAGTGCATATGTGTCTGCTTAATCTGGATTTAAAAAAAAAAAACTTTTTTCCTTCATATTTTACTGTGACATACAGTGTTTAGACACTGCTGTTCTAACCTGCTATTCTAAAATCACCAATTTAAGGGGAAAAAAAATATTTTTCAGTTTTTCATTCAAATTATTTTTTTTTTATTCAATAGCGGAATAGAACAACAACAGTATCGAACCTGATAGGCGTGCGGCGTGTAGCAGCCAAGTAATGCAAGCTCAGTGCATATGTGTCTGCTTAACCACTTTACCACCGGAGGATTTTGCTGTCTTTCGTCTGGGCCACTTTTTGGGATTCGGCACTGTGCGACTTTAACTGACAATTGCGCGGTCATGCAATGCTGTATCCAAACGAAACTTACGTCCTCTTTTTCCCACAAACAGAGCTTTCTTTTGGTGGTATTTGATCACCTGTGCGATTTTTACTTTTTGCGCAAAAAAAGAGTGACAATTTTGAAAAAATAACAATATTTTTCACATTTTTCTATATTAAATTCCCCCCCCCCAAAAATGTAAAAATCTAAATTTTTTATCATTTTTGGCCAATTTGTTTTCTGCTACAAAAAAAATCACAATAAGCGTATTTTGATTGGTTTGCGCAAAAGTTATTGCGTTTACTAACTAAGGGAAAGATTTCTGTCATTTTTGGTGTTTTTTTTTTTAACGAGTAATGGCGGTGATCTGTGATTTTTTTTGCGGGACTGCGACATTGCGGCAGACAGATCGGACCCTTGACTGACATTTTTGACACTTTTGGGGGAACCAGTGACATTACTATAAATATGCACTGTTACTGTAAAAATGACACTGGCAGGGAAGGGGTTAATTTTATTTGAGAGGGAGGGGTTAATGTATGCCTGGTGCTTACTGACATGTGTGGGGGGAGGTGACTGAGTGACACAGGGACAGATCGCAGGTTCAGCTATGCTGAACCCTGCAATCTGACCCTGCCTGTCACTTAGGAGATCCGCCCGCTTTGTTTACACAAGCGGGCGGATCTCCACACTCGATTCCCCGACGATCAGGGAAGAGTGGCGGTGATCACCGCCGCTCTTTCCCTGGCCCGACTCCCGCTGTGACTGAATACAGCGGGAGCGAGCCTCCAGCGGGAGAAAGGGAAGTGTCTGGCGACGTAGGTCTATTTTCAACTTTTCCATCATCTTCTTCTGTGGTTATTGCCGTTTCTGGATTCTTCCTTTGTGCTACAAATGTTTTTAATTGTCACAAATCATTGGCATATATTATGCAAACTAAATATTTTTACACTCAATGTGTTGTTGTCATGTTACCTTGCCTCACTAGGAGGCATCTTTTATGTGTACGTCTTTTCATGTCCCAGGTGCTGAATCACGATCCAATCGGTCTTCTCAATGAAAGATCATTAGGTTAAACACACAAACGTGCAAGCAATTACATTAACCATCCAGAGCTTGTATAAAATACCGATTTCCGTTATTCATCACTACGGTTATGAGTAAGCGGCCATGTGAGCCGTGAAACGCGTCAACCTGGACATCTGTTCCCCATCGCACTGTCTGTTCATTTTTTTTGAAGAATAAACCATTTTTGCTTTGATTTGCTTCTACCTACCTGAGTGCGGTTCTTCTACCTTAACCTTGCAATACTTCCGGATTACGGGTCTTACCAGCACCAGGTTAAGTGGACACACCTGAGCGGCTTTGCTTTTCCCCATTCCCACTGATCTCCGTGATTACAGTCAGCCCGGTGAGTCCCATTTCTCCATACCACTTGGTTTCTTCACATCTTACGGACTGTACAAGACAGACAGTGCTTGTGTGTTCATCCACACACGGAACAGACATGGAAGCACCCTCCACCAGTCGGACTTTAAGATTACTGAGCAATAATCCGTTGCGGCAGGATGCACAAGCTACCCTCAAAAAAGCCAAGGATGACTCCTCGCCTTCCATTAAAGTTATTTTCCGTAAACTGGAAAAGTTCATGACTAAAGAGGTAAAGGCTTATTGGGAGAAGACCACATTAAGTGAATATATAGATGTCGCAAGGATCCCAAGAGGGCTTCGTATCAAGAAGTTTCCCACCTTTGATCTGTATAATGAGGACCTCAAGCAACAGTGGACGGAAACCCTCTCTAAATGTTCTTTTGATCTTATGGGACTAATTGTGACCTCAAAAAACTTGGAGCTTGAAAAACTGCAAGAAGACATCTCTTCACTGCAAACAGAACTTTTATCCTTTAAGGAGTCTTCCTTATTTGCAGATTTAGATCAGGCTTTAAATGAAAAAATAGATAAACTCGAGATGGACATTATAAAGGGAAAGCAAGAAAAGCTGCTCAGGGACGAAATTGACTACGAGACAAAAAATGTCTACACCTGGAAGAGAACAGGTTCCTGGTATCGCCAACATCCGATGAAAAAACGAGTTCGTTTTTCTGATCCTGACACGGGGGCCACAGACACATCGATGGCACATACATCGGATACATCAATGGACTCCAGATCGGGCAATACATCATCTGCTTCAAAAAACGGATCAAGCAAACGCAGCAGGCGATATACAAAGAAAAAGGGCAAAAACGCACAAGAAGAGGAGGTAGAAGACACCACCGGCAAATCTCGCCTCCGGTCCTTTCGGAAATAGACTGGGACAGTCATCTTACTAGTACAGAAACAGCAAGTAATAACATTATCAATTTATCTAAGAGAACTCTAACTAGTGAGGACATAAGTTTATTGTCAAAGGGCTTGAATTTTTGCCCACATGTGCATTTTGATCCCTTTCAGACCATCTTACAGGTGAACAAATTTGTTCGCAATCTAACGCTTAAAAGGCATTTTTTTAATGATACGGACATCATGTCCAATGATGACGATGTTCACCCAGCCACATCGCCCAATCTTGATAGACCCATGCTCACCTTCCGTGAGCAGTGTGCCGTCACTGAATTGGAGGATTTGGCTTTGGAAAGTGCCCATCAGTCAGATGAGGTCTCTGAGGGAAACATTAAAAGAATCGCTCTGTCTGGTCATTCTAGCTTTTACCCTATACAATCTCGATCACCGAATATGGATCTCTTCCAAAAGCTAGTGGAGAGAGACGTATTCGGTTTAGCCACAGATACACCGTCCCTCATACCCAGATCATTTGACAACTTGACTGGCAGGGAGAGAATCTCTTTAAAAACATTGCAACAGGACACTTCTATCATTATTAGAAATGCAGATAAGGGAGGGGCCATAGTAATATTAGACAGCGATACATACAAAGAAGAAGCCCTTAGACAATTAAATGACATTCACACCTATTTGCCTTTGAAAAGTGATCCCACTATTATTTACAGATCAGCATTATGTGCCTTAGTGGAGAGAGGCTTAACCCTTGGGGCTTTCTCCACTAGGGAAGCAGAGAAACGTATCCCAGATTACCCGGTTACACCGATTTTTCACCACCTCCCCAAAGTTCATAAAGGTTTAAATCCTGTTTTGGGGGGACCAATTGTCTCTGGGATAGGATCTCTTTGTGAAAAATTAGGTGAATGGCTTGATGGCCAGCTACAGGATCTTGTATTGGAGCTTCCTAGCTATTTAAGGGACACCAAACATTTATTGAGTATTATGGACACATTTGTTTGGACAGAGGATTATATCTGACGTGTCCAGTTTATACTCCTCCATACCCCATGACCTTGCGATTACAGCCATTGACACTTTTTTGAAACAACGCACCCAGCTTAGTGTTGAACTACAAGGCTATATTCTTGATGTGCTTATGTTTTTGTTGACACACAACTTTTTTTCATTTGATGGCAGTTTTTACCTCCAAAGGTGTGGGGCAGCGATGGGGGCCAAGTTTTCCCCCTCTCTCGCCAACCTTTATATGGGTTGGTGGGAGAGACCCCACATCTTTGGAGGTGACAACCCATACAGAGATCGGGTCGCCTTGTATTATCGCTATATAGACGACCTGATCTTTGTCTGTCATAAAAGTGTAGACCTGGGCGACTTTTTATCGTACTTGAACCACAACTCGCTCAACCTGAAATTTACAGGTGTTTCAAGTGCCGATACAATTGAATTTCTAGATGTTGCATTGAGTCACACCAACAACAAGGTGACAACAAACCTATATAGAAAACCTTTGTCTGGAAACAGTTAACTGCATGCACGCTCTAGTCACCCTATTCACACCATCAAGGGCATCCCTGTAGGGCAATTCCTCAGAGTTCGCAGGATTTGCAGCAACCTACATGATTTCAAAAAACAAGCCTCTCTACTATACAACCGTTTTCTACACAGGGGTTACCCTAGATGGATGTTGAACAGAGCGTATAATATAGCTTTAAAGAAAGATCGTTCAGATCTCTTAACAATGGACATTTCCAATGATACATCTCATTTGCAACAGAACATGGTCACTCATAATAGCCACAGAAGTAGATTTCAACGAATAGCTACTAAGGAATCTAGGTCTCAGAGGTCCAAACATACGATTTCCTCCATCACACTATCTTTACCCCACAGCCTGGAATTTAATAAGATAAAAAAGATTATTTATAAACACTTACCTACATTGTACACAGATGATATCTGTGCCAATGTTCTTGGAGATGGGGTAAATATAGTGGCCAAAAGGGCTCCCACTTTGGGAAATTTTCTATCTCCCAGTCTCTATGTTTCCAATAAACCCAACACATCTAAAACCTGGCTTTTCTGTAGAGGAAATTATAAATGCGGTATGACAGATTGTATCACTTGTCCGCATGTCATCACTGGAGACAAATTTGTCTCCACTTATGATAATAAGACATATACCATAAGAAACTTTTTTAATTGTAACACCAAATACCTCATTTATTTAATTACGTGCAAATTTTGTTCTGTTCAGTATGTGGGCAGAACTACCCGGAAATTAAAAGACCGATTTCGTGAGCATTTGAGTGATATTCGCACTTCTAAGTCTACCAATATAGCGAAACACTTTAACAATATGCACCATGGTGACATGTCCTTGGTACAGGTCCGAATTATTGACCATGTCACCAGACCCCTGAGAGGTGGTGACATTTTCAAATTATTATGTAAAAGGGAAGTTCTATGGATTTTTAGGTTGCATACACGTATACCATTGGGTTTGAACTGGGAATGGGATGTCACCCATTTTTATGAATGACACTCCAACCTGGTTTTTACTTAACGCTTCGTTAGTGATCCATTTTTCTTCTTTTCCCTCATTGATTCCCTTTTGTCCCTTACCTCTGCAGCCTATGTCTATAGTCCATTTTTTGTCGTTCTACTTCTGTGGTCCACTATTGTACTTAATTCTTTGTGCTAAGATCTTGTCACAACAACGGACCTATTTATACTCAAATATGATTATATGGTTTTTTTGTGTATGATGTAAATTTTTCCGACTATGCAAACAATTGTTATACATTTTCTTTTGAAATGTCTTTATGCAGGTCTTGCAATGTTGGATTGATATCGACGTGTATGGAGCCCCTTTATTGAATTGGATATCCATTACACGTGATCATCACCCGTTACAATATATAACAACATATATATACCATATTTGTATTTCCCATGAGGGTGTTCCCATCTCTACTTTTTCCCGCTGGAATTGAGTCCTAATTTCCATTGTTAACAGACACCCATATCTATGCTTGGTTAACACACCATATATACGACAATTTTTGTGCTACAAGCTATTTACTACTAATCTTGTGCTCCCCAGATATTGGAATCTTTCTACTTCTTTAATTGGAAAGGTTCTTTCAATTCAATTTTTTCTATTCAATTTTTATACATACAGTTTTGATATCTGTACAAGTATATGTTCTTGTTTATGGGAATTAGTGACCTTTTTTCCAGCGGGTTTATGTACATTATGTTCACTGGAATATATCCACTTCGGTACTATGCATATCATGGATTTTTTTGACATGCCTCAGGCTTCGGATTTTAACATTCATATGAAGGACACACAACCATCAGTCACCATCATCAGCTTCCTTTACACCATTTTATATAGTGCACCCTATCACCATGTTTTTTCCCTTTCCCCCCCCCCTCCCCCCTTTTTTCCCTTCTTTTTTCACACATGGTTTTCTTGTTTGATTTTATTTATTTTGGTCACACACATTATTTGCATTTATCTTTCTCCCAGCCTTTACGATTTTTTGCTGGGATTATTCATGATCACTCATTATTCTACACATTCACATTTATAGTTTTCATGCACATATAATATCATTTTTATTTTCACATAATATTAAGTCAACCATATATGCAGACATGCATAGGTTCACGCCGTTTACACACTTGGTGTGTGTCACACACACATTCACATTTGTGTTTATACATGTAATACATATATGTATATTTTTTACATGTCTCACACGTTTTATACTCTTCATTATATATTCACATATGTGTTCATATGGATTTTTTCTTATTTAAATCCTTTCGACTAAAAAATTAGGGATTTTTTGTTCGCAACTTTCTTATTGATTGTTTTTTTAAATTTCCTTTTTTTAGTCAGGTTGTTCCTTTCTAGTCATTTACAAATACATTTAAATACCATCTGTTTCATGAGGCATGCCTTTACAATCTATATGGTATATTTACACAATAATACATAGAAGATGATGTGTTTATTTATATTTATATACAAAATATTTTCAACTTTTCCATCATCTTCTTCTGTGGTTATTGCCGTTTCTGGATTCTTCCTTTGTGCTACAAATGTTTTTAATTGTCACAAATCATTGGCATATATTATGCAAACTAAATATTTTTACACTCAATGTGTTGTTGTCATGTTACCTTGCCTCTCTAGGAGGCATCTTTTATGTGTACGTCTTTTCATGTCCCAGGTGCTGAATCACGGTCCAATCGGTCTTCTCAATGAAAGATCATTAAGTTAAACACACCACTGTGCAAGCAATTACATTAACCATCCAGAGCTTGTATAAAATACCGATTTCCGTTATTCATCACTACGGTTATGAGTAAGCGGCCATGTGAGCCGTGAAACGCGTCAACCTGGACATCTGTTCCCCATCGCACTGTCTGTTCATTTTTTTTGAAGAATAAACCATTTTTGCTTTGATTTGCTTCTACTTACCTGAGTGTGGTTCTTCTACCTTAACCTTGCAAAACTTCCGGATGACGGGTCTTACCAGCACCAGGTTAATTGGACACACCTGAGCGGCTTTGCTTTTCCCCATTCCCACTGGCGACGTAGGTCTACGTCGCCAGACGATAACGAACCACTTTGCCGCAGTAGAGCTCTAGTGAGCAGCGATAAAGTGATTAATTTGTATTTTAAAAAAAAAAATGTTTTTCCTTCATATTTTACTGTGACATACAATGCTTAGACACTGCTGTTCTAATCTGCTATTCTAAAATCACCAATTTAAGGGGAAAAAAAATATTTTTCAGTTTTTCATTCAAATAGTTCTTTTTTATTCAATAGCGGAATAGAAGAACAACAGTATCCAACCTGTTAGGCGTGTGGTGTGTAGCAGGCCATGTAATGCAAGCTCAGTGCATATGTGTCTGCTTAATCTGGATTTAAAAAAAAAAAAAACTTTTTTCCTTCATATTTTACAGTGCCATACAGTGTTTAGACACTGCTGTTGTAATCTGCTATTCAAAAATCACCAATTTAAGGGAAAAATAATAATTTTTCAGTTTTCCATTCATACATTACAGTGACATACAGCCTTTACACACAGTACTGCTCTAATCTGCTATTCAAAAATCACAGATTTAAAGGGAATTTTTTTTTTCATTTTTTCCTTTATATGTTACTGTGAGATAAAGCCTTTAGACACTGCTGTGTTCTAATCTGCTCTTCAAAAATCACCAAATAAAGGGAAAAATAAATATTTTTCATTCATACGTTACTGTGAGATACACCCTTTGGATACTGTTGTTCTATTCCCCTATTCAAAAAACACCCATTTAAGGAAAAAAAAATTGCGGCCTAGTCTGCATATTTTCCTGTCAGATACACCCGTTGGATACTGTTGTTCTATTCCGCTTTTCAATAAAAACCCATTTAGGGGAAAAAAATAAAATTTGCGGCCTTGTCTGCATATTCTACTGTGAGATATACCCGTTGGATACTGTTGTTCTATTCTGCTTTTCAATAAAAACCCATTTAGGGGGGAAAAAAAATTGCGGCCTTGTCTGCATATTCTACTGTGAGATACACCCATTAGATACTGTTGATCTATTCCGCTTTTCAATAAAAACTCATTTGGGGGGGGGGGGAATTGCGGCCTAGTCTGCATATTTTACTGTGAGATACACCCATTGGATACTGTTGTTCTATTCCGCTTTTCAATAAAAACCTATTTAGGAAAACAATATTAAATTGTGGCATAGTGTGTATCTGTACGTGTGAGATACACCCTTTTAGATACTGTTGTTCTAATCTGCTATTCAATAAACTCCGATTTAGGGGAAGAAATATATTAAATTGTGGCTTAGTCTGTATCTATACGTATGATATACACCCTTTTAGATACTGTTGTTCTATTCTGATATTCAATAAACACCCATTTAGGGGAAAATTAATAATTTTGCAGCGTTTGCTGATTATGTTACTGTGAGATACACCCTTTAAATTTGTTTGGTGAATCTCCTTCCACCACCGAGGAATGCAGGGTGCTTCAGTTTGCCTCCTGTTGCTAACTCCTCCTACTCCGCTTCCTAATCCTCATCCTCTACCACCTCCGCATCCGGAGAAGTGATAATTTCCAAGGCTTTTAGGGCAGTCATTCACAAGTGACTCCGAGGGTGGGTTCCTTCCAAGCCCCCATCACTCTAGCAGGTTTGCATAGCTGCCACCCTACCTTGGTCAGGCCGGATGACAGCACAGTGCCCCCACTGGATAACTGATAACAACAGATACTACACTTGATCTTAGTCAAAAGGTTGAGAAGCGATGCTGGTGGCATTCCCACCTGACAGCGGGGGCAAAGTGGAAGCACAAGGCGAAGGCAGAGGAGGAGGAGGTCGCCAACGCAGCCAGGGCACCGCCAGCACCTCAGAAGGCAGGGTTAGCATGTATGAAATGTGGAAAAGCTTTGTCGGTACGCCACAACAACCAGGACCACCAGCTGTTTTTTTTTTTTTTTAAGCCCGTGGTGTGTGAACACACTCAGACTATCACCCGGTGGATGAATAGTCCCTGACCCTAATCCCCTGGGGCGCAAGGCTCCTGACAGGGACTGGGGTACTTACACTAGCTAACCTGGCCTGAAACCAGGCAGCCCCATTCTTTAGGAGGTCTGCTGAAACAGACCACCTCGAGTACTAGGTGGGGCTCTCCCGAAGAGAGAACCCATGAGAGAGGGCGAACCAAGCCAGAAGGCCATATCCACCTGCTCCCAAGACTTTCAGGGACAGGCCCAAGGACCTATACCCTACTAATCACGCTGTGCAAAATAAAGTGTACAGCCATAGTAAAAAACACCAAACGTAAGACACACAAGAAGAAGAAGTGCAAGGTTAGTGCCACGTTGCAATACTATGGCAGGCCCTTCGGCCAGGAATAAAAAATTCCTCTGGACCTGACTCCTGACCAAAAGGCCCGGCCCTAGAGTCAGGTGTGCAAAACTTTTGTAGGAAGTCCAGTGTCCTTGGTGCCATACTCATAGTGTTGCCATCCACCGTGAATTATGGCACCCCTGGACTGCCACGTCAGGGGCACATACACCACAGACTTTTCAGAATCCCGGTCCCTGGCAAGACCAGTGCAGCCCTGTCTCAAACAGAAGGCATCAGAACTTAGACAGCTTTGGGAGAGCCTGGCCCACAACCAGGGACACATACCTTTTCCAAGGCCAGACTCAACCCAGAAGGGGGAAAAAAGCCCCCCCCCCCGCCGCCATCACCATTCCTTAACACATACCATATACCATATACAGTTCCTTACCGTTCCTTACGTACTATACACATACTGAATGACGAGCTGCCCCCTTCAACTTCTGGGTCTCCAAATTGGGCACATGGCCTGAGCTTGCCCTTTACGCCTTGGAGGTGCTGGCCTCAGCCTGCCCTGCAGCCAGTGTATTATCTGAACGTGTATTTAGCAGGGCTGGGGGCGTTACCACAGACAAGCGCAGCCGCCTGTCCACAGCCAATGTGGACAAGCTCACGTTCATTAAGATTAACCAGACATGGATCCCACAGGACTTGTCCGTACCTTGTGCAGAGCACTTTCCATGTTCTTAAGAAGATTTTGCTGCCATTTGCAGCCCTCTAGCCCTTTCCATGTTTGTTTTAGAGCCATTTTGGTGCTCAAAAGTTTGGGTCACCATTGACTTCAATGAGGTTCGGGATTGGGGTCACGAACCTGGACTTTTTTTTCAAGTTTGGCCGGACCCGCCGAACCCGGACATCCAGGTATTCGCTCAACTCTGCCCCTAATCTAACTTTTGGTGATAACAGCCCATCAGCCATCTATTGAGGATAGCATTAAAAGAAAGCTTCACGTGCACCAGCTTACAGAAGGGCCCCAATAATAGCCATCTAATAATGACAATTAGGTGCCAGTTACTTTTCAGCCTTCTTCAGGGGTACATTTCCTGTTTACTGATTCATGCATTGTTTAACTTTGCCATAATACATCCATTTAATCTACGGACTATTTTCTGTGTACTGGTATAGAGTGATAGCAAATTAATTCTTAAAGAGGTTGTAAACCTCCAAAAATATAATTAAAAAAATAAAAACCTGAAAGATAATGGCATAATGAGCTAGTATGCATTGCATACTAGCTCATTATGAAATACTTATGAAAAATAATTTGAAAAATAATTTGGTGCGCTAAACTAACAAATAATAATATTCACAATAATGCCAATGAATTGAAAACATATGTGAAAAAAGTCCAAACTTAAAGGTCCATTCAATAAATTGAAAACATATGTGAAAAAAGTCCAAACTTAAAAGTCCATTCTCTTGTAACAACGTGCAAATATTAAACTTTTGTGACTTGAACAGTGATGTGAATCTTGTGAACTCAATTCGATAATTGTGATAACCACGTGAGATGATCCCCACCACTGACAGGTTAATCTTCTTACCAGATAAACTTATATAAAGCGTAAGTAATATACATCTGTGAAATGCCAACTCAATTCCCTTGCACCTTCACCCGGCGTGTATATACACTGCAAGCCGCTTACCAGATGTCAAATGAGCTTAGCATAGGGAATAGAGTCTCCTCACTCCAAAATATAGGCTATCAGCTGATACAACGATCCCAAGATAAATCGTGTCCTGTCTCCTTATGGCTCCGCAGCCTTGTGGGAAAGGAAGTCTCAGCAGGATGGACTTGTCTCTAAGCGCTGCCAAAGAATTCCACCTGACTGGAGGATGTTCTACTTCCTGCTCTCCTTCTGGGCTGCCTGCGAGACGTCCACGGCGCTGCTCCTCTCCTCGAGTCCTCTTCTTCTGACGGTGGCGGGATTCTCTTGAAATGAATTGCGTTGGCATTTCACAGATGTATATTACTCATGCTTTATATAAGTTTATCTGGTAAGAAGATTAACCTTCCTAGCGGTATTCCCGAGTGTGACTCGGGGTAAGATTTTAGTGCCAAAAGCTGTAACCCCGAGTCACACTCGGGGTAGCGCTAAGAAGATCGCTGGATGCTGGAGGAGGTTTTACTTACCTTTTCTCCGGGATCCAGCGAAGAATGCGGGCGGTGTGCCGCGGCGGAGCTTCCTCCCGATCGTCTGCGAGCCCCGGCTTCCGTCTCCGGCGACGTGACGTCCACCGGGGGGTGGAACCGGCGGCAAATTCAAAAGTAAAATGCACCAAACACACTAAAACCGTTCAAAATAAAATAAAATCACATTACATTGCCCCCCAGTGCCCTTTCCTGCAGTTTTACTGTACTTTTTATGTAAATATATGTATATATATATTTATATATATATATATATATACAGTATATATATATATATATATATACACGTATATATATATATATATATACACATATACATTATATATATATATATATATATATATATATATATATATATATATATATAGATACACACACACACACACACACGTATATATATATATATATATATATATATATATATATATATATACACGTAATTCTTGTGAATGAGCAGCCCAAACCAACTGTATACATTATATATATATATATATATATATATATATATACGTATATATATATATATATATAATATATGTATACATAATATATGTATACATACACATATATATATATATATATATATATATATATATATATATATATATATAATATATATAATAAATGTATACAGTTGGTTTGAACTGCTCATTCACAAGAATTACATGCAAAATAACCTGTCGGTGGTGGGGATCATCTCACGTGGTTATCACAATTATCGAATTGAGTTCACAAGATTCACATCACTGTTCAAGTCACAAAAGTTTAATTTTTGCACATTGTTACAAGAGAATGGACTTTTAAATTTGGACTTTTTTCACATATGTTTTCAATTTATTGGCATTATTGTGAATATTATTATTTGTTAATTTTGCGCCCCAAATTATTTTTCACAATTATTCTTAGCAACACACCTTGGTAGCAGCTTTACGCACGTTTATCAGCGCACCTTTATTTTACACATTATGAAATACTTACCTTAGAACGAAGCCCCTGCAGCGGCGCCCGCACACTGCTGACACGGTCGACATGTTCACCTGTCATGTTCACTGGTGCATGTTTAGGAGATATTTACAGTACCTATAGGTAAGCCTTATCATAGGCTTACCTATAGATAAAAGTTACAAAGGAAGCTTTACTTCCTCTTTAAGTTTTACAGGTGTGAACAGCTTTCAATCTTTTACCAGGCGTGTCAGTGGGGACCAAGCAGTTTAAGAAGTCGTGACAGAACAGAGGACCCATCAAACCAAGCAGCTCCTCTAAGGGTAAGCATTGCCTAAGGTAAGTAGTCCTCTTTATTTCATTTCCTCTAGACTAAACAACCCTTATATTCTGTATATATAGGGGTTGGGGACATGCACAATTCATTTTTTTGTGCAGCAGAAAGACCTAGAATGAATATGACAGTACAGTATGACTAACACTGCTGACAGTTTGCTGTGGAATTATATGAAAAAGTATAAAGCAAGCACAGAATCATCTGGTTGACTACACATAAACACAGTGTACAACAATGGAGCACTGCTCTGTTGTTATTGCCAAATGTTCTAAATGATATATATAAAATACTTTAAGAGTAAAATGAAAAGTGAACTATTTAAACCTTAGCTCTGGAAGAAATGAACAAACATCACTTAAGCGTGATGTGTACAATGTACCTGACAACGCCTAAGGTTTACCCCAGTAGATACACACTAAATCAACTATTATAGCTATTTAATTGCTCAAGAACAGAGCAGCTAATAGATCAGGTCATCGTAGCTCATTAAAGATAATTAACCCCTCACACACATAATTAGTTGATTACTATCATCACTTGTCTATGCAGGCCTATTTTACACAGAAGCCTAAATAGTGCAGACAAATAGAGTAGGTATAGTATGTGGAATCAATGAATCTTCCAAGGCTGGCTTTGTGGACAGTTTTGCAAATGTCCTCAAAACTCCAAAAATCTAATTTGTGGGGGCAAATCTTGTTAAATTCAGGCCCATTTTAGGTTTAATAGGCAAACTATTGTTAAAAAAATGCATTTCCATAGGGGACATGGGTAAAAGGCAACGTTTTTTTTTTTTTTAAAGTCACATACAGCAGGTAGAGGAACATTTCATTGAAGATACTCAAATCCTTTAAATTACAGCTATGTATTAAGGTTGTTTGTGGTGTAGTGATGTCGCGAACATAAAATTCGTCGTTCGCGAACGGCGAACGCGAACATCGGCGAATGTTCGCGAACCGGCGAACATTGCGAACCGCCATAGACTTTAATAGGCAGGCGAATTTTAAAACCCACAGGGACTCTTTCTGGCCACAATAGTAATGGAAAAGTTGTTTCAAGGGGACAAACACCTGGACTGTGGCATGCCGGAGGGGGATCCATGGCAAAACGCCCATGGAAAATTACGTAGTTGACGCAGAGTCAGGTTTTATTCCATAAAGGGCATAAATCACCTAACATTCCTAAATTGTTTGGAATAACGTGCTTTAAAACATCCAGTGTGTGTATACGATCAGGTATGATGTTGTATCGATCAGGTAGTGTAAGGGTTATGCCCGCCTCACAGTGACAGACCAAACTCCCCGTTTAACGCACCGCAAACAACCGCAAACAGACCAGAACCGACCAAAATGGGACAGGAACTGGGCTTTAAGGGTTAGGGTTAGGGTTAGGTTTAGTGTTAGGGGCTAGGGTTAGGGTTACGGTGAGATACTTAGGGTTAGAGTTAGTAACCCTACCCCTACGCCTCTAACCCTAACCGTCTAACCCTAAGCACTAACAATAACCCTAACCCTAGCCCTAACCCTAACCCTAATTCTAATTTTTTTTCTGGTTCTGGACATGCTACAGAGCTGAAACTTCACAGGTACACTTTTTAGACCCCCAGACACTGAATCACACAAAAAAATTGTAATTTTTTTTGATAGAAAGCCAATTATTGTAAAAATAAAAATAAAAAAAAATAAAAAATTTCTTTGGATTTAGTGTCTGGGGGGTCTAAAAAGTGTACCTGTGAAGTTTCAGCTCTGTAGCATTTTTTAGACACTTTTTAGACACCCCAGACAATAAATCCAAAGACATTTTTTTTTTTAAGTTTTTCTTTTTTTAAATTTTTCCAATAATTGGCTCTCTATCAAAAATGAAAATTTTTAAGAACTTTTTTTGTGTGATTTAGTGTCTAGGGGGTCTAAAAAGTGTACCTGTGAAGTTTCAGCTCTGTAGCATGTCCAGAACCAGAAAAAAAGATCATTTTTCAGTAGAGCAGGGATGGTGGGAACCCCTTTTACACCTATATGATCTTTTTTTTCTGGTTCTGGACATGCTACAGAGCTGAAACTTCACAGGTACGCTTTTTAGACCCCCCCCCCCCGACACTAATCCAAAAAAAGTCATGCCTGCCACCGTATATATCAGTGGTGGGTGGGCAGTGGCACTGCAGTGGGCACAGTACACTCTGTGGACCTGACATTCACTGCCAGCCCAGGCAACTGCAATAATAAAAAATATTTTTTTTTATCAATTTGCAACAAGATGCTGTGCCACCGTATATATATCAGTGGTGGGCAGTGCACTGCAGTGGGTACAGTACACTCTGTGGACCTGACACAGCACTCACTGCAATTATGACAGAGGAAAAGAAAAAATATTTTTTAAAATGCAAGGTACTGTGCCACCCGAAATGAGTGTGGTGTGCACACAGTACAGTCTGTGGTGGGTCTGTGGCCTCTCACACACAGTGGGCAGGTAACTGCAGTGCACAATAGATATATATATATATATATATATATATATATATATAATACTCAAATACCAGCCCTCAAAAGGGCTTTTGGGGACAATAGATATATATATATATCACAGAACAAAAAAAATTACACAAATACCAGCCCTCAAAAGGGCTTTTTGGGGACAATAGATATATATATATATATCCAAAAAAAAACTCAAATACCAGCCCTAGGAAGGGCTTTTTGGGGTGCTGTCCTTACAGCAGGAGTGTACCAAGAACACTGGCTAACAAGACCGGGAACACTGACTAACTGTCCCTAGCTATAACAGCAGCAGCAGCACTTTCCCTGCTCTCAGTAACACAGAAATGATCTAAGATGGATGCTGCCCTTGCTTATTTATAGGAGGTGGGAGGGTGTGGGAGGGAGGTATGCTGATTGGCCTGGAATGTGTCTGCTGACTGTGAGATTCAGGGTCAAAGTTTGCCTCAATGATGATGTATAGGAGGCGGACCGAACATCGCATATGTTCGCCCACAGCGGCGAACGCGAACATGCGAAGTTCGCCGGGAACTGTTCGCCGGCGAACAGTTCGGGACATCTCTATTGTGGTGTTATAGAACAGCAAAATGTCCACTAACAGCTTCAGATAGGAGGAGGGGGAATTAGGCCTATCAGTAAAACTGGCAGACAGTTTAACTGGCTGCTCAGTGACTGAGAGGATGTGGTTGTAGATGGTTTTGTCACACAATTTTGAGGGGGGCCTATGATTGGGCAGATGTAAGTGCCAAATTATACAATATATATGTATAACTCTCTCTACTATATTGTGTCATACTCCCTGCCAGAGGCCCTCTTACGTCATCCCCAGCCAGTAGCCTTAATATTTAACAAAAAAGCAATGTCCACACACAAACGCATTTCCAGCATTTTACTTCAACTTCACATTTCACATAGGTACTTGTGCCATATTACATTTGACATAATAGCAGAATCTTTGCCACAGAATGCCACATTCCTGTCCTGTAGGTCTCATAGTACAGAGCACAAGTAAACATCTTTTAGTTAAGTCATCTTTAGGGATGATCGAACTTTTAAAAAGTTTGGTTCGACCAGAACACCCGAATTTCCCAAAAGTTTGGTTCGGATTCCAGAACCCCATTGAAATCAATGGGACCCGAACTTCGGGAATCAAAAAACACCATTTTGAAGCCCTAAAACCTAATAAATGCCCCTAAAAAGTGCCTAGAGTTCTGGGTCATGCCCCAGGGACTATGAATCAGGCAAAAAAAGTTCTTAAAAATTTTCATTTTTGATAGAGAGCCAATTATTGAAAAAAAAAAAAAATGAGATTTTTTTGGATTTAGTGTCTGTGGGGTCTAAAAAGTGTACCTGTGAAGTTTCAGCTCTGTAGCATGTCCAGAACCAGAAAAAAAACTGATTATTTTTCTTAGAATTTCAGTAGCGCAGGGATGGTGTTACCCTCCTTTCATAAAGTGCAAATAAATGCACTACATAAACAAAGACGTTTGAAGGACTCTGTTCTTGCTTAGTTGGATGTTTTGGATTATTTATGAAATTTATGCACTTTATTTATTTGCACTTTATGGAAGGAGGGTAACACCATCCCTGTGCTACTGAAATTCTAAGAAATATATTCTGTTTTGTTTTGTGATGAATTGTAATTTATGTATAGTTGTCACCATCGGTCAACCGATGGTCGACCCGAACAGTTCGATCATCCCTAGTCATCTTCCCTCCACTCCATTCCTTTCCTTGGAAGCACCAGTTCCCTACGTATAGTCCACAACATTGGTCTGCCATCACTCAGTCACAGGATCCACAGCTAAGGGTCACAGGGATTAGGATGCTTGAGAGGGTGGGACAGGGCGACTACAACAATTTTTCCCATGATAGGTACCACCTCCTTACAGGATCCTTTAGCTCAGCTCAGTACAGGATTACATCTTTGCAGCTTGGAGGTGTCCTGTTCCCATACCCCATCTACACTGGGTCCCACCCACAGCTGGTATTTATATGGGCACTAAGTCCACCCTTACATCACTAGAGGAGGGGATTTCTCTAAAAGGGGGGCTAACACCTGCTTATAACTTTCCCCTTACCATAATAAAATGCAACAGAGCTATCTAGTGGTAGGCAAGTTAACTGCACCTGCCAACACAGTCAAATATAAGTGTTCTGTGACAATATTGGTTGGCCACTTTGAGAAAAATGGCACACATGCTGAGTGTTCAGTTTTGTGTCCCTATCAGCTCTGTGTCCTGCAGGACCAGCACCCCTACCACTGGTAGCACCTCTGACTCATAATTTAGACCTACCTCCTATTGCATTTTTTTAGAGGTGAATGGAATGCCTAGCTTTTACTGAAACTATGGAAATAGGGGTGCAAATGTGTGGTGCTTTTGATGCACACTATTTACCGTACAGTAATGCCATGGCAAGCTTCAACAACTGTTAAATGTTTGCTCTGCACCTAAGTGCACTTGATGCTGCTTAAAAAAAAAAAAAACATAAAAAGAATATTTAGGTCTATGGAACGATCAACACAAGGGGTCACACAAGGGGTCACACAAGGGTATGTAGCTCACCACACTGCAATCTACAGTCTAGCACTATATAGCACAGTGTAGCACAGTATAGAGCTGTATAGCATTGTAAATCAAAATATCTCTCCCTATAAAAGATTTTCCAGCTTTCTAATCTCTACCACCAATAATTTACTACTGCCTTTAAATGAAGCCCATGTTTTAAATGTAGAAAAGACTAGAGGGGAATTCCTGGTAACATCATTGCCCAAATATGGCAATCACTATATTTGGTCAATAAGGTCAGCCAGCATCACTGGCTACTTTCTTGACGTTCAGCAGCTGGCTGGGGAGCTTTGATTTGTGCTGAGAGTCCTAACAGTAGTGGATCATCAGTGCGGGTCATCAGGGTGTCATTCATTGTGACTTCACCATGGGTCTACATCAGATAATCTGATTGATATTGGATATACACTGGAAGATTTGTGTCTTGGGGATGGGGGAAGGGGGGTTAAAATTACTTCTTCAGTGGTGTAAGTGCTTTATTTGCTTTATTTGTACCCGATAATAATTAATGTGGGGGTGGATATCTGGGACTTCCCTTATTTCAAAAGTAACTTCCAGATTCAAACATTCAACATGCCCCCCAATGTTAACCCATGTTACAGGCATATAACCTTGTATGGTTCAGGAGGGGAAGGAACACATGCTCACTGTACCACCCTTTCCCTGGTCAGCTAGGCTGTATGTCTGAATCCAGGCATGCAGCATGGCTGCCCAGAAAAGAGAGGAGCACCGATAGTGCAGCCCTTTCTGTACCATTCCAGACTACAAGCCCATATGGAGGGTAACTTGTCATGCCTGATCCCAGCCCCCCCCCCCCTATGTGAATGAGTATGGGGTACATTATATCCCTACCCATTCACCCGAAAAAATACAGTGTAGTGTAAATAAAAACATAAGACAGTTTTGACAAGTCCTTTATTAAAAACCTTTCTCTGGTCTTCTCCTCCTCTGATCTTCTTCCTCTGGTCTTCTCCTCAGCTGCTGTTTTTTTTTGCCACCAACCAGGTCCTCCTCTGATGCTGTCTCCCATCATTGTGCCAGCTCCACTCTCTCTCGGTTCTTAAATAGCCATGGGGCGTAGCCATCTGGTCTGGGACCTTGATTTCCCAATGAAATGCAAAATTTTCCACAGTCCGTAATGATTTGGGGAGCCATTTCATCTGCTGGTGTTGGTCCACTGTTTTTTATCAAAGTCAGCGCAGCCCTCTAGCAGGAAATTCTAGAATACTTCATGCTTCCCTCTGCTGACCAGCTTTAGGGAGATGCTGATTTAATTTTCCAGCAGGGATCGGCACCTGCCCACACTGCCAAAAGTACCAGTAACTAGTTTAATAATCATGGTATCACTGTGCTTGATTGGCCAGCAAACTCGTCTGACCAAAACCCGACAGAGAATCTTTGGGGTATTGTCAAGAGGAAGATGAGAGACACCAGGCTCCGCAATGCAAATGAGCTGAAGACTGCTTTTAAAGCAACCTGGGCTTCCATAACACTTCAGCAGTGCCACAGGTTGATTGCCTCCATGCCACCTTAAAAAGTTAATTTATTTCAGCAATTTAATTCAAAAAGTCAAATACTCAAAAACTCAAATATTTTATATAGATGCGTTACACACAGAGTGATATATTTCAAGCATTTCTTTCTTTTAATTTTGATGATTATGGCTTACAGCTAATGAAAACCCAAAATTCAGTATCTCATAAAATTAGAATATTACATAAGACAAATAAAAAAAAAAAAAAAGGATTTTAATACAGAAATGTTCTCTTACTGAAAAGTCCATGCACAGTATAATATGCACTCAATACTCAATCAATACCTTTTCATGAATTACTGCATAAATGCAGCGTGGCATGGAGGCGATCAGCCTGTGGCACTACTGAGGTGATATGGAAGCCCAGGTTTCTTTAATAGTGGCCTTCAGCTAATCTCCATAGTTGGGTCTGGTGTCTCTCATTTCCTTCTTGACAATACCCCAAAGATTCTCTATGGGGTTTAGGTTAGACGAGTTTGCTGGCCAGTCAAGCACAGTGATACCATGATCATTAAACCAGGTACTGGTACCTCTGGCAGTGTGGGTAGGTGCCAAGTCTTGCTGAAAAATGAAATCGGCATCTCCCTAAAGCTAGTTCAGAATTTCCTGCTAGAAGGCTGCGCTGACTTTGGACTTGATAAAACACAGTGGACCAACACCAGCAGATGACATGGCTCCCCAAATAATCACGAACTCTGGAAAATTTTCCATTTCATTTGGAAATCAAGGTCCCAGAGTCTGGAGAAAGAGTGGAGAGACACACAATCCAAGTTGCATAAGGTCCAGTAAGTGAAGATTTGGGGAGCCAAGTCATCTGCTGGTGTTGGTCCACTATGTTTTATCAAGTCCAAAGTCAGCGCAGCCTTCTAGCAGGGAATTCTGGACCACTTTATGCTTCCCTCTGCTGACCAGCTTTTTGGAGATGCTGATTTAATTTTCCAGCAGGACTTGGCACCTGCCCACACTGCCAAAAGTACCAATCTAATACTATCTAATTTCTTGAGGCCTGAAAATGCCAGAGCAGTACAAATATCCCCCAAATTACCCCTTTTTTGGGAATAAGACATCCCAAGGTATTTAGTGAGAGGCATAGCGAGTTTTTTAGGGTTGTAATTTTTTTTTTGTCACAAATTTTTGTAATATGAAAAAATTAAAAAAAAAATGTTTTTTTTTTCACATTTTCTCAACATCTTTTTACATACTGTCCCTAGTGCATTAGTGAGTAAAGTGTCATCATATAACTGGTATGGTGGTGATCAGGAACACTGACTGGTGACAGTTTGTAAAAAAAATAAATAAATAAATAATTAAAACATTTTTTCAATTTTTAAAATATTTTTTTATTACATTTTTTTCTTTTTTTTTTTTTAACATACAGTGACCAGAGCACTACATACAGTGTTACCACAATAACACTGTACTACTCTGGGTTGGTGATGAGGATTTTTTTTTTTTCTAACACACTATGATTGCATATAACTGCATTTTACAGTAATAAGCAACCCGTTTTTTTTTTTTTTTTTCTGAATGAAAGCTACTCATTTAGTGTTTACTATTGTGATTAGCTGTGATTGGTCACAGCTAATTACATGATACAGATGGGTGATGATTGACCCTGTCTGTACCATATGATGACTGTGACCAATCACAGAGCTTATCATAATAGTACACAATGAAAGGCATGAATAAAAGCCTTCCATTGTATACAATCGTCATTTGATCTGCTGTGATTGGCCACAGTGATCACATAGTACCGGCAGTGGGCCAGTACAATGGTCTGGTGTCTGGTGGACACGGTGGTTGACAGATGGTGTGTTATACGAAGGTTTAAACTGCTTGCTATTGATATTTAGAGCTGGTAAAGAGCTTTCAGATAAAAGTGATCTTGATGGCTCATAGAGTTGCTCACTAACAATTATAATGTTCTGAAGGTGTGCAACCCCCCTACCACCTCCTGGCGGTGCCCATGATGGTTCCCTGGCTTTCCTAATTTTTAGCACACACAACAAGAGCAGGAGGTTAACAGGGAACATTTATTACCCAGTCACCTCTGCAACAATAAACCTAGAAATGACATGTATTACGTCAATTACGATTTCAAAGCTGTCATTCTTAGTCTACTGCAGCTGAGAATGCAGTTAATCAAGCACAATCTCTACATGACTAATTGTAATGGAGGGCAGGGGAGACATTGGGGGTCTAATAAACCCCCGATGTCTCCATGAAGAGTCCTTGTCACTTGCCCAATGCTATCACTTCGGGAGCTTGTTCACCCCCTTGTGATAGCAATAAAGTTAAATAAAGAAAATAAATGAAGAGGATAAAAAAAGTAAACTATATAAAGTAAATAACAATATAAATATATATTTTATTTTAACACATCACCATACAACTTCCAGTCTAGGCATACAGTGTGGGGTGAGCATATGTATGTAAACATAACTGACTGTGATGGCTGTGAATGAGAGCAGCATGAGCCAATGTCTCTGAGCCCGAGAAGAGAGAGAGCAGAGAGAGCCTCTGCTCTCATGCACATCGCTGGATTAAGATCAGGCTGGTGAGTATAAGGGAGGCTGGGGGGGGGGGGTCATGGGGATGACCTAATTTGAGAGGGTTTTTTACCTTAATGAAAACAATGCATTAAGGTAAAAAAAAAAAAATCTTCAGCTTAAAGAACCTTTGTTGTTATTTATCTCACATTCAATATTTTTTATTATATTTTTACAAATTATTATTTTTTTTAAATTATATTTTATTATATTTTTACAAAGTGTAGATTAAAATACAGAAGAACATACATACAGTATGTGTTCTGCTGAACTTTAAAAAAAAACACACTTTGTGCTATGTATGTGTGTATATATATATATATATATATATATATATATATATATATATATAATTCTTATGTCTTGTCTACAGCAACAGAGAGTTAGGATGCCAGCCTCTGATGGACAAGCAATGATGAGCAGACAAGTGATTCAAATAGTCTCCAGATTGTGGAAAGGTTTTCAGAAATGGGTTTGGAGAGGCCCAATCTTGGATAGATTGAGTGTGAAATAATTGAAGTTGCTAGTATTCTCACTCCTGTGTATTTATATGTTAATCCTATACCCTACAAGATCAAGATTCACATAGAGTAATAGGCATTCAGTTGAAGGAGATTTGTTTATTGCAGTCTATAAAAGCCTTTCACATTAAATAACAAATGCACAATAGACACATAATTTTTGTGACTAAGAGTGTTATCTTTTATTCTCCTGAAAAATAAAAATCTGTGTACTACACAAAGCAGTGTAAACAAGAAACATGTTTGTGTGTGTAGGTGTGTATATATGCATACAGTGTATATATACAGTGCCTTGCGAAAGTATTCAGCCCCCTTGAACTTTGCAACCTTTTGCCACATTTCAGGCTTCAAACATAAAGATATAAAACTGTAATTTTTTGTGAAGAATCAACAACAAGTGGGAAACAATCATGAAGTGGAACGAAATTTATTGGATATTTCAAACTTTGTTAACAAATAAAAAACTGAAAAATTGGGAGTGCAAAATTATTCAGCCCCTTTACTTTCAGTGCAGCAAACTCTCTCCAGAAGTTCAGTGAGGATCTCTGAATGATCTAATGTTGACCTAAATGACTAATGATGATAAATAGAATCCACCTGTGTGTAAGCAAGTCTCCGTATAACTGCACCTGCACTGTGATAGTCTCAGAGGTCCGTTTAAAGCACAGAGAGCATCATGAAGAACAAGGAACACACCAGGCAGGTCCGAGATACTGTTATGGAGAAGTTTAAAGCCGGATTCTGATACAAAAAGATTTCCCAAGCTTTAAACATCCCAAGGAGCACTGTGCAAGCGATAATATTGAAATGGAAGGAGTATTAGACCACTGCAAATCTACGAAGACCTGGCCGTCACTCTAAACTTTCAGCTCATACAAGGAGAAGAGTGATCAGGGATGCATCCAAGAGGCCCATGATCACTCTGGATGAACTGCAGAGATCTACAGCTGAGCTGGGAGACTCTGTCCATAGGACAACAATCAGTCGTATACTGCACAAATCTGGCCTTTATGGAAGAGTGGCAAGAAGAAAGCCATTTCTTAAAGATATCCATAAAAAGTGTCGTTTAAAGTTTGTGGAAGAAGGTGCTCTGGTCAGATGAAACCAAAATCAAACTTTTTGGCAACAATGAAAAACGTTATGTTTGGCGTAAAAGCAACACAGCTCATCACCCTGAACACACCATCCCCACTGTCAAACATGGTGGTGGGAGCATCATGGTTTGGGCCTGCTTTTCTTCAGCAGGGACAGGGAAGATGGTTAAAATTGATGGGAAGATGGATGAAACCAAATACAGGACCATTCTATAAGAAAACCTGATGGAGTCTGCAAAAGACCTGAGACTGGGACGGAGATTTGTCTTCCAATGATCCAAAACATAAAGCAAAATCTACAATGGAATAGTTCACAAATAAACATATCCAGGTGTTAGAATGGCCAAGTCAAAGTCCAGACCTGAATCCAATCGAGAATCTGTGGAAAGAACTGAAAACTGCTGTTCACAAATGCTCTCCATCCAACCTCACTGAGCTCGAGCTGTTTTGCAAGGAGTAATGGGCAAAAATTTCAGTCTCTCGATGTGCAAAACTGATAGAGACATACCCCAAGCGACTTACAGCTTTAATCGCAGCAAAAGGTGGCGCTACAAAGTATTAACTTAAGGGGGCTGAATCATTTTGCATGCCCTATTTTTTAGTTTTTGTATTTGTTAAAATATCCAATAAATTTCGTTCCACTTCATGATTGTGTCCCACTTGTTGTTGATTCTTCACAAAAAATTACAGTTTTATATCTTTATGTTTGAAGCCTGAAATGTGGCAAAAGGTCGAAAAGTTCAAGGGGGCCGAATACTTTTGCAAGGCACTGTATATATATATATATATATATATATATATATATATATATATAATTTAAGACTATCGGGCAGGCTGCATACATTTCAAATGACATCCCTACTTGTGCTATTCAGGTAGTCTTCTACCTTTTCTGGCTGTCACACTGTAGCCCTCCTTCCTAGCACTTCTAGAGCCTTCCTGTTGTCTGACTCCATTACTCCCACCCTGTTTGTGAGTGCATTTCTCCCCATTGAAAGTGGCTGAATGTAAATTACCTGTGTTCCCAATTTACCCCCTCCTGGCCCTGCCCCAGGCTTTTTTCCCTTATATTATCCTCCTGTTCTAGGCTGGGGGTCTGAAAAAAAACTGCCATTGTGCTGTACTCTCCACCAGTCTATCCCAGATAGCAAGGATAACGTGCCTCAAATTTGTGGCAGTGTTGAATTGTAAGTCTGTTAACTTGCTGCACATTTTCCCTGGCAAGTTGTACACTTGCAGAGTACTTGAAGCACAAGTTCTAGTTGACACTTTTCCAATTTGTAGCAAATTTGCATGGTAAGTCTCTAGCAAGAGCAAAGTTGCAGTGCTGAGTCTACAGCAAGAGCTCTGCAAGTCTACAGCATGAAAATTCAGCCACAGTGACCCCTGTGGTGGGATGACTGCACAACATAACTGAACCAGAACTTGCAGCAGATTTGCAGAATGTTTGCAAAGAAAGTTGATCTGGAGTCGTGCAATGCGGACTTGCTGCAATTCTGCACAAAACTTGTGAAGCCCGGCAAGTCTAGCAATAGCTTAGCAAGTCATTTTCATACATGCAGCTCAATTGCTTGGTATCTGGGATGCCCCACTGTACATTTGAAATGGTGTAGGTCAATAAATCTTCTGGTGATCCACCATGATGAGTCCTTGTCCTGTGCCATCCAAGAAAGTGGGCATGATCTGACAGCAGCTTGAATGGTCAGCCACAAGTTATAACACAAGTTGTGTGAGTGCCTCCAATACTTACTTTACTGTGAGACACTCACTTTCTACAATTAAATCATTTTTTTTGGCAACAGGGTGCTCTTCTCCCCTAACTAGCTTTGACAAGACTGGACAAGAACGTTTGACCCCTTAATGACCATGCCATTTTTTTGCGATACGGCACTGCATTATTTTAACTGACAATTGCGTGGTCATGCGGAGCTGTACCCAAAGAAAATCAACATCCTTTTTTTCCCACAAATAGAGCTTTCTTTTGGTGGTATTTGATCACCTCTGCGATTTTTTTTTTTTTTTGTGTGCTATAAACAAAAAAAAAAAACAACAATTGAGAGGTATGGGACCCCTCCAGGAACAAATATGCAATAAAAGACAAAGGGTATCAGGTCATTAGAGGAAGTGATAAAAGCACATCTTTAATTTTAACACTTCCTTTAAGAATAACACAGATCGGTGTAGTGACAGGCATATCATCTGATAAAGCGAGATCCCCAGATGATGTTGTGGGCTGGAGGGTGGCACAGAGACTGTGGTGCCAGCACACGCACTGCTGTGTGCAAGAAGCCGATTGCAGCAGCAGGAAGATGCGTGTACAAATGTCATTATATACTGCCGTGCCTTTCCCAGAGGCGTCAGGAGCAGGATGCTGGAAACCGGAAATGTCATAACCCTCAGATGCCGGTTCCTCCATGGATACCAGCTAGGGACAAAAGACAGCAGCAATGGAGAGGGCGGGCCGCGACGTCGTTTCCGAGGCTCAACCTTCTTCGTCAGACTGTATATTGATTGGTTTGCGCAAAAGTTATCATGCCTACAAACTAGGGGATAGATTTATGTAATTTTCATTTATTTATTTATTTATTTTACTAGTAATGGCGGCGATCAGCGATTTTTAGCAGGACTGTGACATTGCAGTGGACAGATCAGACACCTAACTGACATTTTTGACACTTTTGGAGGGACCAGTGACATTACTACGGTAATCAGTGCTAAAAATATGCACTGTTACTTTACTAATGACACTGGCAGGGAAGGGGTTAACACCAGGGGAGATTAAAGGGTTACATTTGTCCCTAGGCGGTGCTTTCTAACTGTGTGGGGGGCTGTATTAACTGAATGAACACAGAGACCTGTGCTCCAAAATAAGAGGAAAACAGGATCCCTGTGTTCATTACTGACAGAACAGAGGTCTGCCGTGTTTACAACGGCAGACCGCCGTTCTGTCTCCACGGGTAGTGATCGCGGTTGCCCGGCAGCAATTGTAACATTAGAGCCTTACAGAATTGTACACATGCAATTGCCTTGATGCTTAGCTTCATGGCCACATCAATTTTAGCTCAGGCGGCAGAGTTTGACAGGTGGCCATTGAGATCAATGAGGCCGCAACTGCAAGCCAAACATATGGTTTACAGTTGCAGAGTGGTAACACAATGTAGAATTGCTTTTTGCCAATTAGAAATGTTTTTTTTTTTTATAAACAATACTTTTTTATTTGGTTTTGCATAAACAAACACAAAAAACATGACAATTTCAATATTGTGCAACATGCACAAATAAAACAAAAATACACAGGATATGGTTATCAAATGTAATACAGTAACTCCAGACAGTCAGAAAAAATATCAAAATCTATTGTTAATATGAGGAACGTGGTAGAAGAGCCTCTTAGACACAAAAGAAGATAATATCTCGTTGAAGCGGGAGATGGTGCACTGGTCGTTTCCCTGTCATCCCCTCCCCTCCTGCACCCCCAACAGGTGCTAACTGTACAAGAGGGGAGGGAACAGCGGCTTCCCGACCAGGCCCCATTTTAACAAAGCACCAACCTCTAGTAGAAAGTGAAGTTATCAGTCAGTTTTGTTACCCTCTAAAGTCAGTCCACATCTTCCATCTGTTATCGAAGGCTACACATGAGCCCTGATTAATTGCTAGTAGGCATTTGATAGGTTTGATATCTATGTATCGGACATTAACATGAAATACTTGGTATTATGTTATGTAGTATTAAGTAAGATGGTTCTGGAGAGAATTTTTGTCTTCCCTTTTTTCTTGTGTTTACTTGTATTTTCTAATAAAATAAGATTGAAAACAATTGCTAGTAGGCGTTCAAACAAGTGGTTGCGATTAACCGCTAATCTAACGTCTGATATCTTAAGTGAAGTTTGAGTGCCCCAATTGACTAGTATGTTGTGGCGTGCCGCTAATAATACATGACATACAACTTGTCTCATAGATAATGGTAACTTATCGATCCCAAGATTAAGTAGGGCGAGACCCATGGAGGTTTTTTTTTTATAATCCCTGTTAAGGAGGAAATCATTTGAAAGATAAGCTTCCAGTATCCTGTTAGACATGGACATTCCCACATAATATGGGTTAAATTTCCCACCTGTCCACATTGTCTCCAACATTGGTCAGAATGATGGGGTGAGAATTTGCAGAGTTTGTACGGCGTGTAATGCCTTCTTTTTTAATCATCGTTTCCCAATGTCTCACACATTTAGAAAAGCGATAGTTAGATTGAATCGCCCTCTGCCATTCTGACAATGAATATGATGAGTCCAGATCTTTATTCCATTTCTGAATAGCCACTGAAAGTTGGAATTCTGATTTGTATTGGAGAGCATTATAAATAAGAGAGATTCCACCTTTCCTGTGTGTTGGAGCCGTGAGGAAAGCCCAAACAGAAGGAAAGACATATAAAACAGGTAAGGGGTATTTTGACAAATATTGTGAAATGCGAAAGCAAACAAAATATAGCCTGGGAGGGAGGGAAAAAAGACCCTGCATATCTGACCACTTACGTGGATGGCCATCTGTGTAAAAATCTTGAACATATTTGATCCCATGGCTGAATAGAGGTTTGGTATATGTAGAAAGGGTATTCTGGATTCCAAATTTTGTATTGGTATAGGTTGAATATTGATAGGGGGTTCTCCATTGGCACTGGTCATAACATGGTGCCATGCCGTTACAGAAGCTTCCATGGGTGGAGAAAGGGAGGAAGTATTTCCAGGGACTAAATGATCCATATATAGAACTGATGCCAGATCCGGTGCGTTGCAGAATGATGTCTCCATGTCTACCCATCAAGGTCTATCGGATAACTTGAACCAGTAGCCCAATTGTTCTAAGATGGCCGCTAACCTGTAGTCATGTAGATCTGGGAGCCCCCTACCTCCTGTTTTCTTATGAGCAATAAGATGTTTCCTTGTGCACCTTGGTTTTTTGTGTAGCCAAATGAACTGGGTTAACAATTTTGTGAGGGTCGTTATGTACTTTTTTGGAATGGGGATGGGAAGGACTCTAAAGAAGTACAGGATCTGTGGGAGGATAGACATTTTATATGCCGCTATTCTACCTAACCATGATATAATAGAGCGTGTCATGTTATTCAGTTGCAAGTGAATATTAGTGATCAAGGGTTTGTATTTTGCGCGGGCCATTAGGTGTATTTTGGTTAATGTGATCCCCAAATAGGGGATCCTGTCCTGCACCCAAGTGAATGGGTAGGAAGACTGTAGCATGAGTTTCACTTTGGGGGCCGTTCCCAAGTCAAGAATAAGAGATTTAGAATAATTAATTTTATAATAGGATATAGAACTGAAAACATTGAGTAAATCGGTCACTGCTGGTAGGGACTTTTCTGGTTCGGTCAAAAGGAGGATCATGTCGTCAGCAAAAAGGCTAACCACATGATTTTCCTCTCCAATCTGGAAACCAGATATTGAGGGGTGCTGACGAATGGACTTAGCCAGTGTCTCAATCATGAGAAATCGAAAATAATGGGCGAGAGCGGACACCCTTGGCGAGTACCATTAGAAATTAGGAAGGATTTAGATAGGAGACCAGATGTGTATACTCTGGCTGACGGGCAAGAATACAGGGCCATTATAGCAGACTTAATTTCCCCACAAAACCGTAATCGGGATAACACCCTATCAAACGCCTTCTCTGCGTCAAGGGATAACAGCAGAGGAGGTGTTCGGGAGGTCTCTACATAATGTATCACATTCAAAATTCTTTGGGTTGCGTCCGAGGGCTGCCTCCCCTTTATAAACCCTTGTTGGTCATTCTTGATCAAAAGTGGAATAATGTCTGATAGTCTAAGGGCAAGAATTTTTGCATAGACTTTAACGTCTGAATTTAAGAGTGATAGGGTTCTAAAATTAGCCGGCATAGTTGGCTCTTCCCTGGTTTTGGAATAGTTACTACGTAGGCTTGCAGCATTTCCTTGGGAAAGGCGGAAGAGGCAGCCGCTCGGGCGAACACCAATGACATATGAGGAGCAAGGATCTTAGAAAGAAATAGTACTCGTTGGGTAGTCCATCAGGACCAGGGGATTTACCCTGTGGGAGAGATGCTATAACTCTGTAATTTCTTGCTCTGAAATGGGGTCACTCAGTAGTTGCACTTGATGCGGGGTCAAAGAAGGAAGGTTAAGAGTATTCAAAAAAATCGGAAATTTGGGATTCAGTAGGGTGAGACATAGTATTATCGTCTCTTAAGTTGTATAGGGTACCGTAATATTCGGCAAAGTGGTCTGCTATATCTTGGGGATTATGAATTTTTTGTTTAGCTAAAGGATGTATAAGAAACGCAATCCTGTTTTTAGTTCTAGCGGCTTTCAAGCGATTAGGCAGGTATTTACCAGCTCTATTGGCATTAGCATATGTTGTGAGTTTCAATCGTCTAAGGTGCGTGTCATACTTCTGCGCAAGATGGAGACGGAGTTCCTCCCTCATTCGCAGAAGAGTTTGTGAACGCGCCTCTGACGATTTCCGTTTGTTCTGTTGTTCTAGAGTATGAATATGATCTAAAATCGAGTCAAGGCGAGAGTTATAGCATCTCCGTAAACTGGCCCCCTGTTGCAGCAACATGCCCTTAATATACGCCTTATGGGCGTTCCATAAGGTAAAAGCATCAGAGGTGGAGGGGGCATTAAAACGGAAGTACTCAGTAAGGTTAGCAGATCATTTCTTAATACATTCAGGGTTTTGCAATAGTTTAGTATTACATCGCCAAACTAGATTGGGATTACCGCCCTCCGGACCATCAGAAATGGAGATCAAAATGGGTGCATGGTCAGACCAAGTAATATCAAAAATATGTGATCTTGCAATCTTTTGGAGCAGCCATTTGTCCGTTAGGAACAGGTCTATTTGGGAATACGAGCTGTGTCTGGGAGAAAAGAAGGTGTAGTCTCTCTCATTGGAATGGTTGCATCTCCAGACGTCAAATAGGTCCTCTCTGTGGAGCAGACTACCAAGTTCCTGGCGGCCTTTGGAAGCATCCAGAACTGAATCAGGTACAGCATTGAAATCTCTGCAAACAATAATTCCACCGTATTTAAGACGTTCTATTTTTTGAAAAGCTTATTGAGGAAACGGATCTGGTGGACATTAGGAGCGTAGAGGGATACAATCGTGTAAGGTTTGGAGTTGATATCACATGTCAGTATGATGAATTTTCCATTTTCGTCAATGGTGGAGCTATGAAGGTGGAAACTGACTGTATCTCGCACTGCAATTAAGACTCCTTTTGTTTTATTACTCGCACAAGAGAGGAAGACATGGGGGAAGTTGTGATTAGAGCACATAGGACTTTTAGAGGCTTCAAAATGTGTTTCTTGAACACATAAAATGTCCACTTTATGTGTGAGGGCTTCTTGCGGTGTTTGGCGGGATGGTTTAATCCCTTAGCATTAAGTGATAGGCATGTAATCATCACAGAAAAGATGGATTAAAAGTTTGTGCAGAAGAAAACGTGGTCTTACGTGGATCCAAGGCATGCAGTGGGAGATTTCTCATCACTGCTGTCCGGTAAATGTGTAGTTGAGTGTCAGGGTCTGGGTCACTTGGGATAGATGTTGACTGTAAGGAATCCCATGTAGACTGGGTAAGGTTTATTGTGTTAAGACAATGAACAAAAACAAAAAGAGCAAAGAAAAAAGCAAAATCAAAAATAGGAACCAGGAACAGAACCGGGGATATACTGACTGATATCCTTAGGAACATGGGGTATGGTGGAAGAACCACTAAGAGCCGCTGAGATTAGGTGGAACGTTGAGGAGTGGAAGAGGGCCCCGCTTCATGTCTCATCCTATGTGGAGGGCGTCTTGGGGTTGCAACTTGCCAATCATATTGAGATGTACTTCTAGGTTGGATGGGAATGCAGTTTGGAGAGGGAGGCAATTCAGGTATTATGTCCCATTGCTGTAGGAAGGCGAGACTTTCATCCAATGTAGAAATAGGGACAGTAGTACCATAATATGATATAAGCAGTGTTGCGGGGTATTTCCACTTGTGAGAAATTTGGTGATTTCTCAATGCCTTGGTTATACTAGCCAATTGTCTCCTACGTTGAAGAGTGTGGTGGGATAAGTCCGGCAAAATCTGGACAGATGTGTAGGCTGGGGGTCTCTGATCTATTTTATGAAATTGCTCCATAATGGCTTCTTTTGTTTTATAATAGTGTACCTGCAAGAGGATGTCTCTAAGGATGTCATCAGCCAAGAAAGAAGGTTTGGGGATTCTATGCACTCTGTCCACAATAAGATCTTGTTCAGAAAGCGAAGGGACAATCACACGGAAAGTTTCCTGGACATACTGAGGAAGTTGGAACTGTAGAACTGTTTCTGGAACTCCTCTAAGTTTTAAATTGTTCCTACGGGAACGGTCCTCCAGGTCCGCCAATTTATCTTTAATACATAGTATGTCTTTTTTTTGGGCACTATGGGCATCAACCAGTGTATTGTATGAAGTGGAATATTCACCCATGGCCTGTTCCATTTGGTCAACTCTGTCACCTAATTCATATACCTCCTTGCAACATCTTGCGACTGAAGCTGTAAGGAAATTATGACTTGAGTCCCTAAGGGACATTAACATGTCTTTCAGTACTATGTCTGAGACCGGCTGGCCCCTTGTAGGGAATCCAGAAATAGGGTCAGTGATGGCGGTTGCTTGCGGTTGCTTGTTATTGCTGAGGTAAAAACACTGCTAACTTCCATGTCAGGGTCCCAAGTGTCATCTGCTGTGGGGTCTATTCTCTGGCGGGACCTTGCAGGGCTCCTAATAGATGGAGTATTGGTCCCTGAAGGAAAACTCCCCTCACTGTGTGGGGTGGGAGGTGCGTGAGCCCCGAAATTAGCAGTAGAAATTTGAGTTACCTCAGGACCCTGTCTGTGCGGGCCGCTGCCATTTTGAGGCCCGTGGAGCAGTCCTGAGCCCGAGAATGGCGGCAGTTTGTGAGGCTGATTTTGCCCTCCTTTCCTTCTCTGCAGCATTTCTGGGATATGAGGGAGGCTCACTGACTGTTTTTTGCCAGTTTGTAGGTAGGTGGGAGCCCTCTATGCGGCGGATATCTCAGCGGTCCGGCGGAGCTCTGTGATTAAGCAGCCATCACAGAGCTCGGAGCCAAGCCCCCCCCCCCAGAAATGTTTTTTTTTAAAAACACAAAAAAAGGCATCATTAAGTGTCACCTGAACCTCTGCCAGCTGTTGCTATATCACCCTCTCAAAAGCGATCCACTGAAAGAGCCCTATCTGTATTTCCAAATTAACCCAGGCTTAACCCTAAAGGGGTCAAGGGAGCCACTGACACCCTACAAAATATACAGTATATATATATATATATATATATATATATATATATGTAATATATAATATAATTAAATGTCTTAATGATAGAATAGCATAGAAAAATATTGTGTGTAAGTGTCTACATTCTGATCCATCTGAAACATACAGTATAAGAAAGTATTATAATGCAAAACTTAAGCTCGGTATACACATACGAAAATTTGGCTGGTTCAGCAGGAAGCAGCCAACTTTTGGTACATACAGTATGTACTACTCTCTGTTTAACAGAAGCTGGTCTAAGAACTGGCTTTTGTCACATGGTCCATATAGAAAACTAACATTTAATCAGCGCTTGTAGCCAAAGAGTGCAGCGCCAGTCTGTATATTCTTACGGGGGGGAGCCCCCACTGTTAAAATACAATAGAGTGGCAGTGGGATTACTTGTGTGGATGCAGGGATCTGTGGGTTTTTTACAACCAGAGGGTTTGACGAAAAAAATTTAAACAGAAGCAAACATTCTGCAGTACTGTAGAAAAAAAAGGATAAAATAAATAAATAAATAAATTAAAAAAAAAAGGATATATTTGATAGTGATAGGATAAGGAAACACATAACATTGGGAAAAGAAACCTGTCTAAAAAGGCTTATGATATTAAAAGGAACATAAATTCAAAACATGAACATTTGCTAGGTTATAGATAGCAAAGAGAATTGTACATCGGTAGTATCATGAAAATTTACATTTTGTTTTGAATTCCTCCTGAAAAATAGCAGTGCACTTCCTTGTATGCGAGTGTTCCTGGGTATTCCTATACCTATAGCCTCATAGCTGTATATCTGCAGTATGAGATCATCTAAGGCACTGCTGCTTACTGCTAGCCTGACCAGATTTTGATCTCCCTGCTCCTAATTTATTCATTATGTAAATCTGTAATTTCTACACCTGTCCTAATACTTCTCGAATGTTGGCCCATAAGTCACCAGATAACCAGTTTAAGGGACAGCTTGAAAACAAGGGAGAAAAGTCCTATTCCTCTACCATAATGACTGCCCCTACACAGAAACCCAGTTAGGAACAAGATAAGTCTGCAATGAGCAAAGTATGAGCTCATGGGGCTCTTAGCCAATACTGATAAGTAGTGCCTTGCCTTTTGCATGCCTTTTTTGTGCATAGCTCCAGAGTTTAGTCTTTTTAGTGAAGAGAGGTTGGATGTTCAATAAAAGGTTCAATAGAAAGTTCTTAATACAATTCTACGGAGGACTAGCATTGGCAACGGTAAACCATGCATGACTCAGAGAAATTTAGTAACATTCCAAGTAGGTTTGTCCTGCACTTTTATGCAGCAGGACAGCAAGCACAGTCTTAAAGCAGGAAGTCTAGATGGTAACCAGGTGGGGCAAGCCTTCTAAAAAGTAGTGTCACTCTTCCAATGCCAACTTGACAGTTAGTAGTTTAAGATATCCATTGGAGTAGTTTCCTCTCAGCAGGAGAGAATTTATTGGATAAAAATACACAGGGATGCCTTACTTCATTGGGGGGGGGGGGGGTGTAAGCAAACAGGAAATAATGGCATTCACCTCAATTAAAAACAATTCAAATCTGTAAAGAAAAGCGCACCCAACCTTGGGCAATAACGCTTTAATAAAGGACAACAACACAGTACATTGGAATTGCACTCACACTTTTCCTTTAGGACAATCGCTTTACAGCATTCCAACAGGAGCTACTCGCTCCTCCCGTCCCTCCACATGGTGACTCTGCGGTCTCCTCATTCACGGCTGCCACCGCTATATCCCCGCTCTCCTTCACTTCCTGTGTTGCCTGGTCACCGGATGCCAGTTCTAGTGCGCCTGCGCACTATATCAACGTAATCTACGGCGCCTCAGGAGAGCCTCAGCCAAAGCCGGAGCCACAAGTTGTACGGAGCTGCGAGGTGGGAGATTCAAGACACGGGTGCACTGCCTCTGCTGTTACTATGGACAACGCGTTTCGGAGGCGGAGCCTCCTTCCTCAGGTCCCACCCCAATTAAAAAACTTTGGATAAATCCGACATCAAAAGAGCAAGGCCAAAAAGGAGAGCTTGAGTGCACAAAATGCTCCCATTCTTCAGGCATCCAGTTCTTGAGTCCGCATTCTTTCAAATCAGTGCTGTAATTGGGGCGACCAGAACCAAGTAATTATTGATGAAAAGACGGTACTGATTGATAAAGCCCAAGAAGCACTAAGTAGCCTTAAGGCCACTGGGCAAAGGATAGTTTGTAATGGCCACTACCTTTTCCATGTCCATGGAAAATCTGGCTGGAGTGGAAAAGGAGACACAGAGGTGAGGGAAGAACATAATCCTGGAAGCAGGGTGGGACACTCTGGGAGCACAAGGCTGAAAGCAGGCTGGGACACACTGGAAGAACTCTAGAAAATACTGAAGATCAATGGAGGCACAGGAAAACACTAGAAGAAAACACAGGGGAGCAATCTGCTGAAAGTAGATGCTTTGCTCGAATAATGGATAACCTGCTCGCTAGCCCTTTACGACAGCTCCCCCTGTGTACTTGGCTGAAAGCCAGCGGTTGCACATAGAGGCAAAGACCCAATGTTGGAGTGTGCAACAGGTAAGTATGACACATACATTGCAATACATGTTAAAGCTTGCCAACTGCATCAAAATAATCCCTCTCTGGCAAGTCGCTAATCTACTCTGCAAAATGGCATATACTTACTTGTTTTAGCTGATAATTTGAACATGTACATTATACAACGTATTTGTAGATGATTGATCACAGATAATATTGAAGTTAAAACAAAACTCCAGATATCCAGTGTGTTGAGTTATTTTGAGTGGACAGCAAATGTACACTGTTATACAAGCTGTACACTCACTACTTTACATTGTAGCAAAGTGTCATTTCATCAGTGTTGTCACATAAAAAAAATATAGTAAAATACTTACAAAAATATGAGGGGTGTACTCGCTTTTGTGAGATACTGTATATAATATGTATCTATGTAGCACCCTCCTAGGTAGGTGCTAGGTAAAAGCATTGTTTGTTCTGCCTGCTTATCAGGGGAGCCTGCTTGTTCATTTTGCCTATTGCATGTGTCCATGTGTGATTTATCTGGTCTGGGGGAGTGTCCCCACTGTATCCAATAGGGGAGTCTGTTGGACAGTGGAGGAAACCCAGCCAGTAACACACAGGCTTTTATGACTATTCCAGTGGGTTGGCACAACAGTGCTGCATCCTGGGATATGTTATAAAAGTCACAGGCACATGTGACAGGGTGTCTTTGGGCAGGAAGCCAGGTCCCAGGAGGAGGATGACATCTGTCTTTCCTCCTGTCAGCAAGGAAGGTGGTCACAGGCAGTCGACCTAGTGGACCAAGTGTGTGATGCTGAGTCGGAAGGTCTGGGATACTGACAAGTGGAGCTGAAGGCAGAGCAACCCAGGGAAAAACAGTGTCCGTGAGTACCAGGAAGCTTGCCAGGGGTCTGCCCAGTAAGGGGACCACTCCAGTGGAGAGTCAGTGGACAAGGGGCTAGCATGCATGCAAAGTGAGAAAGGGGGTGCCAAGTTAGGACCCTGAAGAGTAATTCATTCAGGAACATATCTTCTACTTCACTTCAGTGGCAAGGTAAAGCAGCGGCCTTGCCACACATACTACAGTCAGTTGTCCTCAGAAATTGTGCATAGTTCAAGTTGGAGTATCCCACTCATCCTTTCTCCCATCACAAAACACAAAAACCAAATCCCCTGGACTGTTCATTGTCTGAGCCAAGCGATAAAGTGATACGTTTTACAGACTGTTGCATGGGTAACCCAGGGGAATCCAATCTCAACAGCTCCCTAGGGGGCAGTGTTACATATACATATATATATATATATATATATATATATATATATATATATATATATATATATATATATATATATATATATATATGCTGTATATAGGAGGAGACCCTGGGAAAACACACCTCCCTTCCTACCTGTACAATTCTCTGCTCCCAAGCACATAAAAATCCCCATTGTATTATCTGTAAGGTGCTTACAAGATACTAACACATTGGTACTGCACTTCAGAACATTCACTATTAATTGACCAAGGAACTTCCAAGTTATGTTGGCAGCATTACTCCTATCTTGACTCTTTTTTATCATATACTCTGAGCATGCCCCTGAATTATTGGTGAGATTTTATTAAGCTGTTGTCAGAGCTAACAGGTTGCAAAGCCCCACTGGATCCAATAAAGCAACTTCTAAAGCTAAGACTTGAACGTCTCTAAAAATTCTCACCACACACATCTTAGCTGCTGCCTGCTGTTTAATTACCTTGAGTTGAAAAAAATAGCTTTTCCCACAAGACAAGGTCTACCAAACTTAATTACAGAGCGCTAGTGATAGAATTGCTCACAGCTAGGATTCAAAATACCTATGACAAACTTAATAAACTGTGAGAAACTTGCTATATGCTATTGTATATATCAGCTATATATCAGTTTCAAATCAGTGGCATAGCCCCTTACCCCAGGCAACATGGGTCGTGAAAGATTCCTTCCTGCTTACATGGCCCATCTTCTTTCTTTCATACATCCACTTCTTTCCATCAATGTCTCCCTACCTTCTTTGGCTTTGCCTTGCCTTCAGTTAGGTGTATTAATTAGATTAATTATTTTCTTTTGCCTGCTTTTTTTTATTTTACTTTATGTTAGAGGCCTTCTGATTCAGATAGAATTTCAATGACACTTATGGTTAACCGCACGTCATTAGTCATACTCCTAGTTTGATGTAGTAATGGAGTATAGTCAATAATAAAGCAACTGGACCATTGGAGCTATCCCAGCTTTGGGAACACTTGTGGTCATCTGAACTATCACCAATTATTCATGTTGATCTATAAATGCATTTGGAAAAATGGTGTGGAACTTTTAAAAAAGTAGATAAAGTCTAAAAATAGTTTGAATATCATCAATCTGATTCTGTCAGATTTACTAGTTGCACCTCATTGTTATAGTCAATGTTTTATGTTATTTTAATAGTCTGGCAAATTTTAGTTTAAAAAAAAACACAATCCAAATGAAACAGTAGTCCTTGTGTTCCAGTGAATGCAACTTATTTGCAGGAGGAATCAGGAGATATATGTACTCAATCTTCTGCAGGCATGAGGACCTATTTACTTCAACCATACTCTATATTGTAAATCGTAGCAAGTCATAAGCGTAGGTACTGTAGCAGGGAGATTGCCTGTGTCAGACAACATGTGCGAAAACAAGCAAGGGTTGCACACGCACCAGGATTTACATCATTATGTCATTGTTGGGCAATGGTTTAGGTATTAGGTGATTACCCCATCCTATGTCTTATCAAAGATGACATTGGCTATGTGTAGAGAAAAGAAAGTTAAGACATTGCCAGGAGGAGTACTGCGATATCTGTGAGAGGTAATAAATATTACACTATGTTAAATATACTTAAATTCATTCACCTTAAAGGCTTAGTTCACTTTTTTTTCTAAAATCCAGTTCCCCTATGCTATGCACCAATATACCATTAATGAACCTTAGTTGCAGACAAATACAAGCTTTCTTTGATTTGGAGAACAAGGCCTTACCTTAGCCCTTACTATGTTTTCTGGAAAGTTTCAGAGACTCCCTGGTTATACAGACAGAGACACAGGAACCAGTAAGACACAGAAAGAAGTTTACCAACTGACCTCATTAGCATGCCTTCACCCATCAACTAAGTTTTCACAGCATCCCCAGCATCTCTCCATGCTGTATTTGCCTGGCTTCCCTAGTGTCCCTCCAGATGGATTTAGGCTGCATGCTAAACTTATGCAGCCCATGGGACAGCCCGGATGTAGTGCAAGGGCGTGCCTGATTGGATACAGATTGATTGAAAACATGGTGTGCTCTCCTAATACTGTACATATTTTGGTAAATCTAAAGGAAATTGTACAGAGATTGTACAATCAGATTATTTAGAGTATGGCCACATTCCTACACATAGAATTACCTAGTTGCCCATTTAGTGTCATTAATTGTTAGCGGCCCACCAAACACAGAAGCAAACACATATTATGCCACATGAAAAAACAGGTGACAAATGCAATAAAAAACATACCACCCCAAAATGTCCCATAAACTACTTTGCCACGTGAAGTGCAGCGCATTGAAGTCAACAGGCTGCCCTATGTGTGTCACTGGGAAAACGAGCCAAAAAACATGACCTCCCACTACTCTAGGTGTGAATAAGGTCTGAAAGTGAAATTGGTGCATTTATACAAGAACAATGAGGCTCCTTTCACTTCCAAACGTATGGCAAACCACAGAGAAAATGTGCGCTTTGCTATGAGTTTTAGAAATGCTGCAAATATGCATCATGCTTGTGTTATTACATGTTAAAGGCATTCTAAGTGCGGCAATTGGCCAGAAATCTGCGGTAATTAACTGCAGTAATGCTCTGCTCCCAAAAAAGTTCTGGAGCTTCCTTGGGCGATTGTTGTGTAGAGGGCAGCCCATTAAAGTGAACAGGCTGCCCATGCGTAACGAGTGAAAACGCTTCAAAACACCAAATACAAATGCACTCGGGAATAGGAGTTTCCGCTATGTGGAGATATGAACGTCTACTCCGCCTATGTACTTGTATAAAGATGACCATACACTATACAATCTCTGTACTATTTCCTTTAGATTTCCCCAAACTATGGAATAGAAGGACACACCTGACAAATCCATTTATTTGTTTCAAACCAGACAGGCCCTTGTACTACATAGCTGATGAGAGACCAAAAGGAGATTGTACATACAGATCATATAGGAAGAGGGTGGAAGGTGGTATTATAATGAGGGAGGTGTGGTCCAGAGTGGTGAACACACCCTATCACACCCTCTTCTCTGGAGCAACAAGGAAGTGAAGGCTTCTGGGAGATGACTTAACAAAAGTGAAAGCTGAGAAAGTGATGGAATCTGAAAATCTTTTTAAAAATACATATAAACTGTCAAGATCTTAAACCTCCTGTGAGTAAATGTGGTAAGTGGTAAGTGTGTCCTGTGGTAAGTGAGAGATAAGCACATTTGGGATGGCTGGGCCAGAAATGGCATTGGAAAATGCTTCTATTTATAATGAAAACTGAAATTCTGTCCGAAAAGGTGAACGTATCTTTTAAATGAAAAATATACTTATTATGCCAAATACAAGAATGATGATAAAGTTTGATTGCATAAGAAAGGCTTTTCAATAAATAATTATTATATTTTACCAGTGGGCCTTGCAGAATTTCTAATTATATTCTGATTAGTATTGCCACCTTTTCTATAAGCCAAACACTTTAGAGGCCTGGAACACCTTTGGGAGTGAAGTAGTGAAGTATTGCGGTGAGCATAGCGAGCCGCAGTGAACAGTGGGTGTGGCCAAATTTCTCTTTCTGGCATCATCAACCTGCCCCCCAGTGATGCTGAAGTTGCCCCCAGACAGGCACACGCAGCTCCCGGATGGCAGCATATTTGTGTGTGACTACCTCAGACATCCCAACCTGCAAAAACACATTTCAGGGAGAGGGCACTCCATGCCCCCCCTCCCCCCACCAATTTTATACAATGATGATCAAATGAAATGGAATCAGTATACAGAGGTTTACTTCTTCTGAGAGATATTAAAGGAACACTCTAACCACCATGACCACTTCAAGGATTCGAAATGGTCATGGTGGTAGGAGTCTGAAACACTGCACATGCTGAGATATTTATATTTATATGCTGGGGGCTAGTTTCACCCCTAGCACATGTGACTTAGGCAGCCAGAAAATGTATGAACAAGGACATGACATTTTATTATGACAGAACACAGCTAGTTATTAAAAAACATATTGCAACAATTTACACATGCTAATGCACAGACGGATGTGAAAGGGGCCTAAGGCTGCTTTTACACAGATGCACAGCAGTTTACCTGCACCTCAACTGACCTCAATCTTCACTTCTTCCTCCTTCCTTGCTGTCCTCCAGGGCTGGTACTGCTGGCAGGTACTGCTGGTGGGTGCTGCTGGCTGGTACTGCTGGTGGGTACTGTTGGCGAGTACTGCTGGCTGGTACTATTGGTGGGTACTGTTGGCGAGTACTGCTGGCTGGTACTGCTGGTGAGTACTGCTGGTGGGTGCTGCTGGCTGGTACTGCTGGTGGGTACTGTTGGCAAGTACTGCTGGCTGGTACTGCTGGTGAGTACTGTTGATGGGTACTGCTGGCTGGTGCTGCTGGCTGGTACTGCTGGTTGGTCATGCTGGCTGGTACTGCTGGCGAGTATTTCTTGCTGGTACTGCTAGTGTGTACTGTTGGTGGGTACTGCTGGCTGGTACTGCTGGCGGGTACTGCTGGCTGGTACTGTTGGTGGGTACTGCTGGCTGACACTGCTGGTGGGTACTGCTGGCTGGTACTGTTGATGGGTACTGTTAGCAGGTACTGCTGGTGGCTACTGCTGGTGGTAATGCTTGCTCCTTTGAGACACAAATGGAGTGTGACAGGAGCGGCACTGGAGGAAGCATGCGGCTGCGTTAGAGAGCAGAGCTGATGCTTCCAGTATGACTCCTGTCACAGGCAGAGTGTATTTGATATGACAGGAGCCAGAACTATACAGGAAGCATTGGCTCTGTTCTTCATAGTAATGCTCGGAAATACAGCCTCGGGCTGCTGGTGTCAGGGAGTCACAGCCCAAATGTGGGAGACTCCCACACCTGACAGGAGGCTTGCAATGTCTGCTATCTTGGTTACTTGGGGAGCCACTGCCCAGTCTGAACAATGTGTCTGGGTTTCAGTCTGCCTTAAACCCCCGGACACATGATTCAAAACCCGAACTGTCCAGTTGAGTCCCGGAAGGTGGCAGCCGTAATTCTGATAGTCAATCACCCACCCCACTGGCTTTTATTACATAAAGGCACAGTTTCTGAAACTGTGAGGTTGTTGCTAGCTTTCAGCCTGACTAGTAGCTTTTGTCTTTCACTTCATTTATTGAGTAGTTGAGCCCCTTCAACCTCCTTTAAGGAAAGGGTGCCTGGACTGCTGGAAGCATGGCATCACTGTGGGCATGAACCAAAAAAGTAAGTTAAGTGGCTCCCTTAGGATTGGCTACAAAAACCTGAGGTGCCTAGGTAGAGCCTGAACTCTAGGAAAAGACTAGGCTGGGGCATGTCTAACTGCTTTGAAGAGATTCAGCTGCCCACCCTCCCGTCCGTTGTGATGTTTTCACCGGCACACCAAGATCTCCAAAAATGAGTCCAAAGGTTTATTCAAAAATCACATCATAACAGCAAATTGTTGTGATGTTTTGTCACAGCTTTATTGGAAGTTTGACTTTGCCAGCAAGTTATGTTGCTTTATACCCTTTGCCCTTAAGTAAAATTCTGGGGTCAGTCTAATGCCTGTCTGCACTGATGAAGGACAGGCCTCTTAGACTATGTGAGTTTATGTTTTATGGGTGCTCACGGTATAACTATGACTGGCATTATTGTTTGGTACGCTTGGAAACTTGATACATTTGAAAAGGTAAATAAAGCTGTGGCCTTTCCCTATTTCCAAATTAATAAGCTTCTGTGCTGTTTTGGGGGGCAAGGTATTGGTTTATTAGTTGGTCATAAATGAGCTTATGCTTAGTCAAGAAGGTTGACTATATATCAAAGTCACATCAAGTTAAGCCAATTCAAATGGCAAAGTGATCCCCATTTGTATACAAATCGATTGTGGGAATGATTTAAAAATGGAAAATTGATATCAAATACTTACCATAATTTTCCTTTCCTGATGGACTCCATGGCAGCATACATATCGGGTTTAGTCCCGCCTCCAAACCTACCCTATAGGACATTCACTCCCATAAATCTTTGCACTTGTTCAGCACACGTGTTCTGTTACTATCCTCCTTAGAAACTGGGAGGGAACTCCTGCTGCCATGGAGTCCATTAGGAAAGGAAAATTATGGTAAGTATTTGATATCAATTTTCCATTTTCCTGACAGACTCCATGGCAGCATACGTATCGGGAAATAACTCGCCGTACACAAACAGGGTGGGCAGGTGCTGAACAAAAGTTTAATTAACTCTGTCAACTGACAGGACTTGTAAACCAAAATTAACAGAGGAAAGAGCCGCCGGCTCAACGCAATAATGAGACAAAAAGGTATTTATGGAAGACCAGGATGCTGCTCTACAAATCCCTTAAGGAGCGACATGTCTGGAGACTGCCCAAGAAGTGGAAACACTCCGAGTCGAGTGAGCCATAACCGCTACTGGAGGAGTCAAGCCCTTAGCCCTGTAAGCCCATTGAATAGCTTGGATGATCTAGGAAGAGATAGATCTTGCTGAGGCCCGTAGACCCTTGTTTTTCCCACTGAAAGAGATAAACAGATACTCTGACTGTCTGAAAGGAACCGTAGCTTCCAGATATTGCTTGAGCCAATTGTCAACATCCAGTGGATGGACAGATGAGCCCTCATCCTGCCTAAAGGTAGGCAAAACTATTTCTGCGTTCTCGTGGAAGACAGAGGTAACCTTTGGTCTTGCTTCCAGCATAGGAATTAGGACTACTCTGTCTGGAAAAAGGTCAGGAAGGGCTCTTGCACCCCTAATGCACCAATCTCAGAGACTCTTTTTGCAGATGTAATGGCTACCAGGAAGGTGGTCACCAACGTCAACTCCTTGATGGTAGGAGGCTCAGTTGTATCATGAATGCGTTGTGACAGAAAGTCCAGAACTAAAGGGAGATGCCATTTAGGAAATCTTGGCTTCTTCTGGGATCTGAGTCTTACTGCCCCCTTGAAGAATTGACGTACCAGAGTATGGCTGGCCCAAGAGATGCCAGTAAACACTGAGATAGCTGATACCTGAACTCTAAGTGAGCTCACCGAAAGTGGAAGGTCTAGACCAAACTGCAGAAAACTCAACACATCTTGAATTTTGATGGAGGAATGAGGATCGGGCCTTGCCAGATGTGAGGAGAATCTCGACCAGATTCTTTCATACACTCTGTTAGTTGAACTCCGCCTGGCACTCAGAAGTGTAGAAATGGCCTCTTCAGGGTACCCTAAGGCCTGTAACCTTCTCCTCTCAACAACCACGCCTTCAGATGTAGCCGAGCAGGGCAAAGATGAAGTAAGGAGCCTTGAGACAGCATATCCAACCTGATGGGCAGCGGAATCGGATCCCGAACACTGAGGAGTGTTAGAAGAGGGAACCACGGCCTGTTGGGCCAGAATGGTATCACTGCCACTACCTCCCCTGCCTCCGACCTGAGTTTCCGGAGAAACTGTAAGATTATCGGGACTGGAGGGAAGGCATAGGCTCTGTGGAACCTCCATTGATCCATGAGAGCGTCCACCCCAAGAGCCTGGGGATCCCTGAACCTCGTATAGTACCTCTGCAGCTTGCGGTTGCAGGGGGAGGCAACAAGGTCGACCTCCGGGGAGAATCCCAGGGACAGGATCCACCTGAAGACTTCTTCGTGGAGGAACCACTCATTGTTGTCCAACTGCACACGAGACAGGAAGTCGGCTTGAACATTTTGGACTCCCGGAACATATACTGCCGATAGGTCGAACAGGTTCTTCTGTGCCCAGGCCATAATTGGTTCCACCTCCCGCAACAAGAACAAGCTGCATGTTCCACCCTGTTTTCTTATATAGGCGACTGCTGAGGTGTTGTCCAGCCTGAGCATCACTGGAAGCCCCTTTATCAAATGGTGGAACGCATGCAGGGCTTGAAAGGCTGCCCATAGCTCCAGAACATTGGAGACCATCCCCTGGGAGGAGAAGTTCCACCTGCCCTGAGCCACCTCCATGAGGCAGTGAGCACCCCATCCTGTGCTGCTGGCATCTGAGGTCACCACCACCCATGATTTTGGCACGAGAGAATGACAATTCAGCAGATGTTCTCGATGCAGCCACCACCGGAGACTCGCTCTCATGGCCGGGGTCAGGAAGATGATCTGATCTAGGTGCCAGGTGTCCCACTGCTGAAGGAATCCTTTCTGGAAGGGTCTCAAGGGCATGAAGAATTCTGTCCCGGACTACTGAGACCTTCTCTTCTGGAAGAGACAGTGTCGCTCTCGCTGTATCGAACAAGGCCCCAAATTAGGCAAGGGACTGGGTGGGAACTAAATGGCTCTTTTCTACATTCAGCAGCCATCCAAATGTCTGGAGGGTGGACACAACATGATCTAGGTGTTCCAACAACTGATCTTTGTCTTGAGACAGAAGGAGGAGGTCCTCCAGATAACGATGAAGCCGAACGCCTCTTGTCCTCAGCAGAGCTAGCACAGCCAACAAGACTTTTGAAAAGGTCCGTGGAGATGCGGAAAGCCTGAAGGGGAGACAAGTAAATTGCAGGTGCGAGTGACCTACGGCAAACCGGAGATACCTCTGAAACTCCTTTGCAACAGGGACATGACAATATGCGTCCTTTAGATCTATGGACACCATCCAGTCTGCTGGCTGGACCGCTTGTTGGAAAGATAGAAGTGTCTCCATCTTGAATCTTTCCCTTTTGATGTACCGATTTAGAAAGGTCAGATCGATAACTGGTCTCCATGAGCCGTTTTTCTTCTGGACCAGGAAAAGAGGAGAGTAAATTCCCTGGCCTCGCTCGGGCTCTGGCACAGAAATGACAGCCCATTGAGACACCAGGGACTCTACGTAGGAAAGTAGTACCTGGCGTTTCTCTCCTGAAGATGGTAGAGCTGTAGGCAAGCGGAGGATTGTCTTCACCTCCAATTGCGACCAAACTCTCTACCGGGCCTATAGGTGCTCGCTTCTCTGGCGCGATCTGGGACATATCTCCTGGGTTGCCCCTTTTTTGTATTAAGAAGGCGTCAATCCTGAGGGAGAAAACCAGACTTACCGCCTGTAGCCCGGGTTATGGCATTATCCAGCTTTTTCCCAAAGAGGGAGGAGCCCTCAAAGGGAATATGGCACTAGACCTGCTTGGATGCTGGGTCTGTGACCCAGAGGCGGAGCCAAAGAGCCCGCTTTGCTGTCACTGAGGACAACATAACCCTAGCCAGGAGACAGATCAGGTCGATAGAAGCCTCCCCCAGAAAAGACGAGGCCATCCTAAGTTCCTGAATCGGGGAACTTCTGGCCACCTCCTCCGACACACTCCGAAAATAATCATCCACTGAGTCGGACCACGATTCCATAGCCTTGGACATTGCTGCTAAGGCCAAGGCCGGTTTGCAGGCCATACCTGCCGTCAAATAGATCCTTTTCAGATCTGAATCTATCCCTCTGTTTAGATGATCCTTAAAAGACACTGTGTCCTCTAGCGGGCGGGTCACATGTTTGACCAGTCTCATAACCGCTGCGTCCACCAAGGGAGGAGATTCTAGGTTTTTCACATCCTCTTCCTTGAAAGGATACAGATGGGACATCTTGGAAAGCATGGAGTTCTTCCTCTCCACCTTACTCCATTCTTCCTTAATAATCTCCCCCAACTCACCCAGAAAGGGGAAGTTAAGATGCTCCTTGCTGAGCTGCTTAAAGAATTTTTTCTGCTTCGGAGGAGCTACAGCTGGATCTTCCCAATTTATAGTCTCTCTAACCGCTTTAACAAGGGAAGGGACAAGGGCAAACTCAAAACCCAAACAAGGGTCCTTTCCTTCAGAGTCAATGTCTGAAAGGAAAGCTGACGGGTGACTGGGTTGAGAGGATTCAAAATCTTCCCGAGACTGTACTCCTGCAGGAGGAGGACTTGGAGGAATCACCTCGGAGCCTTGAGTCTGACCGACATCTAATTCCGCCAGGGAGTCCTTGACGACTCTCTTCACAAGGGCTTCCAGACATTGGTCGGAACTGTCCCTCTCTACCGCAGCCTGGGAGAAGCATTTGTCACATATTGACTTGCTTTCAGAGACTCGGGCACCACAACCCCAACAACCCGCTCTGTCTGGGTGTCGTGAGGTGCCAGCTGATGCAGACGCCTTCCCATGATGCTGGGAGCCCGACGGGGACCTCCGAGCGGATCTTAAGGAAGAGTGCCGGCGATGGGATCTTGATTGATGCTCATTCCTGTGTAAGGAGTGTCGAGCATATGACCGGGGAGGGCTGTAAAACAAAGGAAACAAAGCGGACACAGAAAGGGAGCCAGGAACATAAATGATGCTCCAATCCCCCCCTTTTAAGCACCCCAACCTCCAAAGCCCTGAGTACCTGTTAAGGGTGGGCTGACCACAGGAGGGCAGAGATGTTTCCATTCTGGCGCTGACCTGCAGGGATGAGCCGGACAACAGGGTCAGAGAAGGAAGACCCTGGGGCCAGTGCACTCACCAGGAACCAGAGTGGCTTGAACACAGAGCAGCAGCAGGAAGAATCGCTTTACCAGCAGCAAAAAAAAAAAACATCCTTCCTATAGCAGAATGTGTATGCACACACTCTGCTGACATTCTGAGGGATTTAAATATGGTGCCCGCTGACGTCATCCAGTGGCGCCGCAAATTTCTACTGCGTATGTGCCGAGCCGCTACTGCGCATGCGCGGAAACCAAGCCTTGTTCCGAGGCGCTCGCGCATGCGCAGTAGGCCGAAAAACCAGCGGCCGGTCAAGAAGTGAATGCGGACCAGCCCCGGACCACTAGCCACCAGGGATGAAGCAGAAAAATTAAGGTGAGAGACATAATTTGCCCTGAAATAAACAAATATAGCTGCCATGGAGTAGATAATGATAAAGGTACTCACTGACACCACGGATCCATTAGCCACGTGGGATGGATAGGACACAAACACCAGACTTCATATTGGGGAATAGGCCACCCGCAGCAGCTGGGTTCTCTGGCCAAGGCTGCAGATGGAAATTCTAGCCCCACTCCATACCCTGCAGCAGCTGGGGCTTATTGGAGAATACTCAATACCATGCTGGCAGAGTCATCCATCTCCTGGGATCCAACGGGTGGGATACAGGTAATCTGTAGGAGGACAAAAAAGGAACACGTGTGCAGAACAGGTGAAAAGATTTATGGGAGTGGATGTCCTATAGGGTAAGTTTGGAGGCGGGACTAACCCCGATACGTATGCTGCCATGGAGTCTGTCAGGAAATAAAGTTTTAGTCTTGAAGTCTAGTGCCATATGTTGAATGGTTTATCATTAGCATATAGCAAAAAAGTTACTAATCTCAGTCTGAGGTATACAGGCACTTTGATATCTAAGTAAAGGAAAAATGTCAGAGGGGGAATGATGAATAACCAAAAGTTAACTACAGTATCTCACAGAAGTGAGTACACCCCCTCACATTTTTGAAAATATTTGATCATTTCTTTTCATGTGACAACACTGAAAAAATTACACTTTGCTACAATGTAAAGTAGTGAGTGTACATATTGTATAACAGTGTAAATGTGTTGTCCCCTCAAAATAACTCAACACAAAGCCATTAATGTCCTAAACCTGGAAACAAAAGTAAGTACACCCTAAGTCAAAATGCCCAAATTGGGCCCAAAGTGGTAATATTTTGTGTGGCTATCATTATTTTCCAGCACAGCCTTAACCCTCTTGGACATGGAGTTCACCAGAGCTTCACAGGTTGCCACTGGAGTCCTCATCCTCTCCTCCATGACGACATCACAGAGCTGGTGGATGTTAGAGACCTTGCGCTCCTCCTCCTTCCGTTAGATGATGCCCCACAGATACTCAATAGGGTTTAGGTCTGGAGACATGCTTGACTCAGCTTATTTAGCTAGGCAGTGGTCATCTTGGAGGTGTGTTTGGGGTCGTTATCATGTTGGAATACTGCCCTGTGGCCCAGTCTCCAAAGGGAGGGGATCATGCGTTGGCATTCATGGTTCCCTCAATGAACTGTAGCTCCCTAGTGCTGGCAGCACTCATATATCCCCAGACCATGACACTCCCCCACAATGGTTGACTGTAGGCAACACACACTTGTCTTTGTACTCCTCACCTGGTTGCCGCCACACATGCTTGACACCATCTGAATCAAATAAGTTTATCTTGGTCTCATCAGACCACAGGATATGATTCCAGTAATCCATGTCCTTAGTCTGCTTGTCTTCAGCAAACTGTTTGCAGGCTTTCTTGTGCATTATCTTCAGAAGAGGCTTCCTTCTGGGACGATAGCCATGCAGACCAATTTGATGCAGTGTGAGGCGTATGGTCTGAGCACTGAGATGCTGACCCCCCACCCCTTCAACCTCTGCAGCAATGCTGGCAGCACTCATACATCTATTTTCCAAAGACAACCTCTGGATATGACGCTGAGCATGTGCACTCAACTTCTTTAGTCAACCATGGTGAGGCCTGTTCTGAGTGGAACCTGTCCTGTTAAACTGCTGTATGGTCTTGGCCACCATGCTGCAGCTCAGTTTCAGGGTCTTTCAATCTTCTTTTAGCCTAGGCCATCTTTATGTCGAGCAACAAGTATTTTTTTCAGATCCTCATAGAGTTCTTTGCCATGAGGTGCCATGTTGAACTTCCAGTGATCAGTATGAAAGAGTGAGAGCGATAACACCAAATTTAAAACACTCCCCATTCACACCTGAGACCTTGTAACACTAACGAGTCACATGACACCGGGGAGGGAAAATGGCTAATTGGCCTCAATTGGGACATTTTAATTTAGGGGTGTACTCACTTTTGTTGCCAGTGGTTTAGACATTCATGGCTGTGTGTTGAGTTATTTTGAAGGGACAGCAAATGTACACTGTTATACAAGCTGTACACTCACTACTTTACATTGTAGCAAAGTGTAATTTCTTCAGTGTTGTCACATGAAAAGATATAATGAAATATTTACAAAAATGTGAGGGGTGTACTAATTTTTGTGAGTACTGTATTTCACCTCTTTGTATTGATAATCCTTCTTTTAATCATATAAATAAATACAGTAAGTTGAAGCTAATATGAGCCAGCCAGGTCTGTGATGACATTAGCAGTTTGATAACATTGCTCCAAATATTTTTAAATATTTGCAGATGTGTACACTATGTGCCTTTAAATCATAGTGACAGGTGCTCTTTAATTAACATAAGACCTGGTTGACTGTCCACTTGAAGGTCCGCAGAATACCTTTACTTGAATAAATATTACAAAGCCAGTAGCTGTATAAATTAGTGTCAAGTGAATTGCACCATCACAATGTGTTGCATTTTTAGAGTATTATAACTGTCAGTTTGTTTACACCATTATTTTGAATATTGCTCTTATCTCTTTTAGAGCAGACTTTGACAGCTTTTATAAGAAAACAGTGACACAGAAAATGGTTGCTTCCACAAAAGGGGGAAAAACCAACAGTTATAAACATTACTTTCAGGACACACCAATAAATTGTGTATATGGCTATAAGGACACACATTAATTTAAAAGCTATAACCGCTTGGAGCATAAAAGTCAGATACAGTGGCTGTAAAATAAGGTGTATGCATTTACTAATAGGATACGCTGCCCCTTTGCTGTTAGCTAAAGACATTTTCAGGCTAGATGAAGAAGTAACAAAACCGATCAATACATACTCTTACAAATGCCTTTATTTTGACAATTAAAGGCTTTTATTTACTCTTTTTAGCTTATGTAACCTTTTCACTGCCAGAGCCATTTTTACATATTTTATTTGCACATGTGTTAAAATGTACATTTTAGGCCTAAAGATTCTGAAGATTACCTAAAACTCTAAAACATTATACATTTTCTGAAATCAGGGATCACGGAGAAAATGAAAATTGCTTGTTGCAATTTTTTTAACCACTTATGCCCCGGAGGATTTGGCTGCTCAAAGACCAGGCCCAATTTTGCTATTCGGCACTGCGTGAGATTTAACAGACAATTGCGCGATTGTGCGACGCTATACCAAAATGAAATTGACGTCCTTTTTTTCCCACAAACAGAGCTTTCTTTTGGTGGTATTTGATCACCTGTGCGATTTTTATTTTTTGCGCTATAAACAAAAAAAGAGCAACAATTTAAAAAAAATAACAATATTTTTCACATTTGTTTATATGAAATTCTCAAAAAAAAAAAATGTAAAAATCTAAATTTTTTAACAGTTTAGGCCAATTTGTTTTCTGCTACATATTTTTGGTAAAAAAAAATTGCAATAAGCGTATTTTGATTTGATTTTGATTAGGTTTTTTTTGCGGGACTGCGACATTGCGGCAGACAGATCGGACCCCTGACTGACATTTTTGACACTTTTGGGAGTACCAGTGACATTACTACAGTAATCAGTGCTATAAATATGCACTGTTACTGTCAAAATGACACTGGCAGGGAAGGGGTTAACTTTATTGGTGATCAAGGGGTTAAGTCTGCCCCTAGGGGCGTGATTCTAACTGTTAGGGGGCGTGGCTTGTTAGATCATCACAGAGACATACAATCCTACATAGCAGGATCGCATAGCCTCTGTGATGATCTAAGGGAAAATGACAGACGGCTGTGTTTACATCAGCCGTCTGTCTTTCTCCCTCTCCCGAGGGAGATCGCGAGTGGCCGGCGGACATCGGAGCCGCCAGTCACACGTGCGGGGATGGCAGGGAACGAGCGGTGGCGCGCGCTTGCCCCCTACAGGCTCGTGGGCGAGCGACGTACCAGTACGTCGCTTTGCCTGTAGGGGGCTGACTGCCGCAGTATATAGTCTTGCGGCAGTCAGCAAGTGGTTAAGTCACACAATATTAGAGCAACATTTTATCAAATGCATTTTTTCAGTAAGAAATACACCAGCGTTAATTTAGTGTACACAAAACCATTATGCATTCCAAGTTTTGGTAAAAAAATAACAGATGAAGTTACACTGGATAAATACATACCAAATCTGTAAAGTGCTACTAAATCCACAACAGTAAAATCAGTCTTCTGATAAAAGAACTAGCGCGCAGGAGTCTTTTTGGGACAGATGTGTTATAAGCCTTTGAACAATAGGGGTATACTAACAGAGATGCAGCCACTAAACCAAAGCGATGCTATGTAAGTAATAAGTGAAGACTGAAATAAGCGCAATATCCGTAGATTTATACTCCTATTTAAATTAAATTTTGGTGCAAAATAAAAATGAAAATGTAAAACTCATGGTGGTGATGATTATTAAATATTAAATATTAAAGTGCTAAACTTGTATTATGGAGTGATTATTAAAGATTAAATCTCCTGTTTACACTAATCAAAAAAAAGTGCTAGTGCAAACGTGTGCTGAAATAAAGTGCAATCAGTATGTAAACAACCATTAATATTATATTCTTGTACTGATCTTCAAAAAATCAACTATATTTGTGCAACAAAATTATTCCAAAAAAATCCCAAAAAATTCCAAAGTGCAAGTGCAAAAGTATTTGACAAAGGTGCTCCTGTAGTGCAATAAATTTGCATAAATATTAACAAAAGCTTTCTGTAGTAAATACCAAAATATGCAATAAATAAGTGAGTAATATGAAGTTCATTGGATAGAGTCCATATTGCAATCCTCCAGTGACAAAGTGCAGGTAATGCTAATCTTCAAATAACAAGGTATTTTCAGTGTTCATAGGTGAGGATCCTTCCACCACAATGCTCAATGAACTTACCTAGGTAAAACTCACCTGAAATTCTGCTGGTCAGATTATGAACCAGCAAACAAGCATGAGCCACAATCAATCTCAGCCTGGAATCCTCTATCCTTGTATACTGCTTAATCACCTCAGAATGGATATCAGTTCATGAAGAGTCACATAAGGGAAAATAGAAAGGGATGCCACACATAGCGTGATACTGCATAACACTTCTTTTTAAAAAAAAAAAAACAATAGGAAACCACTCACATTTGGTAGTGTCTGCAAGACACTAGGATTCTGTGCATATAAAATCCATCCACTGCTCGGATCCTATTGCAATGACTCACGAGCCGGGATACAATGTAGCAGTGTGTGTAAGTTCCCAGCGGAAGACGTCAGGTGACGAAACCGGTAGTGTGTGGCGATAGGACACTGAGACAGCACCACTGGGAACTTATGTGACTCTTCATGAACTGATATCCATTCTGAGGTGATTAAGCAGTATACACGGAGAGAGGATCATTTCCAGGCTGAGATTGATTGTGGCTCATGCTTGTTTGCTGGTTCATAATCTGACCAGCAGAATTTCTGGTGAGTTTTACCTAAGTAAGTTCATTGAGCACTGTGGTGGAAGGATCCTCACCTATGAACACTGAGAATACCTTGTTATTTGATGATTAGCACTACCTGCACTTTGTCACTGGAAGATTGCAATATGGACTCTATCCAATGAACTTTATATTACTCACATATTTATTGCATATTTTGGTTTTTACTGCGGATAGTTTTTGTTAATATTTATGAAAATTTATTGCACTACAGGAGCACCTTTTTCTAATACTTTTGCACTTGCACTTTGGAATTTTTTGTTATAATTTTGTTGCACAAAATTAGTTGATTTTTTGAAGATCAGTACAAGCATATAATATTAATAGTTGTTTACATCCTGATTGCACTTTAATTCAGCACACGTTTGCACTAGCACTTTTTTTGATTAGTGTAAACAGGAGATTTAATATTTAATAACCATTCAATCACTCCATAATACAAGTTTAGCACTTTAATATTCAATATTTAATAATCGTCACCACCAAGAGTTTTACATTTTAATTTTTATTTTGCACCAGAATTTAATTTAAATAGGAGTATAAATCTACAGATATTGCGCTTATTTCAGTCTTTACTTAGTGAAATCAGTCTGTATATGCAATAAAGCGTGTAGGGGTTAATCCTCCACATTGTGTAAAAAAGCTGTTTGATCCTATCTTCTCTGATCCTCCCCTTCTTTTATTATCCCAAATCCATCTGCTGATAGAACAGAGCCTTGGAGACACTCTGCACATGCTCAGTTTAGTGTTTACTGCTAGAGAGTCCACGGTGGATGTGCAGGGGATGTGTGGGATCCCCCATGGTCTCACGGACGGTCAGGAGCTGCTCTTTTCTTGGATTGTGGCATATGGTTGCTCCTCTATTGCACTCATTGACAGGCTCCTCAGGAAGCACGTAAGCGCGAAACATGTGGAGCCTGAGCGATCAGAGCCTTAACGATTATACAGACGTCTAGCGATGGACATGGCCTACTACCAAAAACTCTCAGCTTTTGAAATCATTCCTTTTGTTACTTTTTTTTTTTTCCTTTTGTTACTATATCGATCCTGAACGGATATATGAAGGAAAGTTATGTTGTCTATCTATGTGTGATACAAGAATGGTAGTCGGCATCCATAGGCATAGCGCTGTTATTTGTGCTTATTTTTACAGAAATTGTATGTTGTGATGTAATTTTGTTTCTGAAACCGACACATTTTAGGATGAGTACTTCAATAAATTTAGATTGCTTTTATATCTATTTTGTTTCTTTGATATTATGTGCCAGTAAAGTCCATATCACTATACTTTTTCTCTGACATAATTATTAGGACGCGGCACTGTATATTTACAAACCCAATTCCAAAAAAGTTGGGACACTGTACAAATTGTGAGTAAAAAAGGAATGGACTAATTTATAAATCTCATAAACTTATATTTTATTCACAATATAATATAGATAACATATCAAATGTTGAAAGTGAGAGATTTTGAAATGTCATGCCAAATATTGGCTCATTTTGGATTTCATGAGAGCTACACATTCCAAAAAAAGTTGGGACAGGTAGCAATAAGAGACCAGAAAAATGTAATGTACATATAAGGAACAGCTAGGGGACCAATTTGAAACTTATTAGGTCAATTGGCAACATGATTGGGTATAAAAAGAGCCTCTCAGAGTGGCAGTGTCTCTCAGAAGTCAAGATGGGCAGAGGATCACCAATTCCCCCAATGCTACGGCGAAAAATAGTGGAGCAATATCAGAAAGGAGTTTCTCAGAGAAAAATTGCAAAGAGTTTGAAGTTATCATCATCTACAGTGCATAATATCATCCAAAGATTCAGAAAATCTGGAACAATCTCTGTGCGTAAGGGTCAAGGCCGGAAAACCATACTGGATGGTCGTGATCTTCGGGCCCTTAGACGGCACTGCATCACATACAGGAATGCTACTGTAATGGAAATCACAACATGGGCTCAGGAATACTTCCAGAAAACATTGTCGATGAACACAATCCACCGTGCCATTCGTCGTTGCCAACTAAAACTCTATAGGCCAAAAAAGAAGCCATATCTAAACATGATCCAGAAGCGCAGGCATTTTCGCTGAGCCAAGGCTCATTTAAAATGGACTATGGCAAAGTGGGAAACTTTTCTGTGGTCAGACTAATCAAAATTTGAAGTTATTTTTGGAAAACTGGGAAGCCATGTCATCCGGACTAAAGAGGACAAGGACAACCAAAGTTGTTATCAGCGCTCAATTCAGAAGCCTGCATCTCTGATGGTATGGGGTTGCATGAGTGCGTGTGGCATGGGCAGCTTACACATCTGGAAAGGCACCATCAATGCTGAAAGGTATATCCAAGTTCTAGAACAACAAATGCTCCCATCCAGACGTCGTCTCTTTCAGGGAAGACCTTGCATTTTCCAACATGACAATGCCAGACCACATACTGCATCAATTACAACATCATGGCTTTGTAGAAGAAGGATTCGGGTACTGAAATGGCCAGCCTGCAGTCCAGATCTTTCACCCATAGAAAACATTTGGCGCATCATAAAGAGGAAGATGCAACAAAGAAGACCTAAGACAGTTGAGCAACTAGAAGCCTGTACTAGACAAGAATGGGACAACATTCCTATTCCTAAACTTGAGCAACTTGTCTCCTCAGTCCCCAGACGTTTGCAGACTGTTATAAAAAGAAGAGGGGGTGCCACACAGTGGTAAACATGGCCTTGTCCCAACTTTTTTGAGATGTGTTGATGCCATGAAATTTAAAATCAACTTATTGTTCCCTTAAAATGATACATTTTCTCAGTTTAAACATTTGATATGTCATCTATGTTGTATTCTGAATAAAATATTGAAATTTGAAAGTTCCATATCATTGCATTCTGTTTTTATTCACAGTTTGTACAGTGTCCCAACTTTTTTGGATTTGGGTTTGTATATGTCCATGGCTACCGCCCCACTGGGACATTGTTTGTTTGTCATATTCTATTGGGTTGAGGTCAGGACTAGGGTTGAGTGAACCCGTACTGTATTGTTTGGGATCGTGCCGGACTTTTGGGTATTTGGTACCCAGACACGGACCGAACATTTCACTGTATGTTTCGGGATACTGTCCGTTGTTCGGTAATGTTATTTGATGTTTTGGCGTGGTTTTAATGTTTTGGCGCGGTTTCAACAGGTGCAAGGCAGCCAATCAGCAAGTTTTTAACTAGTGTGCCCTTAGAAGCCATCACAGCCATGCCTACTAATGGCATGGCTGTGATTGGCCAGTGCAGCATGTGACCCAGTGTCTATATAAGCTGGAGTCACATAGCGCCGCGCGTCACTCTGCTCAAACTATACTAGGGAGAGGTTCCTGATGCTGCTGCTGAGGGAGAGATAGGAGATTATTGTAGGATCAGGCTGGAGATTGCTTTGAGGAAGAATCTTCTTTAATCAGACAGTGATCTACATTGATTTTATTGTGTGGGGGTGCAGTGCACGATCTTTTTGCCCGGAGGGAGAGATAGGAGATTATTGTAGGGTCAGGCTGGAGATTGCTTTGAGGGAAAGAATAGGAAGAATCTTCTTTAATCAGACAGCGATCTACATTAATTGTATTGAGTGAGGGTGCAGTGCATGATCTTTATGCCCTGACCACAGCCCAGTGAGGATGAGGAGGGAGAAAAAAAAAACTTTTATCAGTCTGTTAGGTGGGCGGCGTGCGGTTTGTAGCGGCCATTTAATGCAAGCTCAATACATATGTGTCTGCTTAACCACTTTACCCCCGCTCACATTGCTGCCACTGTGGCAATGTGGCTCGTTATCGCCCAGCAACGTAGACCTACGTCGCTGGACTTCTCCTCTTGTGGGCTGCGATCTGCGCTGCTCTTCACCGATCGTCGGGGATCTTGTATGGAAATCCGCCCGCTTGTGTAAACAAAGCGGGTGGATCTCCTAAGTGACAGGCAGGGTCAGATTGTCCCTGTGTCACTCAGTCACCTCCCCCCACACACGTCAGTAAGCACCAGGCATACAATAACCCCTCCCTCTCCAATAAAAATTAACCCCTTACCTGCCAGTGTCATTTTTACAGTAACAGTGCATATATGTATAGCACTGATTACTGTAGTAATGTCACTGGTACCCCCAAAAGTGTCAAAAATGTCAGTCAAGGGTCCGATCTGTCCGCCGCAATGTCGAAGTCCCGCAAAAAAAATTGCAGATCGCTGCCATTACTTGTTAAAAAAAACACAAAAAATGACAGAAATCTTTCCCTTAGTTAGTAAACGCAATAACTTTTGCGCAAACCAATCAAAATACGCTTATTGCGATTTTTTTACCAAACATATGTAGCAGAAAACAAATTAGCCTAAAATGATAAAAAATTTTGATTTTTACATTTTTTTGGGGGGGAATTTCATATAAAAAAATGTGAAAAATATTGTTATTTTTTCAAAATTGTCGCTCTTTTTTGTTTATAGCGCAAAAAGTAAAAATCGCACAGGTGATCAAATACCACCAAAAGAAAGCTCTATTTGTGGGGAAAAAAGGGACATAAATTTAATTTAGGTACAGCATTGCATGCCCACGCAATTGTCCATTAAAATAACGCAGTGCTGAATCGCAAAATATGGCCAGGTCAGGAATGGGATAAAACCTTCCGGTCATAAAGCGGTTAAAAATACGCTCATTGAGAATTTTTTTGTCAAAGACATGTAGCTAAATACATTTTGGCCTAAATATATGACAAAAATTTAATATATTGGATATTTTTTAACTATCAAAGTAGAAAAATATTGTTATTTTTTCAAAATTGTCGCATTTTTTAATTAATATTGCAAAAAAATTAAAATCGCACAGGTGATCAAATACCACCAAAAGAAAGCTCTGTTTGTGGGAAAAAAAGGACGTAAATTTTGTTTGGGTGCATGACCTCGCAATTGTAAGTTAAAGTCGCACAGTGCCGAATATCAAAAAGTGGCCTGGACGTAAGACAGCAAAATCCTCCGGTGGTAAAGTGATTAATCTGCATTTAAAAAAGAAAAAAACTTTTTCCCTTCAAATTTTACTTTGACATACAGTGTTTAGACGGACACTGCTTTTCTAACCTGCTCCTCAAAAAGCACCAATGTAAGGGGAAAATTTTAATTTTTCAGTATTTAGGAAAAAAAATGTATTTTTCAGTTTTTCATTCAAATGGGTTTTTTTTTATTCAATAGTGGAATAGAACAACAACAGTATCGAACCTGTTAGGCCTGCGGTGTATAGCGGCCATTTAATGCAAGCTCAGTGCATATGTGTCTGCTTAATCTGCATTTAAAAAATAAAAAATCTTTTTTCCTTCATATTTTATTTTGACATACATTGTTTAGACAGACACTGCTTTTCTAACCTGCTCTTCAAAAAGCACCAATATAAGGGGAAAATAATAATTTTTCAGTATTTAGGGAAAAAAATGTATTTTTCAGTTTATCATTCAAATGGGTTTTTTTTTTTTATTCAATAGCGGAATAGAACAACAGCAGTATCCAAACTGTTAGGCATGCGGTGTGAAGCGGCCATATAATGCAAGCTCAGTGCATATGTGTCTGCTTAATCTGCATTTAAAAAAGTAAAAAACTTTTTTCCTTCATATTTTTCTTTGACATACATTGTTTAGACAGACACTGCTTTTCTAACCTGCGCTTCAAAAAGCACCAATGTAAGGGGAAATTAATTATTTTTCAGTATTTAGGGAAAAAAAATGTATTTTTCAGTTTTTCATTCAAATGTTTTTTTTTTTTTCAATAGCGGAATAGAACAACAACAGTATCCAACCTGTTAGGTGTGCGGTGTGTAGCGGCCATGTAATGCAAGCTCAGTGCAAATGTGTCTGCTTAACCACTTACCGCATACTAACGTAGGTCTACGTCAGTAAACTTTGCGGTAGTGTACCGGGATGATGCCTCTAGCTAGAGGCACCATCCCGGTACCGTGGTTTAGAGCCGACGGTTGGCTTTCCGTCGGTACCGACCGATGCGGCTCGGGAGCCGCTCGATCGGTACCCGGGGGGGCGGGAGGGGACGTCCCCCCCCCTCCCGCCGCCTTCCGTGGCTTTGCCCGGGGCTCCCGTTCCACCGGGAGCCCCGAGCACCCAGCCGGCACGTCCGCCGGCTGGATGGAGTCCCGATGAATGCCGGAAACGGCATCGATCGGGTCTCCGATGACGTAACCCGGAGGCGGCGTCCATGACGTCACTTCCGGGTTACTGTGCTGCAAAAGGCGGCAAATTTGAAAAACGGCTGTATGCAAAAATGCCGTTTTCGGCGTTTTGCATACAGGGAAGTGTAGTGGAGGGGTCTAGGGTCTTTTAGACCCTCGATCCCTCCATAAAGTGTACCTGTCACTACATATTGGTGTCACAAGGGATGTTTACATTGCTTGTGACAGCAATAAAAGTGATCAGATTTTTTTTTTTTTTATTAAAACTTTAATAAAGTTAAAAAAATAAATAAAATAAATGGGAAAATAAAAAAAAAAAAAAATTTAGCCGCCCCCGTCACCGTTAGCTCGCGCACAAAAAAAAACGTATACGGAAGTCGAGCCGCAAATGAAATCGCTGTTCAAACCACACATGTGAGGTATCGCCGCGATCGCCAGAGCGTGAGCAATAATTTAAAAAAAAGAGCTACACTCTAACTCTAAACTGGTAACCGTTACATAAATTTAAAGCGTCGCAGATTGAGATCTCTTTTGACCGTAGTTTGTCGCGATCCCACGGGGGGGCGCAATTTTAAACCGTAACATGTTGGGTATCTATTTACTCGGCGTGACATGTTCTTTCACAATATACAAAAAAAATGGGCTAACTTTACTGTTTAGTATTTTTTAAAATTAGTGAAATGTGATTTTTCAAAAATTTTCCAAAAAAATGGCGCTTTAAAGACCGCTGCGCAAATACCGCGTGATAAAAAATATTACAATGACCGACATTTTATTCTCCAGAGTCTTTGCTAAAAAAATATATATAATGTTTGGGGGTTCTAAGTAGTTTTCTAGGAAAAAATACTGATTTAAACTTGTAAACAAAAAGTGTCCGAAATAGGGCTGGGGCTTAAGTGGTTAATCTGCATTTAAAAAAGAAAAAAACTTGTTTCCTTCACATTTTATTTTGACATACATTGTTTAGACACTGCTTTTGTAATCTGATCTTCAAAAAGCACCAATGTAAGGGAAAAATAATTATTTTTCAGTATTTAAGGAAAAAAAAATTTTTTTTCAGTTTTTCATTCATACTTTACTGTGACACTGTCATACAGCGTTTAGACACTGCTATTTAAATCTGCTCTTCAAAAATCACCATTAAAAGAGAAAAATAGAAATTTTTCATTCATACGTTACAGTGAGATACACCCATTGGATACTGTTGTTGTATTCCGCTTATCAATAAAAACCCATTTAGGGGAAAAAAAATAAATTGCGGCCTAGTCTGCATATGTTACTGTGAGATACACTCTTTGGATACTGTTGTTCTATTCCGCTATTCAATAAACACCCATTTAGGGAAAAAATATTAAATTGTGGCCTAGTCTGCATATGTTACAGCGCATCAAGGCACACAGGTCTCGCATGGAGGCCCAGTTATTGGTGGTAAAGTGGTGCTGTTCCACAGAGCGACTCATGCGTGCGTGCGTGCTGCAGCTGAAACTCCACTATGGCCTGCTGCTGCTCGCACAGTCTGGCCAGCATGTGCAAGATGGACTTCCACCTTGTAGGCACGTCACATATGAGACGGTGAGCGGGAAGGCCAAAGTTACGCTGCAGCGCTGACAGGCGAGCAGAAGCAGGGTGAGAACGCCGAAAGTGCACACAGACGGCCCACACTTTCGCAGTAGCTCTGACATATCGGGGTGATTTCTAAGGAACCTCTGCACCACCAAATTCAGCACATGCGCAAGGAAAGGGATGTGTGTCAAACCGGCTAGGCCCGGAGCTGCTACCAGTTTTGCCTATTATCGCACACCACCAGGCCGGGCTTGAGGCTCACTATCACCAACCACTCATCGTTCTGCTGTTCAATGCTCCTCCACGACTCCTGCGCGGTGTGTGGTTTTTCCCCCAAACAGGCAAGTTTTAAAACTGCCTGCTGTCGTTTACCCCTGGCTGTGCTGAAGTTGGTGGTGAAAGTGTTACGCTGACCGGATGAGGAGGCGGTAGAGGATGAGGAAGCGGAGTAGGAGGAGTTAGGAACAGGAGGCAAACTGAAGCGCACTGAAATCCTCGGTGGTGGAAGGACATGCGCCAAACTGCTATCCGCCTCAGGCCCAGCCGCCACTGCATTTATCCAGTGTGCTTTTAGGGAGATATAACGTCCCTGACTGTGCTTACTGGTCCACGTATCCATAGTTAGGTGGACCTTGCCACAGATGGCGTTGCACAGTGCACACCTGATTTTGTCACCCACTTGGTTGTGCAGGGAAGGGATGGCTTTCCTGGAAAAGTAGTGGCGGCTGGGCACGACGTACTTTGGGACAGCCACTGCAATAAGGCTTTTAAAACTCTGCGTCTCCACCAGCCGGAACGACAGCATTTCAAAGGCCAGGAATTTTGAAATGCTGGCATTCAGGGCCAGGGATCGCGGGTGGGTAGGGGGGTACTTCCTCTACTGCTCCAGTGTTTGGGAGATAGAAAGCTGAACACTTCCATGGGACATTGTGGAGATGGTTGTTGGTGACCCAGGTGGTGTTGTTGCTGGCAGATCCTCTGTTTGCGGGGTGGCAGGTGCCGGTCTCACTACAGAGGTGGATGAAGAGGCCGGAGGATTGTGCCATTATCAGACACCACAATTCATGACTCCAGCTGGCATGGCGTGAACCACCTCTGGGCCGGCCCCAGCAGAGCTGCCATAATCTCTGCTCCTGTGTGGCTCCTGTCTGCTAGACAGACCAACTGAAGCACTGCATGGCACTCATTGAATAGTCCCTTGAATGCTTAGGGGGTACAGGTGGTTCAAAGGACAATTCAGCAGAGGAGGGCATGGATGGAGGAGGAGAGGCTGGAGCTGACAAATCTAGCACAACAAGCTGCAGCACTGAGCCCTGTCCTGCATCCTTCCAAGTTGCAAGCAGAGCTTCTCAGTGTGCTGTGAACAAAATATAGCATCCTTGACCAAGCTTGCTTGACCACATATCAGCAGTAACATGGACCTTGCAGCTGACTGCCTTGCCCAACGATGCCACAACATTACCTTTCACGTGATGGTACAGAGCTGCAATGGCCTTACGTGCAACTAAATAGTGACTGGGAACCTGCAATTGGGATACAGCATATTCTGTAAAATCACAGAAGGGGCAGAATCCACCAGACAGAAAGTCAGGAGTTGTAAAGCCAGCAGCTTTGACAAGCTTGAATTTAGATGCTGGGCATGTGGGTGGCAGTGACTGTATTTTTTTCTGCTGCAGCAGATGGGGCAGAGACATTTGTCTGCTATAGTCTACAGCTGGTGGTGTGCTACTGGCAGACATGCTGCAAGGACCTGTAACACCATTCATTATACCATCATCCCTGTTAGTTGAGGCTGCTAAGAGGTCATGAGGTATAGCAAGGGTAGACCAGAAAGTTGAGGAGTGAGGAGGAACAGAATTGTGTCCCTTTTGTGTGGCTTTCAGGTGTTCTTGTCAATGGGCTGAGTTGTGGGAGGTTAAATGCCTTGTCAAGCATGTGGTACTCAAATGGCTTTTGTTTTTGTCAAGCTTGATCTGCTTGAGGCAAAATTTGCAAATTGTAACAGTGCGATCGGCTGAACGTGTGCTAAAAAAAGGTCCAAACAGCTGAGCTGTGGGAAGTGTGTCGGGAGATAACAGCTCCACAATCTGGTAGTATAGATTGGCTCTCTACTCTTCCATGATGGCTGTCTTGTTGGGGTTGTGCCTTACCCTCACTTTCCTCCTCTGCTCTATCGGGCACCCAAATCACGTCAGTGACCTCATCACCATCCTCCTCTCCCTCCTCATCATCACTGGTGCCAACTTGGCAATATGCTGGGGGAACATGACTGCTAATTTGTTGTTTACCAGTGTTCCCCATCTCTGTAAGCTCATGTTCCTACCTTCCTCAACCTCAGAATCCGGATCTGAATCAAGTAATGGCTGTGCATTGTCAAGGAGCAAGTGGCTGATGCTGTGTTCAATTAACTTTGCTGACTCCTCCATGCCTGATGCTGGGGCTTTGGCAGGAGTAGCTGTGGAAAAGGAGGCAGAATAAGCCACTCTGGCAGCTGTCGGGGGACTGTGCACTAGTCTCTGCTTGTGTGATGGAGGGTGAGGAGTATGAGGATGGTCTAGTAAGCCAGTCGACCACCTCCAGCCAGTCAGTATACAGGCAGTGAAAGCCGTAGCTTCAGTGCCCCAGACATGGTTTAACCACGGGTGCAGTGTGGGCCAGAGCACAGTGGGCCCCATCCCCCTCAGGGCACTGCACACATTGCACCCATGGATAATACGCCACTGGCATAGACCTTGAGAACTGAAGGGTAGTCTGATTTGCATCTAATTTTGTTAAATTTCTTGCTACATATACCTCTTTTCTGATTTTGGAGGATTACTCACTCCACAGCATATGTGGCTAAAAAGATCAGGGATGGCTTTTTTAAATATTTTACTGCTTGTTAAAAATATGCATGGGTGGGATCAATGTGACACGTCACTTCCGCCAACTTGGAATGCAAACCAGTGTTTCTAGTACAGTATTGAAGACTGTGATTTATCTACGATGTTGTAAGTATTGTAAGTATTTTTAACCTATAATTTTAAATATACTTTGATATACTGCATTATGAGAGGCTTCCCTCCTTTTACTTTCCCTATTTGAGCAAGGTCTGGTATGTGAATTTAAAGGTGCAGGAGTGCCGCAGCTGGCGGGGTGCCCTGAGTGAACCCTTGTATGATCAAAAGAGCGAGACAGTAAAGTGGAACCATAATACCTAATGCTGTTTTACCTACCTCTGATAGGGATCAAAAAGCTTGCATGCTGGTGAAGAGGAAACACTTATTGACTACTGCTTGTGTGGGACATTGTGGTGTTGCTGGACTCACTTGGTAAACTTTTAAAGGCTATTGTATACACATATTTGTTTATTTTTTTATTTTGTTATGTTAATTTGTCACATTTTTTGAATGATAATTTATCTTGTGGTAAAGGGAGCGCGGTTAAATACTCTACAACTTAACATTTTTAGGCTATAAGTAGCCTCATAATGGGCAGCTCTCTAATATATATATATATATATATATATATATATATATATATATATATATATATATATATATATATGTATATGTATATATGTTGTAAATTACCATTCGGTTTAATCACTTTTCACCCCAGTGCAGGTAAAAGCGTATATGAGCTCATTATGCTCTGAGAACAGTTCGTCCATTTTGAATTTAATGTGAGTAACATGCTGCTCATGGTCCTGGACTGATCCACTGAGAGTGGGAAGATCACAGCCAACAGATCTGCATGGAGGGTTTGTCTAAGAGAGATGAACATATTTTTCATAGTATACTCTGATATAGGCTCATCTGAGGCAGGGAATTGTCCTATGGCTGTTTGTGGCTGATCTGGGAGAGCAGGGGAAGTGAAGTTAGTACAAGCCCTGCTGCAGGAAAGAAGTTGGTCAGCGGCGAGGTATCCCGGCAGTCTTGCTCTGCTTGGACATGTTGGCAAGGATTGTGGCTGATCAGAACTGCAGCTTGGGAGAAGCTGATGAAGAGTCGGGACAGTGCATAGATCTGAGATAAAAACAGCCCACTGCTACACCCGAAAATCACTTCCCCCACAGGTGTACTTGAAAGTGGGGTAAATATGAAATTAATTATATTATATATACATATTACTGTTTTTTAAGAATTAGGAGTAAATACCTAAATGTCCACACGTCTACTTTAAAGGTAAGTTAAGTATGAAATATTACCAATAAACTGTCAAGAATCATGGAACACCTGAGATTTCAGGTTCAAAATTCAATATTTATTTCCAATCACTCAGCTGATGATCACAGAATACATCCCTCATCTGTGTAGTCTACAGGATTAAATCAATAAAAAGTCTACGCACAGCATGCCTATTTCTGAATCACAAATCAGCACACACTGCCCACCTTCAGTCATTTACTTTAGATGTGAGAAAGCCAGAAACCTTTTCAAATCTTAAACTTCTTCCCCTCAACAGTAATTTTTTTTCTTTTTCACACATATGTTAAAATCTGCAGTTTTGCCTTCTGAAATTACTTAAAACCCCCAGAACATTATATATTTTTGAATAGAGACCACATAAATTAAATAGATGGTAGTTATTTTTTTATGTTGCACAGTATTTGCAGAACTTTTATAAAAGTGATTAGGTGGCTATACAGCTGCCTAGCTTCTTACTCTGGATGTGGTACATTGGCTCAGAGTTGGTGTAGGTAAAACACATATACACCCATCCACCTACAAAGTAACAAATCATGATAGGAAAGATGGCATGTCCCTATCCATTTTTTTACTCAACTAGAAGTTCTCCCTACTGCTAATCACTGTCCCTGACAGACAGGTGACCTGTTCCTACACTACCCACATGTGAATCACGTGCCAAGCCCAGGAGCCAGAGGTAGAAAAAGTCCAATCTACAGCACCTTGTATATTAATTAGGAGAGTAAAAAACTCATTAAGGAGACTTTAAAATAACAAAAATCACAACGTTTCGGATCTAATAAGATCCTTCATTAGGGTATAGCAAGCAAGAAAATCAGGTTCTGATAACATTCATTATATACCAACTTCTCTCATCAGTTGGAAATTAGCATCACCTGGATAATCTTCACTCAAAACAAGATAGACTAATATGACAGCTAATATTCAGGAGATACACAATTTAACCACTTGCCGACCAGCTGTCGTAGCTTTAAAGCAGCAGGTCGGCTCTGTCCCAAGTGCACGCGCCCATTGGCCACAGGGGGAGCCAATCAGCGGGTCCGGCGGCCGCGATTGCCGCTAGACACCCGCGATCGCTCCCCATGGAGACAGAACGGCGGTCTTCCATTGAACAACAGGGCAGACCGCTGTTCTGTCAGTAATGAACACAGGGATCCTGTGTTCCTCCTATTTAGGAACACAGGTCTCTGTGTTCATGCAGCAATCCCATCACTCCCACAATTAGAAAGCAACTCCTAGGCACAAATTTAACCCTTTGATCGCCCCTGGTATTAACTAATTCCCTGCCAGTGTCATTAGTACAGTAACAGTGCATATTTTCAGCACTGATTACTGTAGTAATGTCACTGGTCCCCCCAAAAGTGTCAAAAATGTCAGTTAGATTTCTGAACTGTCCACCGCAATGCCGCAGTCCCGCTAAAAATCGCTGATCGCCGCCATTACTAGTAAAAAGTAAATAAATACAAGACATAAATCTTATTGGGGTTTTTTTTTTTACCAAAAATATGTAGCAGAATACAAATTAGCCTAAAATGATGAAAACATTTGATTTTTTATTTTTTTTTTTATTGTGAATGTTATATAGTAGAAAGTAAAAAATATTGTTTTGTTTTCCAGAATTTTCGCTCTTTTTTTTTATAGCACAAAAAATAAAAATTGCAGAGTGTATCAAATACCACAAAAAGAAAGCTCTATTTGTGGGAAAAAAGGACATCAATTTTATTTGGGTACAGCGTCACACGACCGCACAATTGTCAAAGTAACTCAGTGCCATATCGCAAAAAATGGCCTGTTTATTAATGGGGTATAATGTTCTGGACCAGAAGTGGTTAGGTGGGTAAAACCTTCTAGGTCAAGAAGTGGTTAACAGTGTTTCTGGTTATCCATATAAACATCTGAAAAAAAAAAAAGGAAACAAAATATTTAACAATTTAAACAAAATATTTATAAAAAAAGATGTAAATCATAATCTTTATTCAAACCTCTGGAATAAATAGTATCACGTTGTGAAATCCAATTTACTTCCCTCTGTTGTAACTATAACTCCCTATTTCCCCCTCTCCTCAGTCGCAGTATGTGGTCAATTACCATAAATCCTAACTGGGCTACAGTGTTTAAAATGCTTAGCAACTGGTAACTCAGGCTGTGGGGGACAAATAGAAAATTTGTGTTGAGATATACTATCCTTAATTTTTTGAGTGGTCTCCCCCACATAATATAACCCACGTGGATATTTAAGCATATAAATCACATATGTACTCTAACATGTGTAAAATCCTTTAGGCTCAGTAGCGTACCAACGGGGGGGAGGTGGGGGTTCGGCCCCGGGTGCCACGCACTGGGCACCCGGGGCCCCTCCAGTGCTCTTATCCGCCCCCCCCCTCAGTGCTCTTAACCCCCCCAGTGCTCTTAGCCCCCCAGTGCACTAGACCCCCCCGGTGCTCTTCAGCTCCCCACAGTGCTTTTCATCTCCCTCCCCCCTATGCTCCCTGTCCCCCCCAGTGCTCTCCACCCCCCTGGTTTTCCCTGCCCACCCCCCAAGTGCTCCCTGCCCCCCCCCCGTGCTCTCCGCCCCCTGCGCCTTCCAACCCCCCTGCAATGCTTTCCAAACCCCCTCTTAATTCTCTCCAGTCCCCCCCCCCCACTGTGCCCTTCAGCTCCTCCAGTGCTCTCTGCTTCCCCTGTGCTTTCCGGCCTCCCTAGTGCTCTTCTATCTTCTATCATGTCCTCAGTCTCTGAGCATCTCCTGTATCATGTCTGCAGTCTCTGACCATCTACTGTATCATGTCTGCAGTCTCTGATCATCTACTGTATCACGTCTGCAGTCTCTGACCATCTACTGTATCATGTCTGCAGTCTCTGACCATCTACTGTATCATGTCCTCAGTCTCTGAGCATCTCTTGTATCATGTCTTAAGTCTCTGAGCATCTCTTGTATCATGTCTGCAGTCTCTGATCATCTACTGTATCACGTCTGCAGTCTCTGACCATCTACTGTATCATGTCTGCAGTCTCTGACCATCTACTGTATCATGTCCTCAGTCTCTGAGCATCTCTTGTATCATGTCTTAAGTCTCTGAGCATCTCTTGTATCATGTCTGCAGTCTCTGACCATCTACTGTATCATGTCTGCAGTCTCTGAGCATCTCCTGTATCATGTCTGCAGTCTCTGACCATCTACTGTATCGTGTCTGCAGTCTCTGACCATCTACTGTATCATGTTCTCAGTCTCTGACCATCTCTTGTATCATGTCTGCAGTCTCTGACCATCTACTGTATCATGTCTGCAGTCTCTGACCATCTCCTGTATCACGTCTGCAGTCTCTGACCATCTCCTGTATCATGTCTGCAGTCTCTGACCATCTACTGTACCATGTCTGCAGTCTCTGACCATCTCCTGTATCACGTCTGCAGTCTCTGACCATCTATTGTATCATGTCTGCAGTCTCTGACCATCTACTGTATCATGTCTGCAGTCTGTGAGCATCTCCTGTATCATGTCTGCAGTCTCTGACCATCTACTGTATCATGTCTGCAGTCTCTGACCATCTACTGTATAATGTCTGCAGTCTCTGACCATCTACTGTATCATGTCCTCAGTCTCTGAGCATCTCTTGTATCATGTCTGCAGTCTCTGACCATCTCTTGTATCATGTCCTCAGTCTCTGACCATCTCCTGTATCATATCTGCAGTCTCTGACCATCTCTTGTATCATGTGCTCAGTCTCTGACCATCTCCTGTATCATGTCTGCAGTCTCTGACCATCTCCTGTATCATGTCCTCAGTCTCTGACCATCTCCTGTATCATGTCCTCAGTCTCTGACTATCTCTTGTATCATGTCTGCAATCTCTGACCATCTCCTGTATCATGTCCTCAGTCTCTGACCGTCTCTTGTATCATGTCCTCAGTCTCTGACCATCTCTTGTATCATCTTCTCAGTCTCTGACCATCTCCTGTATCATGTCCTCAGTCTCTGACCATCTTCTGTATCATGTCTGCAGTCTCTGACCATCTCTTGTATCATGTCCTCAGCCTCTGACCATCTCCTGTATCATGTCCTCAGTCTCTGACCATCTCTTGTATCATGTCTGCAGTCTCTGACCATCTCCTGTATCATGTCTGCAGTCTCTGACCATCTCCTGTATCATGTCCTCAGTCTCTGACCATCTCTTTTATCATGTCTGTAGTCTCTGACCATCTCCTGTATCATGTCTGCAGTCTCTGAATATCTCCTTTAGCAAGTCTCCAATCTCTTACTCAAACTTAAACACATTGGTAATAATATTAGCTATCTATTTATGCTGAAGGTAGGACTGTGCAGGGGAGGCAGAGAGTGCAAAAGGGGGCACTGTGATTAGAGAGAGAGAGGGCAGACTGCAAGGGGCACTGTGATGGGGGGCTGTGAAATTTGTGCAATAAATATTCTTGAAAACATTACAAATTTTTGTGGGTGTTTTTACATTTTAAAGTTAGGGGGGGGGGGGGGGTTGCCAGATATAGGATCTGCCCCGGGTGCCAAATGCTCTAGGTACGCCACTGTTTAGGCTTCATGTACAAGGGATGTTTGAAAACCTCTCCTGAAGGCTGGAACTTGAAAGCTAGTAACTGACGGTTAACAACGTCCATTTTGCCCCGTTTACATGCTGCGTTTATGTGCGTTTAGCGGCATTTGCGTTTAGAAGCATTTTTACATTGGTCAGAAATGTATCCCCATTGAAAACACCTATAAACGAGTTACCGCATTTAGATGCGTTTGCACAATGTTACAAGCATTTGGAATTTCAAATGGGCGGCACAGTGGTGTAGTGGTTAGCACTTTCACCTAGCAGCAAGAGGGTCACTGGTACAAATCCCAACCACGACACTACCTACCTGGAGTTTGCATGTTCTCCCTGTGCCTGCGTGGGTTTCCTCCGGGTACTCCGGTTTCCTCCCACACTCCAAAGACATGCTGGTAGGTTAATTGGATCTTGTATAAAAGTTGGCCCTACTATATATGTATGAATGTGAGTTAGGGACCTTAGATTGTACGCTCCTTGAGGGCAGGGACTGATGTGAATGTGTAATGTATATGTAAAGCGCTGCGTAAATTGACAGCGCTATATAAGTACCTGAAATAAATAACCTGAAATAAATAAAAAAACATTTTCAAATGTCAATACACTTCCGCCTGAACGCATTTTTTTTTCCTTTAAAAAAAATGCCACTAAACTCAACTGCCTTTAAACAACTATAAATGACTCAGTGTACATGGACAGATAAGACAGAGGAGAGTTCAGAGGCTGCTGAAAAAAAATGCCCAACTGCTCCTAAACATCTGTTTATCAGCAGCAGTGTACATGAAGCCTTAATTTCAATAGTTTTGCCAGTATGGGGATGTGTAAATAAGTGCCCTTAATCATACTAGAGCACTGAACACAGGATAAGCATGGGAAAGAACCGTTTCTTTTTGTACCTAAAAACGTAGGTACTACCATCACTTTCTCACTCTGGAATTCAGATTTGATAATCATGTCCCTAATAGTTCTACCCCTCCTATAAGATGATAGAGGAGAGGATTTAAATTCCCTACTATAAGGAAAAGCCTCTCTAAGGATCCTCCAGTGTCTTTTAATCACAGATAAATCTGTGCAGTATGCGAATTATATTGTAAACCAAAAGGAATTCTCTTGTTCAGTCTGTCCTGTATGTTCACTCTCCTGTCTATTTCCAGACTCTGGACTCTCATTGGTTAACTGTCGTATCGGATAACCTCTGTCTGCAAGTCTGTTTTGCATCTCTAATAGTTGCTCCTGTCTCATCGATTTCTCACTCACTATACGATTCACACGGTTCATCTGACTGTGGGGTACCGACCTAAACACTGCTGGTGGATGACAACTAGAGTATAACAATAAATGATTACTATCTGTTCACTTCACATATAAATCCGTCTCTATTTCATAATTGTTCCTGTAAACCCTAACATCCAGAAAGGGGATAGATTCCTCACTACAATGCATGTTAAACTGTAGATCTGGTATCATATTATTTAGGTATGATTTAAACCTCTTTAGGGTTTCCACTTCCCTCCCATTTAGCGAAAATATCATCAATAAATCTATACCAAATCACCCCACATTTCAAAAACATAGGGCGTTCAGAAATGTAGGAATTCTCAACCATATCTATTTATGCATTTGCATATGGAGGGGGGCACATGTGAACCCACCGCTGCACCCCTTAATTGCAAGTAGAACTCTTTGTCAAACATACAAAAGTTATTTTCTTTTTTTTCTTTTTTTTCACAAAAAAGTTATTTTCAAGAATAATCTTAAGCAATGTAACAAAGAACTGTATCTGTGTCTCGCTATACAGTCCACATGAATGTAAAAGTTTCTCTGCAGCACACAAATATAGATGTGTATAAGCTTGCTACATTCCATGTAACCAGGTCTCCCTGGTGCTGTGGAGGGTTTTTTAAGAATTTTAGGTAATGTATACAAAGCTGATACAACAGGATAAGGTTCAAGTAGTAAAATGACAGTTTCCTTGTCAATCAGATTATCTTTAAATCCGGCAAAAAACACTTTCTCATTTTCATAGTAACCTCAACTGTAGGATCTTGCATTCCTGTCCCTCTGCAAAACTGCTGTGGTTGAGCGCCAATTGCAATGGAGAAAGTAGACTGTACCTGACTATACCCCCCCCCCCCCTTTGACAAATGCTGTCCTCCGTATCGCAACACAGTAAAGTACAGCATGAGAACTATTAATTAACATACTTAAGGCACAATAGTAAAAGGTTTATACAACATAATCAGAGTACTTTGCAGGAAGCTTCTGATTGTGACTCTAGGTGGATGGGCATCAACAGCGTCCTCCTTACCCCCCTCAACCGGGCCCCAGATTGATTCCTCAGTCATGTCCGGACACTCTGTGGTATTCTCAGGAGTTGCTGGACTGGGGCTTCCTGCTTCCAAATCAGGAGAGAGAGCAAGAGAGGAGGCAGGAGACATCTCTTGATGGTATTGGGTTCCTCTGAGACTATGTAATACATTGGAGTTGGAGGAAAGGGTTGTTGTTCAACTGAATAGAGAGTATGCTCCCACTCCGGCTCCAGTTTACTGCCTCACTCATTCCTGGTATTTTCCAGATGCTTAACATGGTACTTGAAGGTCTTGGAGAAAATTATGATATCATCCAAGTAGACTAGCACAGTCTCAAAGTTAAAGTCTCCTAAGCATCTATCTATTAACCTGCTCCCATCCGCGCTACAGCCTATATACGGCTGCAGCGCGGACTTGAATTTTCAAACGGCCTCCCAGTGACACGCCCCCCGCGCGCTCCCACGAGCGCGCATCGGGGAGAATCTGTGTCGGCCGTGTCCAATCACAGCGGCCATTCACCACGTGATCGGGCCGTCCAATGAGCGATGATCTCATATGTAAACATATGAGATCATCTCTCATCGCCGGCGCTCCTTCCTCACACAGAGCCTGCAGTGTGAGGAAGGAGGGGGAGCCGTCAGCCGCCGGGGACACACAGCGATGTAATCAGGGCACTGATCACCAGTGCCCTGATTACTAAAGGTAAAAAAACACACACAGTGCCCGCCATCAGTGCCCACAGTGCCCGCCATCAGTGCCCCCCATCAATGCCCACAATCAGTGCCCATAGTGCTGCTAGTCAGTGCCCATCAGTGCCTGCTCATCTAGGCACTGATGAGCACTGACTGGCAGCACTATGGGCACTGAGTGTGGGCACTGATGGTGCTGCCCATCAGTGCTCATCAGTGCCGCCCATCAGTGCTCATCAGTGCCACCCGTCAGTGTCCATCAGTGCCATCCGCCAGTGCCCATCAGTGCCGCCTATCAGTGCCCATCAGTGCCGCCCGTCAGTGCCGCCTCTCAGTGCCCAGCAGTGCCACCTCTCATTGCCCAGCAGTGCCGCCTATCAGTGCCGCCTATCAATGCCGCCTATCAGTGCCGCATATCAGTGCTCATCAGTGCGGCATATTAGTACCTCCTCATCAGTGCCCATAAGTGCCACCTCATCAGTGCCCATCAGTGCCACCTCATCAGTGCCCATCAGTGCAGCCTCATCAGCGCACATCAGTGAAGGAGAAAAATTTATTTTCAAAATTTACTCGCAGAAAATAAGAAAAACTTTTTTTTTTTTTCAAAATTTTCTGTCTTTATTCTTTTTTTTTGTAAAAAATAAAAAACCCAGAGATGATTAAATACCACCAAAAGAAAGCTCTATTTGTGTGAAAAAAATGATAAAAATGTCATATGGGTACAGTGTAGCATGACCACGCAATTGTCAGTCAAAGTGTGACAGCGCTGAAAGCTGAAAATTGGCCTGGATGGGAAGGGTGTTTAAGTGCACAGTAGGCAAGTGGTTAAGCACTGAAATGTGCTGGGAGCATTACTTAGCCCAAAGTGCATATGGTTACATTCAAACAGTCCCAGGGATGGAATGAAGGTAGTCCTTCACTACAACTTGCCAGTAATTGCTTGCCAAGTCACGGGTGGGTCAAATACTTTTGTTACTGCCATATTTAACATGTAAATTTGACTAATTATGAATTATAACAAGCAGATAAAACGTAAATAATGTGCATTAACCAGGTTATATGCCTAATCTCAACTAAGATAAATATTTGTGAAAATACATCCCCTCTATCTTTATCTGATATCCTACATATCAAAACAGAGAGCTGTATAGGCAATGTGCCTGGCCTTGAGTTAAATCAACAGCATCTTGCTAAAAGCAACAGCATTTTGTACACACACAATGTAGCAACTATATTTATTATTCTTACTACACCTTTTCACAAGAATAATGAAAATAAGATATTACAGTACTTCATAGTAATTCACTAACAATACAGAATGCCATATAAAGTTCTGTTTTTATGTATAAAGCCTTTAGCGTCCTAGTACATTCACAAATCTAAACCATTTTTGCCCTAAGATTGTTTTTATTTTTGTAAATATTGTTTTAAAAAAGAAAGGAAGAATATACAGTATCTCACTAAAGTGAGTACACCTCTCACATTTTTGCAAATATTTTATTATGTCTTTTCATGTGACAACACTGAAGAAATGACACTTTGCTACAATGTAAATGTAGTGAGTGTGCAGCTTGTATAACCATGAATGCCAACATGTACTGTGACATAGTGAAGCAGAGCATGAGCCCCTCCCTTCGAAGACTGGGTCACAGGGCAGTATTCTAACATAATAACGACCCCAAACACACCTCCAAGATGACCAATGCCTTGCTAAAGAAACTGAGGGTAAAGGTGATGGACTGGCCAAGCATGTCCCTGGATCGAAACCCTATTGTGGGGCATCCTCAAACAGAAGGTGGAGGAGCGCAAGGTCTCCAAAATCCACCAGCTCCATGATGTTGTCATGGAGGAGTGGAAGAGGACTCCATTGGCAACCTGTGAAGCTCTGGTGAACTCCATGCCCAAGATGGTTAAGGTAGTGCTGAAAAATAATGGTGGCCACACATTTTGACAATTTGGGCCCAATTTGGACATTTGCACGTAGGGATGTACTTACTTTTGTTGCGAGCGGATTAGACATTAATGGCTGTGTGTTGAGTTATTTTGAGGGGACAGCAAATTTACACTGTTATACAAGCTGTACACTCACTACTTTACATTGTTGGGCCTCCTCTGATTACCAGCACACAGTCACTTAGGGTACAAGTCACATTTTTAATTTTTACATATGTACAAATGTAGACTGTAGACAGCCTTCCCAAGGCCAGATCCTCCGCAAGCCTGCAAAGGAAAGGGTAAGCACATAGCAATTTAAACAACCTATATACTTACGGTGAGACTGACCTCTCCGCGGAGATGACCTTCTCACCAACAGAATTTCTGACGCTAACATTCCTGTAGAAATCTTCAACACTGCAGGCCCCTTAAGGGCGCGCTTAACTCGTCACTCAGTTGTGCACCTCTAATAGACAAAACAGAACAATTCCTGCCAAGCTAACTAACTAACACATTATCACTAATTCCATCTGGGAACCGTTTGACTCCAAATAGGCCTAGTCTCTCTCTGGTACTAGGACACTGACTTTTTTCCTATCCTAGTCAAACCCACAAGTTAGGATGAAGAAATGTGGAGTCCACCTGACTGGTGTTCAGTGTCCCTCTCTCTTTAACACCGAGGCAACACATCTTCTCCTGGTGGCAAGCTATTCTTGGTGGAGTCTGAGCAAAGCTTGCCTTACTTGTGAGTCCCTGTAAGAACTCTTCCAGGGATCCTTCACTCTGGCATCCCTCTCTCTTAAGAGGCAATGAGCCGCCACCCTTCTCTCACAAAGTAGCAACTCACACAAAGTTTCCTTCAGCATCACTCTGGCCTACTAGCCCAAAGGATCTTTGCAAAGTGTCCTTTCTCTGCACTTGATTATCCTGGCCCAAAGGATCTTCTCAAAGTGTCCTTTAAACAAAGTATATTTGCAAAGTGTCCGTTCTTTGCACCCCTTTTAGCAACAGTAGTGGCCCAAGGCCAAGCAGATTTTCACAAAGGGTCCTTTAAAAGGATGTCTCTGTGAACTAGGGGGTTTGCCCCCTCTAAGTGGTAGCCCCTGGCTTTAACAGGAGAAGCTCTTTGTGGCAAAAGTTCTTTCTTCCTGGTGAAGAAACTGTAGCAGTTTTACTGATCCTCATCTTCATTTGCAAGGATAGAATGGAAGGGGATTTTCCTCCAGCTCTAACAGCAACTTTAGCATCAAAGGGACTCCCCGGTCACACTAGCCCCTTTGTAACTCGTTTCAGTCAATACATCACATTCTTCAGGCTAACTAGCCCCTTGGTAACTCAACTTTTTACACAGGAACAAGAACTGTGCACACCTCAGTAGTAATGGTTAGGATGAGGTATGCTGATCATCTTGCCTTCAGGACTCAGGATCCTGATTGCCCAGACTTGGCCTGTTCCATCTGGGCGGTTGACCTCTACTTGGTCAATGTAGATGAACCACCCCAGATTCCAATTCGCCTTGATTGACAGGAAGGTGTCCTACAACTGAGGCTTGGATTGGTTCTAGTGTAGCTTGGAATAGCCATTGTTCTGTGCCAGATCCCGGGCATAGGTGTGAGGTGGGGACAGATCTGGGACTCTAGTGGCATAGGACTCACTGAACCCCAAGTTCCTTGCACACTGCATGCAAACGACTGCTGCCTCTTTTTCTTCACTGAGTGAACTGGAAGTTGTAGGGCTTGTCCTCTCCTCAGTTCCCCAATCCCACTCAGTCTCCACTTCTGACCTCCAGTCATCGACTCCCTCTTCCAGGGACACACAACGATGTTGGAAACTGGGTGACTCTACATCGATGGCCCCAACCTCCCCATCATTGAATAAACTGGAAACCTTCAACTTCTGGGCCCATTGACTCCCCTCTGCCTCTGTAGGAGCTGGAATGTGTTAGTTGTTGCAACTGTCACTGATGCATCTTGCGGCCGCTGCTCGGCCCTCACAACTTGCATGCACTGCACCTCTAAGATTTGGGTCTCCCTGGTTTTGCAGATAGTAGTGCAGGTACTCTCCATCCTCTTCCAACTGGAATAGCCACTCTAGTTGTCAGCAGTTCACGAGTGGTACCTACCTCCTAGTTCACATACAGTCTTCTGGACTGGCAATTACTCTGTTCTATTTGCAACAATATGTCGCTGCAGTGCCCACAATGACCCCACACTTGCAGCAGCAGGGACACATTCAGGCATCTGCTACATACCATTCTTAGATGCTCTGTGTCCAGACTTCCTTTGGGTACTAGTCAGTCCCACAGGGTCGAACTCGGCAGCTCAGTCCACTCTACAGGTTCTTCGCCAACACGTAGGATAGCCCCTGCATTCCGGCTCACTCCGGCACCTGCCATCTTCCTCCTCCGCACACGTGTCTGCTCCTCAGCTACACCCAATGGCGGAAGCGATGTCTTAGCTCCCTTCCTCCATTCGGATTGGCGGCCCGCAAATGGCCACTCGGCACACGGCCTAGACTAGCTGAATTTTCTAGCGGTGGTGACTGCTTACGTAAGGCATTTCTTTTTGGTGCACTCTCTCCAGCCTGCACGAATGGTACTGCAATGCAGATTGTGTTCCCTGCCACATATACACATACATCTGCTTCTTCTGTCTGTATTTGAGCTTCAGTTGCACTTTACCATTCACAAGCCAACCAAACTCCCTCGCTGCTATTTGAAATTCCCCCGGTTTTAACCAACTGCATGGCAGACATTTTCTTCCACAGTGCATATACAGGCTCAACCCCTGATGCGCCGATCCCCGCATCCCGGGTCACTGCTTTTTAACCATAACTTAAAAGCACACTTGCACAGGTTACTGTAAAGCAGACACAATTTTTTCCTACAATACAGCACATCCTTTTTCCATTGACAATCCAGCACTTTACTTAAGAAGACACAGTGTTTTGTAGGTAAATTCTTAACTCTTTTAGTACATGAGCCTCATAGCCTCAATATTGACCTCTTCATATAAGCATATGATCTGGCTAATAAAGTGAACTGGTATTACCAGTTATAATAGGACTCTTTAATCTCTGTGCTACTTAATATCCATATTGCATTAGAGGAACAACAAATAATAGAGAGACAACCAGTTTGTTACTTTGGCACCATAATTATGTTGACAACGAGTGTCTCATCTTTGAAGTTAACTTTTTAACTGTAAGAATTGATCAGTTCATGTCAAAAGGATCAGCTTTAAGATGCCAGCCCCAAAAATGATTGATCCCTCTGGTATATTAACCTTATTTGTATGTATTTTTATTGATCATTGATAGACCAAAAGGAGTATAAGTTGTCAATATTTGATGTGCGGTGCTAAGTCATATGAGTGGTGTTAGTATGGTGCAAAGATACTGGTATGTCAGTATCTATGGACAAGTAAGATCAATGCCTGAATACCTACCTAGAAATGCTAGTACATTGCTGGTACACAATTTGAAAATAAGGGCAAACTATTTAGCCCCTTGCTGAAGCCACTGGGGGAGACATTTATCAATTGTGCCACACAGCAATGCAATGCTAAAATATAAGAATAATGAAATTATGAGAAAACATTGCTATAGATTGCAGCTTGATTCAAAAAATAAATTGGTCTGTATCTCTAAAGAAAAACACCCACAAAATAAAACCTGCTACTGACCACTTCCTAATTGTGCGTGTGTTTGAGTGTAAGTAAAAATCAATTTCATCTACCTTGTAGAATAGACCATGTCCCTATATAAATAATATTACCAACAATTTTCCCACAAGATTACATGCCAAATTTCCTCCTTGTTTTGTAAATGTATTCTCCATGTAATTTTTGATGATATTAAGATATTGAACGGGCCTGAGACTGCTGCTGCTGGATGTTGTCATATTACATGTGTGACTTTAGCAGCTTCAGATCTGTCACTAAATGTGTATGTAAACACTCACAACTCAAAATTCCCTTATTTGCTCCCTTTTGGTATGTTTAACCACTTAAGGACCAGGCCTATTTCTGAAGCACAAATTAAAATCAGTATTTTTTGCTAGAAAACTAATTAGAACCCCCAAACAGTATATATATATATTTTTTAGCAGAGACCCTAGGGAATAAAATGGAGATCGTTGCAATACTTTCTCACACCGTATTTGCGCAGCAGTCTTATAAACTAAATTTTTTTTGGAAAAAGTACACTTTTTAAATTAAAAAATTAAAAAAAAAAAACAGAAAAGTTAGCCTGAATTTTTTCTATAATGTGAAAGATAACATTAATGTGAGATCCGGGGTCAAAAACATGTCAGATCTCACATCTACACTTAAAAGAAAAAAAAAAGAAATGTCATTTTTTTTTTCAGCATTAAAAAAATTGGGCCCTTTGAGGCCGTTGGGAGGAAGCGATGTATGACGTTGCTCTGGTCCTCCAAGGCCATAGAGGGGGGCCATCTTGCCCTCACTCGACTTCCTGCCTGGGACATGGATGGACCAGATTATTTTCCCCGTTACTGACGGCTCTGGTAACTTAGGAAAATTACCAGGAAGCATCTTGAGGGCACCTCTGCCGCTGCCCATAAAGGTGACCCCGCAGCGAATCTGCCGCTGGGACTACTTTTATGTGAAAGAGGACCACCCACTCTGTAAGAAGTTACTGGGGTTATGGCAGCTATCTGCTGCCATAACACCAGTATTTAACATCAAATTACTGTCGTAAAACTGCGGCGGGTGGTCTGGAAGTGGTTAATACACTATTGAAAGTGTTCTATTTTATCTGTTCGATAAGTACGAAAAAACAGCTGTTCATCCAACCAAAAATCTTGAGAGCTGATAACTTCCTGTACTCTCTACCTCCAAACTTTTACCCGTTAGCGTTTGTCCCTGCTCTGCTTTGTGAACTACAAAACAGTTTATGAAGATGTGAGGGAGGTGTTATGTAGTGCCAGGACACTCCCTGTCCTAGGGTGACAACCCTGCTCAGTACAGTTATCACCCTAGGACAGGAAGTAGTTTATCGGCAGGTTAATGTCAGGTTAAAATAAAATAACACTATTGGGAAAAAAAACAAAATTAATGCAGCCACCACATCTAAGAACCAGTAAGCTACAATACTATCAATTTTTGTTCTTTGGTTTAGATCAACTTAAAATTGATGCTCTATATCACATGTGTCAAACACAAGGCCCACAGGCCGAATCCGGCCCTCCAGGCTATTTCATGTGGCCCTCGCACCTCTGCTGCAGCTGCAGCAACCCCCCCTTGTCTTTGCCCCCACCTCAACAGTTAACAGCAGAGAGGAGAAGAGAACTCCTCCGCCAGATCCTACCCTTCTCCTTGCAGGTGCAGAGAGGCTCATCTTTGATCCCACCCCTTCCCTGGCTCAGAAATCCGTAGAAGAGAGGAGAACAGAACTCCTTCTACAGATTCTAAACCTCTCTGTGCAGCCACAGCATCCCCTCGCCTCCGCCTCCCCTGCTCTCAGCCTTCAGAAGACTCCAGTCCTCCTCTAGACCCTGCACTTTCTACTTCCCACCTCTGCCCCCAGCTTTTTCCCGGCAGCAGAATAAAGTAAGGGAGGGTGAAGGACTCTTCTGATAGTGAGGGGGCTCTTGACACCTGATGTAAGGGGGTTGGGGTGCTCTGGACATTTAGTCTTACAGATACAACCAGCCCTTTGAGGGCAACCATGATGCTGATGCGGTCCACAATGAAATTTAATTGGACACCCTTGCTCCATATTATTCTCCCTTCCCTGCGAGTGCCGCGATGCAGGGGGGTGGAACCGGCGGGAGATTAAAAAAATAAATAAAACAAATGACATGATACAGTGTAATCTGTTAGGATTACAACTTTGTATCATGCCATTTCACCCTAGGTTTTCACCTAGTGGCTTTTCAAGTGCCCTGCCTGTACTTTTTGCTTTACATTGTGCCTGTAAAATTGAGAATGACCATGGCGTCCAAAAAGCGTTCTTTTAGCTCAAAAGCGCTTTTGGACGAACTGGAAAACAGGGACAGTGAATTGGAATTATTTGAAGAACTGAGCGATAGCAATTCGTGGGAAAATTCGTCATCAGGTACTAAAAGTGGCGACTGCGACGATTCTGTGACTGAGCTCAGCAATGTGCGAACTTGGCGCTCTATTGACTGCAGTACAGATCAGACAGCGCCCCCAAGATTCCCATTTACTAGAGCACCTGGTATGAAAGTTGACGTTGACCATGACAACCCCTTGGCATACCTACAATTATTTTTGACCGATGAGGTTTTTGAAAAAATAGTTACCAAGACAAAGCGGTACAAAGAGCAACAATTGGCTACGCATCTGAAGTTTGCAAGATGCAGAAAGTGGGAACCAGTGACCAAAGATGACATTTGGAAATTTCTGGGCCTAATAATTCTTCAGGGAGTGGTGGGGAAACCCCTGCAGAAGTGGTATTGGACAACCAATACATTACTTGCCACTCCACTCTTTGGCACAGTCATGTCAGAGTACAGATGCTCCCTCATAATGAAATATCTCCACTTCGAAAACAATGAAGAATTTGATGAAATGTATTATTATTATTATTATATTAAAATTTATGATTTTGTGTTTCAAACTTTATCATACCTGGGATGTCTACTAGACTCTTTAAGTGAGTTATTCCTAAGAATTACAGGCCTAAAATATAAAACAACATATTTCCATGCAAAAACAATGTACCGCTTTTAGAACAAAACTTCTGACATAATCAGACCACCAGGGAGGTTAAAGTTATAATTAGCTTTAACCAGTTGCCGACTGCGCACAGTATATTTACTGCGGCAGTCAGCCCCGGCCAGGCAGAGTGACGTAGGTCTACGTCGCTCGCCTGTCACCGGGTTTTGAGCCAATAGCAGGCGAGCGCGCGCCCGCTGAGGCGCGCACCCGCCTCGGCTCGTTCACGGAGGAGTGCGGGCGTGTGACCGGCGGACCCGATGTCCGCCAGTCACACTACGATCGTCGGTACAGTGGGAGAAAGGCGGAGCGGCTCTCCCCTGTGTAAAAATGGAGATCAGACGGTTCTACTATGTAGAACCGTTGATCTCTGTTTTTACACTAGTAGCCATGTCCCACTAAAGTTAGAATCACGCCCCTAGGACACACTTAACCCCTCCCTGTCCAATACAGTTAACCCCTTCCCTGCCAGTGTCATTTTTACAGTAACAGTGCATATGTATAGCACTGATTACTGCAGTAATGTCACTGGTACCCCCAAAAGTGTCAAAAGTGTCAGTCAAGGGTCCGATCTGTCCACCGCAATGTCGCAGTACCGCAAAAAAAATCGCAGATCGCCGCCATTACTCGTTAAAAAAAAAACACCAAAAATTACAAAAATCTTTCCCTTTGTTAGTAAACGCGATAACTTTTGCGCAAACCAATCAAAATACGCTTTTTGCGATTTTTTTTTACCAAACATATGTAGCATAAAACAAATTGGCCGAAAATGTTAAAAAATTTTGATTTTTACATTTTTTTGGGGGAAATTTCATATAAAACAAAGTGAAAAATATTGTTATTTTTGCAAAATTTATGCTCTTTTTTTGTTTATAGCGCATGATCAAAAAATCGCACAGGTGATAAAATACCACCAAAAGAAAGCTCTGTTTGTGGGGAAAAAAGGACGTGAAATTTGTTTAGGTACAGTGTCGCACGACCGCGCAATTGTCCGTTAAAGTTAAGCAATAAAAAATCGCAAAAAAAACCCTAGTCAGGAAGGGGGTAAAATCTTCCGGGGCTTAAGTGGTTAAAAACTTATTTGCATCCAATTGCATGTCTGGTAATTCTGTAAGTTCCTGAGCCTGGAGCTGGCTGAGAGATGTCATCTCTTCATCTGCAGATTTGATCCACATTTACTTCTCATGAACAAAATACCTTTTGCCTATCCTACAATGATGGAACAGGCTGTGGTACTGTATGTACCATATATGACAAGCATCTGCCTGGGATTCCCTTATTGGATATTGCAGATTAATGTCTGGATGCAAATAATTGTAACCCTTTTGAGATTCCCCTTATATATGACCAATATACATTCTTTAGCATAATGTTACCATTTTGTATGTTTTTCTTATATGTATGCTCTGCTTCCAAAGATTTTGAGATTAGGCTTTTTCCATTCAAAAGCATAAATTGAGTTTTCTTCTGGTTTTGGAAATGGTGGGCTTTAGTAATAGTTGCCTCTCCCCTGAATGTTATTTGCATAGCCACTTCAAAAAGCATGCTTTTGTTACTTTCACAAGTGTGGCTCATTTTCTATGCAACACCCATTTGTTGTGGATTGTATGGTATATTATTTTGGAACATAATTCAATGTCTCCTCAGAATAGATGGTGTTTTGCCACTTGTGTCCTCTGCGACTTTATCTATTCAGAGTATTTTGTTATTTTACTAGATTTGTTGCTTGCTGGGTAAGATTTTGATCAAGTTTATCTGGAACTTCATCTTTGCTGTGTAACACATATAGCATCTCGAGTAGAAATCACAGAATATGAGAAAATACCTTTTATTTCCTGAGTAGGAGCTTTCAAAAAAATCAGGTAGTTTTGAGCAAATTAGCTCCAGGGGCTGTCAGGCACTACTTTTTACTTTTGGGAAATGATTTACTGTTCATTTTTACCTTTTAAAGGCAAAATACCTCTATACAAAGGTGGCCCACCTTTTGCAGCTATAACTTCTTCAACTATCCTGAGAAGGCTGTCCACAAGGTTTAGTGTGTCTGTGGGAATGTTTGACCATTCCTCCAAAAGCGCATTTGTGAGGTTAGGCACTGATGTTGGTTCGAGAAGGCCTGGCTCACAGTCTTCACTTTAATTCATCCCATAAGTGTTCTATGGGGTTGAGGTCAGGACACTTTGCAGGCCGGTCAAGTTCCTCCACCCCAAACTCACTAATCCATGTCTTTATGGACCTTGCTTTGTGCACTGGTGCACAGTCATGTTGGAACAGGAAGGGGCCATCCCCAAACTGTTCCCACAAAGATGGAAGCATGAAATTGTCCAAAATGTCTTGCTATGCTGACGCCTTAAAAGTTCCCTTCACTGGGCCAAGCCCAACCAAATGATTGTGACCAGTGCACAAAGCAAGTCCATCCAAAAATCAAAAGGTGGTCAGCTATGATATATGGCTAAAGAGACAATGCCATTACCCTGCAATGCATTTTGTCTCTATACTTTAGTGACTTTTCAAGTGAGTTGGTCATGCCATATTATTTTTCTAGGGGATACTCGGCTGAATAAAAGTATTTTTGATAAATCATTTTTTAATTGTCATTTTTCATCCCTGAATCTTTTCATTTGTGTATATTGCTATTCATTTTTACCTTTATGCAGCTGGTACATTTAGTGTTACTAAACCCACAACAGTAACATCAGTCTGTGTATGCAGTAAAGCATGCTTGTCAAACTCACTGTGGAACCTAAGGGATTAATCCTGTGCATTGTGTAAAAAGGCTGTTTGATCCTGTCTTCTCTGATCCTCTTCTTCTTTTACTGTCCCCAATCTATCTGCTGATAATACATGCTCAGTTTGGTGTGGGTTGCTAGAGAGGTTTTTTTTTTTTTTTTTTTTTGGGAGGGTGCATATGATCAGCACAGGGCCAATCAGCCCTGTCCAGACAGAGGATCAGTAGTCTTTCATCCTCAAAGGACAATTATAGAAGCTTTAACCAGACACGAAAATAAGTTACAAGACTTTACAAGCTATTTACTGCTGAGGAGAAAGATTTTTAGCAGTTTATATTTACTAAAATAATTGTATTTCCAGGTTCGATGTATTGTGGGGGACCAAGTATAGTAAATGTAAGGGTCCTAGGTTTAGTAACACTTTTTAAATATTTGACTGCGTTGGGCCAATTTCTATGTCACTGGTATGCTGATCTTCAGCTAGTTTCTTTATTGTTTCAGAATTATTGTGTCTAAGACAAAAGTGTCATATGTGAATACAGTTCAATGTTACTACATTTCCTTGAGTGATGAGCTTCTTTGCTTATGGAAGGCTACTTTCAAGAGTAGGAACATATAGAACTTTGTGACATTCTTGCTATTTCAATTGTCTCCTATTTCTCTCTTAACACTTTTGGCCTATTTTTAAATGACAGGCTAAATTGCAACAGATGTGCATCTACGTTGGTCCCTAATTTACTTGATAAGTGCCCATCTATGAATTAATTTTAGTTGCTGCATGTGCAATGGCTGTAGAAGGGCAGAGGAGGAAACTTGCTGGCTGAGTCTCTAAGTCAGTGGTTTTGAACTCCTGTCCTCATGACCCACAAACAGGCCAGGTTTGCAAGATAACTGAAATATATCACAGGTGATATAATTTACTGCTCAGTGATTGCAGTATTTTTTAAAAAAACAATAGAGGGGTACACCAACCTAGTGAATTACCAATAAAAGGCTTATTCAAATCCAAAAATGACATACATTATACTCACAAACAATTGTAGATAGCACGCATATAAACACGATTGGACAAATCGTCTCCAAAGTGGCCAAGTCACTCCACGGTCCTGGATGACGTGCTGGTGTCTGCACGAATCTGGTTAGGCTGACGGTTTCAAGCGCAAACCCTCTTCCTCAGAGCCCAAAAGTAGCACATTTGGGCTCTGAGAAAGAGGGTTCATCCTCGAAATGCGTCAGCCTAACCAGATTTATGCGGACACCAGCACTTCATCCAGCACCGTGGAGTGCCTTGGGAGACGATTTGTCAGATCATGTTTATGTGTGCTATCTACAATTGCTTGTGAGTATAATGTATGTCATTTTTGGATTTTAGTAAACCTTTTAGTGGTAATGCACTAGGTCATTGCGCCCCTCTCTTGTTGTTGTTTTTTTAGTGTCTTTGGATACCCTTGGTTCTGAGGGGGCGGCAAGACCACAAGCGATGCCAACTAAGACCATTTAATATTATTTATCCTTTGTCACATACCACTTGAGCGCAGGAGAATTTTTATGTATTGCAGTATTCTAGTCTGCATCTCCGCAAGGTAATACCTAAAATCTGGCCTGTTAGTGGGCCTGAGGACAGGAGTTGAGAACCACTACTCAAAGTGATCTTAGAAACAGGGTAAGTGGTACAAGCCACTAGCACTTACCCAAAACTGATTATACTTTTAGTTGAACAGGCCCTTAACCTGCCTAGCGGTATCCCCGAGCGTGACTCGGGGTGGATTTTCCATGCTGTTATCGGTATCCCAGAGTCACGCGCGGGGTAGATGTGTAGAGCGCGCAGCGGTGTCCCTTACCTTCTCCTGGCGATCCAGCGATGATCTCCCATTGCTGTGATCGCCAGCCGAGATCCTCGCCGCTCGTCCGTCGGTATGAGGACTTCCTGGTTCCGTTCCCTGCAGCAGCAATGCTGCATGGGAGTGGAACTAGGGAGGGAAATTCAAACGTTGAACGTTGCACAAAACACAAACACATAACATTTATATTATATATATATATATATATATATATATATATATATATATATATATATATATATATATACACACAAATATATACATGTGTATATATATATATATATATATATATATATATATATACAGTGGGTACGGAAAGTATTCAGACCCCCTTAAATTTCTCACTCTTTGTTATATTGCAGCCATTTGCTAAAATCATTTAAGTTCATTCTTCTTCCTCATGAATGTACACACAGCTCCCCATATTGACGGAAAAACACAGAATTGTTGACATTGTTGCAGATTTATTAAAAAAGAAAAACTGAAATATCACATGGTCCTAAGTATTCAGACCCTTTGCTGTGACACTCATATATTTAACTCAGGTGCTTTCCATTTCTTCTGATCATCCTTGAGATGGTTCTACACCTTCATTTGAGTCCATCTGTGTTTGATTATACTGATTGGACTTGATTAGGAAAGCCACACACCTGTCTATATAAGACCTTCCAGATCACAATGCATGTCAGAGCAAATGAGAATCATGAGGTCAAAGGAACTGCCTGAAGAGCTCAGAGACAGAATTGTGGCAAGGCACAGATCTGGCCAAGGTTACAAAAAGATTTCTGCTGCACTTAAGGTTCCTAAGAGCACAGTGGCCTCCATAATCCTCAAATGGAAGACGTTTGGGACGACCAGAACCCTTCCTAGAGCTGGCCGTCCGGCCAAACTGAGCTATCGGGGGAGAAGAGCCTTGGTGAGAGAGGTAAAGAAGAACCCAAAGATCACTGTGGCTGAGCTCCAGAGATGCAGTCAGGAGATGGGAGAAAGTTGTAGAAAGTCAACCATCACTGCAGCCCTCCACCAGTCGGGGCTTTATGGCAGAGTGGCCCGACGGAAGCCTCTCCTCAGTGTAAGACACATGAAAGCCCGCATGGAGTTTGCTAAAAAAACACCTGAAGGACTCCAAGATGGTGAGAAATAAGATTCTCTGGTCTGATGAGACCAAAATAGAACTTTTTGGCCTTAATTCTAAGCGGTATGTGTGGAGAAAACCAGGCACTGCTCATCACCTGTCCAATACAGTCCCAACAGTGAAGCATGGTGGTGGCAGCATCATGCTGTGGGGGTGTTTTTCAGCTGCAGGGACAGGAAGACTGGTTGCAATCGAGGGAAAGATGAATGCGGCCAAGTACAGGGATATCCTGGACAAAAACCTTCTCCAGAGTGCTCTGGACCTCAGACTGGGCCAAAGGTTTACCTTCCAACAAGACAATGACCCTAAGCACACAGCTAAAATAACGAAGGAGTGGCTTCACAACAACTCCGTGACTGTTCTTGAATGGCCCAGCCAGAGCCCTGACCTAAACCCAATTGAGCATCTCTGGAGAGACCTAAAAATGGCTGTCCACCAACGTTTACCATCCAACCTGACAGAACTGGAGAGGATCTGCAAGGAGGAATGGCAGAGGATCCCCAAATCCAGGTGTGAAAGACTTGTTGCATCTTTCCCAAAAAGACTCCTGGCTGTATTAGATCAAAAGGGGGCTTCTACTAAATACTGAGCAAAGGGTCTGAATACTTAGGACCATGTGATATTTCAGTTTTTCTTTTTTAATAAATCTGCAACAATGTCAACAATTCTGTGTTTTTCTGTCAGTATGGGGTGCTATGTGTACATTCATGAGGAAGAAGAATGAACTTAAATGATTTTAGCAAATGGCTGCAATATAACAAAGAGTGAAAAATTTAAGGGGGTCTGAATACTTTCCGTACCCACTGTATATATATAAAACGCATGAATTATAATCTAATCAATAATATGATTTTATTATATAATATATATATATATATATATATATATATATATATATATATATATATATATATATATATATATATATATATAATAAAATTATATTATTGATTTGATTATAATTCATGCGTTTGTGTTTCAAATTTATCACATCTGGGATGTCTACTAGAGTCTTGTTTTGGTCAGGTTTAAGTCAGTAATTACTAAGAATTGTAGGCCTATAATACATAACGCCAAATTTCCATGCAAAAAATTGTACCGCTTTTGGTACAGAATTCCTGACATAATCATACCGCCAGGGAGGTTAAAGCATACCCCGGAGTCTAATATAGTTACCACCTTTCCTTTAAAATAGCAGCCTTATGAAATTTTTACTCAATAAAACCATTATCAACAAATCCCCTTTCTATCAGCCGAGGGACAACTATAGTGTCTATAGATATATTTGCAAATGTTTGAAACTAAAACATACTTCCATTTTTACCTTACTGCAAAGGCTAGGTATAAGATAGGGGGACTTTTTGTATAGCTTGTTATTTGGATAATTTCAGCTGCCATTGTGCTCTTGATGGTGTAATTTGTCTCTGCGCCTTTAAGGAGGAGTGGGCTTCTTCCACTGCTGTATATGCTTCAGCTTGAAGAAGTAGAAGCTACTTTTTGGATTTATAAATATAAACTTAAATATATATATATATATATATATATTTTTTTTTTTTTTTTAATCAGTCATTAGTATCACTTTAAACATATATATTAAACTTATCTTGCGATGGCATTTACAAAGAAATATCTTTGGGTCCTAGACCATTTAGGAGTATATTAAATACCTTTATCACACTGCAATTTATAAAAGTATTCTAGACACAGGAGTTTTGCTCTAAGGGTCACGTTGTGACCCACAGAAAATGCTATCCCCTGTGTATGAGCAGTCAAATAGTAGACTGCCTCGGATAGTGCCCAGTGATTGAGGGACAATGATACCTTTATTGAAAAGGTAATGCTTAAAATTGCAAGGATTCCAACCCACTCCTGTCTATTCTGGAAGTGTCACTCCTGAGTCCTAACCAACCATTAGCTGTTTTTCCTGACAACTGGATGCAGTGCGGTACATTCAAGCTCTGTGTTGTATGCACTAAAGTAGCAATTTGCTTGGCTAGATTTAAAAATAGAATAAGTGGTGTGCACACAAAACCAGTGCATTCTCTTCCGTGAATATGTCAACAATGAAAAAAAAAAACAATAATAGGGATAGAAATAGACTGTGTGCATCCATATACTGAAGTTTGAAAATGGGAATATATAGTAAATATATATATATATATATATATATATACAGTATCTCACAAAAGTGAGTACACCCCTCACGCTTTTGTAAATATTTTATTATATCTTTTCATGTGACAAAACTGAAGAAATGACACTTTGCTACAATGTAAAGTAGTGAGTGTACAACTTGTATAACAGTGTAAATTCGTTGTCCCCTTAAAATAACCCCACACACAGCCATTAATGTCTAAACCGCTGGCAACAATAGTGAGTACACCCCTAAGTGAAAATGTCCAAATTAGGCCCAAAGTGTCAATATTTTGTGTGGCCACTATTAATTTCCAGCACGGCTCTAACCCTCTTGGGCATGGAGTTCACCAGAGGTTCACAGGTTGCCACTGGAGTCCTCTTCCACTCCTCCATGACGACATCACGGAGCTGGTGGATGTTAGAGACCTTGCGCTCCCCCACCGTTCATTTGAGGATGCCCCCACAGATGCTCAATAGGAGACATGATTGGCCAGTCCATCAACTTTACCCTCTGCTTCTTTAGCAAGGCAGTGGTCATCTTGAAGGTGTGTTTGGGGTCGTTATCATGTTGGAATACTGCCCTGCGGCCCAGTCTCCAAAGAGAGGGGATCATGCTCTGCTTCAGTATATCACAGTACATATTGGCATTCATGGTTCTCGCAATGAACTGTAGCTCCCCAGTGCCGGCAGCACTCATGCAGTCCCAGACCATAACACTCCAACCACAATGTTTGACTGTGGGCAAGACACACTTGTCTTTGTACTCCTCACCTGGTTGCCGCCACACACGCTTGACACCATCTGAACCAAATACGTTTATCTTGGTCTCATCAGACCACAGGACATGGTTCCACTAATCCATGTCCTTAGTCTGCTTGTCTTAAGCAAACTGTTTGCAGGCTTTCTTGTGCATCATCTTTAGAAGAGGCTTCCTTCTGGGACGACAGCCATACAGACTAACTTGATGCAGTGTGCGGCGTATGGTCTGAGCACTGACAGGCTGACCCCCCCCCCAACCTCTGCAGCACTCATACATCTATTTTTTTCAAAAACAGCCTCTGAATATGATGCTGAGCACGTGCACTCAACTTCTTTGGTCGACCAAGGCGAGGCCTGTTCAGATTGGAACCTGTCCTGTTAAACCACTATATGGTCTTGGCCATGGAGATCTGATGAAGGGCTTTGCCCGAAACATGTCATCCCCGATTTGTGGCCACTAATGTCCTCTCAACCAGCTGACAGCTCACACGGCGGTGTGCTGTACCCGGCTCAGTGAGGCTGCCTTCGCTTCAGGTCCCTGGTAACGAGGCAAGCAGGTTCCAGTGAGCACGTCTCTGTGACTCAGCTGCGGGTGCTCAGTGACATCATCTTTCGGCGCCACCTCAGCTGCTCGAGACCAGGAGTGGATGCCGCTGTGCTGCTCGAGACCAGGAGTGGATGCTGCTGTGCAGCCCGAACGTTTCCTCGTGGCCGGATTGATTTGCGGGGGCTGGGGTTTCTGCTCCCCCCCCTCTTCTCCTTCTCCCGCTCCTCTTCCAGCCTCTGAGTGGTCCCATCAGCAAGGCTCCACATTTGGACAGGCGTCTCCACCTCAATCCTGGGTCCTCCTCCTTTAAGGTATTGCCCAACTGTAAGACATTTGCTGGCATCACATCATATTTTATTATTATTTTAGTCTTTTAATAAACTTGCTAATTTGATTTAAGACAAGAGATTTATCAGTGCCCATTGTCATTGTTTCTGGGAGCGCCAACATACCCATCTATCTGTTGCACTATTTGTTTCTCAGTCAGGATCTGGGTTTTGGGTAGGCTGCAACCCTGACATGACTTTTGGCTGATGGTGCTTTCTGGTTACAATTTGTCCACCTTACTTCATCTCTGAACTCTGGATATCTGCCCTACAGCGCCAGGAGTTTTTGTATGTATTGGCCACCGTGCTGCAGCTCCGTTTCAGGGTCTTGGCAATCTTCTTATAGCCTAGGCCATCTTTATGTAGAGCAACAATTCTTTTGTTCAGATCCTCAGAGAGTTCTTTGCCATGAGGGGACATGTTGATCTTCCAGTGAGCAGTATGAGAGAGTGAGAGCGATAACACCAAATTTAACACAACTGCTCCCCATTCACACCTGAGACCTCATACCACTAACGAGTCACATGACACCAGGGAGGGAAAATGGCTAATTGGGCCCAATTTGGACATTTTCACTTAGGGGTGTATTCATTTTTGTTTCCAGCGGTTTCGACATTAACTGGTTGCCGACTGCCGCAAGTACATATACTGCAGAGGTCAGCCCCGGCCAGGCAAAGTGGCATACCGGTACGTCACTAGCCTGGGAGCCAATAGCGCTCGCCCGTGCCGCCGGAGGTGCGCTCCCGCCTCGGCTCGTTCACGGACACCTCCGTGCGTGTGACCGGCGGACCCGATGTCCACCGGTCACTCACGATCGACCACTGTGAAGGGAGAAAGGCAGGCGGCTAATGTAAACAAAGCCGCCTGTCATTCTTCCCTGTGTAAAAGCACTGATCTAATGGTCCTGCTATGTATCCCTGCACAGTTAGAAGCACGCCCCTAGGGACACACTTAACCCCTCCCTCTCCAATAAAGTTAACCCCTTCCCTGCCAGTGTCATTTTTACAGTAACAGTGCATATGTATAGCACTGATTACTGTAGTAATGTCACTGGTACCCCCAAAAGTGTCAAAAATGTCAGTCAAGGGTCCGATCTGTCCGCCGCAATGTTGCAGTCCCGCAAAAAAAAATCGCAGATCGCCGCCATTACTCGTTAAAAAAAAAACAACAAAAATTACAAACATCTTTCCCTTAGTTAGTAAATGCAATAACTTTTGCGCAAACCAATCAAAATACGCTTATTGTGATTTTTCTTACCAAACATAGGTAGCAGAAAACAAATTGGCCAAAAATTAAAAAAAAATTTGATTTTTACATTTTTTTTTGGGGGGGGGGATTTCATATAAAAATATGTGAAAAATATTGTTATTTTTGCAAAATTGTCGCTCTTTTTTTGATTATAGCGCATGATCAAAAAATTGCACAGGTGATCAAATACCACCAAATGAAAGCTCTATTTGTGGGGAAAAAAGGACGTCAAATTCGTTTAGGTACAGCGTCGCATGACCACGCAATTGTCCGTTAAAGTCAAATAGTGCCGAATCGCAAAATATCCCCTGGTCAGGAAGGGCTAAAATTGTCCGGGGCTTAAGTGGTTAATGGCTGTGTGTTGAGGTATTTTGAGGGGACAGCACATTTACACTGTTATACAAGCTGTACACTCACTACTTTACATTGTAGCAAAGTGTCATTTCTTCAGTGTTGTCACATGAAAAGATAGAATAAAATATTTACAAAAATGTGAGGGGTGTACTCACCTTTGTAAGATACTGTAAATGTGATTTGTGAGCATTCTGTGCATTAGGTATGATGATGCCTATATTTTATTCCTTTGCTTTAAGATAAATGTCAGAAACAGTAAAAGAGCAACTTTCTTTAAGGATAGGAAAATATGTACTCTTTAATAACTCTGAAAGAGGTGATGCCCTTATTTCCCCAGGAGAAGGAATATAGACACAAAGAAAAAGATGAGAAAGATGTGCACTCAAGTACTATCAACTGTCAAATCACTACCCAGGATGTTTATTGTTTAGATATACAGCTCTGGAGCACAAAGAAGATTTTTGAAACCTATGAGTACAAAAGAGCAAATCTTCAACTTTAACCACCAAGCCTCCCGAACCACCCAACTTTTAACAATCTATGTAAGAACTGACCACTTCATTATTTGCCAAGAGATTTTCTGTAACATTTCTTAGATTATATTTTATTATTAAAATACTATAGGTAGAAAAGTAATTAGCAAGTCCACTCAAAAAAATATATTTTGCTAAGGACAGAGGAGTATTTGGACTCAAACCTGCATTGCATCATCTTGAACACTTTGCTATTGAAGTAAATGAATACATGATGCTAATCATTTAGATGGTGCCCTCAAAAAATTAGAAAACTAAAAAAGAAAAAATTCTGACTTTGACACTCAATCCCTTGAGCACAGGATAACTGCATATCAAAAGCACAATTATGTTTTCATAAATTAAGCCAGTAAAGGAATGATTGTTGCATGACTTTACTAACTATACAAACACTACTCAGAAATAGATAAGGCTTAGCTTTTACTAGTTACAAAAGTACAGGTATATAAATTAGCCTAGCCCTCTGTTCATTAGGATTTAATAGGTTCCCAAGGGTTCCTTGGATAGTGTACTTTAGCAGACTGATTTCCTCTCTGAATCTGCACCCTCAGCCACTACCACCCACAAATATATTTCTTATTTTTTTTTTTTTTTTTAGTGACAGCATTTAGGAACCCCTCTCCCAGTGCTTCTTTACAAATGTATAAGTACATGCTTTGAGATGAACCTAGACAAAAATGCTCATCTTTATCTTTAGTTCTAAGGACAATTTGCTGGGGCATGCACAAAAAGAGCACTGGAGCACCAAAATGTTGTCCTTGATCTGGAAGACATTGTAAATTGCATTTAATTTTAAGAACAAAAAAATTAAAGAATGTAAAGCCTTACCTTTTTTAAATTTTGGATTGAATAGGGAGTGGTAAAACCTCTGTCCATTTTTTTTTTGTTGGGCCATCTATGCACTATTTGGAAATATCTCCAAAGTGAGATAAATCTCTTCTTTATATATCTATCACCAGAGTAAGTGTCCTCATTGAAGGATTCCCCCTCTGTTCCTGCCCTGACAACTCAAGGTTTTTCATTTTCCTACAATTTTTATTTCAGTGACCATGATCACCAGGGCCCCTAGGTACTGTGTGGGGAGACAAACAGCAATAAAAATCTGACAGTGTTTCTAACCCTTCAATACTTCTTCTAAATGTATAAAAACAAAATTGGCGAGGGCCATATGCGGCCTCATGGCGGGAGGGCCCTGGCGCCGAGCGGCTGCATATTTGCCTTTACTAGTGTAAATACAACTGTGCCATATTTGCAAAGTTGAAGGGGAGGGAAATTATGCAGAAAATCATAGGTATTAAAAAAATAATAATTTGGTGTTATCACTCTCACTCTGAAGTGGTGAAAAGAGCCATTTGGGTAAGAAATATATATACTGGTACAAGCATCCCAAAAATGTTAAGCATAAAAAGGGGGGCAGAAGACTAGTTACCCAACTAGCAATTCTTCAAAGACATGAAATGAAGCGGGACTTTCTAGGTACCTTGGAACATATGCTCGACAAATATAAAAATGTATACATTTTTATTTAACACCTCATTAAGTAAAGCTTAACAATTGAAATATATATTCAACAGAGACAAATAGATATGTCCAAACATGGCTAAATATCTAATTACAAACAATAAAATATGTATACATGTGAAAGGCGTAGCAACATAACCTTCCAGGCTAGAGTGTATACAGTCCCCAACATGTTTCGCAGATAATATTCTGCTTCTTCTGGAGGATAGTTGTTGTCAATCTAAAGGATATAACAGTAGAGTATAAACATAAATACAAAAAGATACCTATTATAAAGAGAACATGCTAGATCATAATCTAAAAATCATATAAAAAAACATTTACTTTATGTGTATATATAAACCATAGACATAGGGGAATAAGTTCAAAAGAGGTACTCCTGCTCACCAATGAGGATCATTAGACGTCCATTGCGGTAAAGAAGCCCCGTCACAGAAAGCACTCCCCCACGGTGGACACGGGGGACACACAGAAGTAACCTAAATCATAACAAAAATACACAGAGTAGCAAACCAAAGCAGAGATATGTAGATCACAAGCTATGATAGACTATTTAACATGATTGATATGTAACTAACCTTCAAGTAAATAAAGCCATAATCTACAAGCCAGGGTGAGGATTAGATAAAATGTTCCAGCAACAGCAAGGGCGAAAAATTGCAACCCCTTGCTGGAGGAATTAGAAAAAGTATCCAACGACCCGCTGCATGGTTTATGAACGGGAAATGGTGATACGTAGTTCCAAAATCCTCATGAAGAAAAAAATCAGGACCAAAGTATAATACCATAAAAATAAACAAAAATCAATTAAAGGCAATGGGGAGAACAAAATCAGAGAAGAAAACAAGTATAAACACTGTCATATATGCCAGACTATGAGGGATGGCATAATAGCAAGTTTATAACAGAGGTTACCTGTTCCACCCAAAGCAAGTCTCACCCTGGCTCAGAAGGTACCAACAGGTGAGCAGACATACCCGTCTGCTTAAATAGTCCCCAACAAAAAAAGCATCACTCTGACTCTCTCATACTGGTCACTGGAAAGTCAACATGGCACCTCAGGGCTAAAAAGAATTGTTGCTCTACATAAAGATAGCCTAAGCTATAAGAAGATTGCCAAGACCCTGAAACTGAGCTGTGCCACAGTGGCCAAGCCCATACAACGGTTTAACAGGACAGGTTCCACTCAGAATAGGCCTCGCCATGGTTGGCCAAAGAAGTTGAGTGCACATTCTCAGCATCATATACAGAGGTTGTCTTTGGGAAATATATGTATGAGTGCTACAAGCATTGCTGCAGAGGGTGAAGGGGTGGGGTCAGCCTGTCAGTGCTCAGACCATATGCTGCACACTTCATCAAATTGGTCTGCATGGCTATCATCCCAGAAATAAGTCTTCTCTAAAGATGATGCACAAGAAAGCCCACAAACTGTTTGCTTAAGACAAGCAGACTAAGGACATGGATTACAGGAACCATGTCCTGTGGTCTGATGAGACCAAGATACATTTTTTTGGTTCAGATGGTGTCAAGCGTGTGTGGCGGCAACCAGGTGAGGAGTACAAAGACAAGTGTTTCTTGCCCACAGTCAAGCATGGTGGTGGGAGTGTCATGGCCTGGGACTGCATGAGTGCTGTCAGCACTGGGGAGCTACAGTTCATTGAGGGAAACCATGATTGCCAACATGTACTGTGACATACTGAAGCAGAGCATGATCCCCTCCCTTCGGAAATTGAGCCGCAGGGCAGTATTCCAACATAAGAATGACCCCAAACACACCACCAAGACAACCACTACCTTGCTAAAGAAGCTGAGAGTAAAGGTGATGGACTGGCCAATCATGTCTCCAGACCTAAACCCTTTTGAGCATCTGTGAAGCATCCTCAAATGGAGGGCGGAGGAGCGCAAGGTCTCTAACATCCACCAACTCCATGCTATCATCATAAAGGAGTGGAAGAGGACTCCAATGGGTCCAGTGGCAACCTGTGAAGCTCTGGGGAACTCTACGCCCAACTGGGTTAAGACAGTGTCATTCCTCCAGTGTTGTCACATGAAAAGATATAATAAAATATTACTGTGTGTGTGTGTGTGTATATATATATACATGTATATACATATATATATATATATATATATATATATATATATATATATATATATATATATATATATATATATATATATATATATATGTGTGTGTGTGTAGCACCCTCCTAGGTAGGTGCTAGGAAAAAAACATATAATAGCCCTGTCTGCTTATCAGTGGGCTGGATCTGTTAGCTGTGCTGTCACATGCCTCCAGGTGTGGCCTGTTGAGTCTGGGGAGTCTCCCCACTGTATCCAATGAGGGATCTTGTTGGACAGTGGAGGAAACCAAGCCAATAACGCACCAGGGTTTATGACTGTCCCAGTGGCTGGGGTTTGCCACAGTACACCCTGGGATTGGGAATAAATCTGTGGGGAGCATGTGACAGAGCATCTTTTGGCAGGAGCATCAGTCCCAGGAGGAGGTGATGGCTGTCTCTCCTCCAGTAAAAGTGAGAAGGTGGTCCAGGCAGTTGGCCTAGGGACTGGAGGTTGAGCTGGGCTGCAAGGGATCCAGAGTTGCTGACCAAGTAGAGCTGCTGGGCAGAGATCTTTAGGAAAAACAGTGTCGTGAGTGCTCAAGATCTGCCCAGGGGTCTGCCTAGGAAAGGGGACCACTCCAGAGATGTCAAAGGGGATCCAGGATCCAGCTAGCCAGGAATGCACAGTAAAGGCAGTGCCAAGTAGTAAAGCCCTGAAGTTTGGGGAGTAAAGGGGATGCCAGGAAGGGCCCTGAAGTGTTCAGCAGTACAGTCTTCATTAAAGTCAGCTACCTCAGGAAGGAGTGCTTGGGGAGCTTAAAGGGACTTTTTCCCACAGTCAGAGATGAAGTTCTAGTAATGGACCTAGCTGAGGCCCGCATCAGTGAGCATTAACCAGCATCAGTGAAGCTCTAACCAGCGTCAAGCAGCATTTTTCAGTGTCTCTGCCTAATTGTGCATAGTTCAGTTGTTGAAGTATCCAGTGTTGGGGGTAACTAGTGACAAAGTAACTGATTACAGTAACTACATTACTTTTTTTGGTAACAAAGTAAAGTAACTAGTTCCAATACTAATATTGGTAACTACACTACTTTACTAGGCTACAGGAACGCGCTTTCCTGCGTTACCCAAGCCGTGCGATACAATCGTTATTTCGAAGAATAGAGAGGGATGAAGTTTATGAATTTTTGTTGCACTATGTTTTATTCTGTTTTTTCAGGTTTTGTTCTCATGTTTCCCAAAGCCTGTGTTTATACAATAAACTCTATGCAGAAAGAGTGTCATGCATCTTCTTCTACACAGTCAATTAAGAAAGAGGAAAGTAAAGTAATAGGTAGTGAAGTTACTTTTCAAATGCAGTAACTAGTAAAGTTATCTTGTTACAATTTACAGAAGTAACTAGTAAATAGTAACTAGTTACATTTTTTGAGTAACTACCCCAACACTGGAAGTATCCCACTTCTCCCTTCTCCCATCCAAGTTCTCAAATAAATGCTAAAAACCAAAGAAACTGGACTGGTTCTTGTCTGAGGTGCTCACACTTAAAAACATGCTTAAAGGTACTGTCATTGCCAGCGGTAACCCAGGGGGACGCACACTCAGCAGCTCCCTTTTGAGTAGTGCTCTCTCTCTCTCTCTCTCTCTCTCTCTCTCTCTCTATATATATATATATATATATATATATATATATATATATATATACATACTGTATATATGCCCTTTATTTGATCACATTTGCATCTATTATCACAATGTATAAAGGGCTGCATTTTATTTACCTTTATTTCCTTACATTTTTTACTATATTCAAGTGAGATAAATCAGCCATTTTTGTATCTATAGGAAAATATAATGTACTCAGTTGAGAATCACAGCATTAAAGAGTTTTCAGCTGACCACTTACAAATGCTTCTAAGTGGTTATATTCAGTTGTTCTGCAAGTATCCTATCTGCACTGAATGCACATTGCAGGTCAGGGCATATCTGTTAAGGGAACTTCCAATTTAGTATTAGCTCACAAGGTTAGAAGATTTGTTTTAATCTTCATGATGATGCTTCAACTACAGATCTCGGCTGTTTTTGAATAGTCAACGGAACTGTCCTAACAAACAAACTGTAACAGTATTCCATTTTTCAGTAAGCTGAACATTGTCTTACACAACTGTTTGCATTTTCTTTCGTCTCTTTATCTTTGTGCCTCTGACACTCCCACACACTTGAAGCCACAGTTTGGTGTGTGGGAGTGGAGCACTATAATGCTATTCTGTGTTCTTAGGTCTAGTAGCAAACTCCCTAAGCAAGAAATCCATGTAAATACATGTTATTCACATTTAAGTGGAAGGAGGAAATTTAGGGGGTGGATATGATGGAAATGTATAGTTTATTATGAAACCTTGAAAAGTGTCACTAGATCTCACCTTACCGCTGTCTGCACAATGTGTCATTATAAACATCCCCGCACTGTCACTTATAATATAAACTCGCTGACATTTAGGATAAGCAAATTCACATTGATAGGAATAACAAACTATCCTTTTGTGAATGCTGCTTACATGTTTCTTACAAATGGATAAGATGACATGGAAAAATACATGTTGGTGTAGGTGCTGGCAATTAAGGAAATAGCCAGATGACTGCACATTGCCAAGAAAGTGAACATTTACATAAGAAAGGAGTTCAACTGGAGAGCATGCTGTAGAAGGAAATGAGAGTAAGGGGATTGTTCACGGTACTAGATGGTATAATGGTGTAAAAAGCTTGTAAACTGTTTATGATCACACAGTGTTTGCAAACAATAATAAACAGTGGAAGAGTTTGATATTGAGATTAAACATTGTTCCTCTGGGATGAATAAAAATAAAGATAAGTTATTTGTAAAACTTATAGAATCAATAATACAGTAACCCAAAGCTTTGGATTTTAGTTACCTGAAGCTACTTGACTATTTGCTGTGGGTTACAGTGCTGGGCACAATGCCCTTTGCCATGTTGAATAAGGCAAATAGGATATCAATGCTAGTTAATAAGAGAAAAAGGTGACAAGAAAATTGGTTTAGGGAAGATAAGCACCACAACCATCATGACAAAAAAAGACAACTGGCCAGCAGCCTAGATCTTATTGTCCTTAAAGTGGTATTAAATCCAAAGCTAAATATGTATACATCAGGGGCGTAACTACAGGGGTTGCAGGGGTTGCAATTGCTACCGGGCCCCATGCTCCAGGGGGCCCGGTAGCAAACCAGTGGGTGAACTTCCAGGATCTCAAAGGTCACACTTGCGACCGGGCCCTGGCATTGCACCACTGTGGGGAGGCCCCAAGATTGCAGAAAGGGCCCCCACTGCAGAACTTGTGAAAGGATCCTGCTGCGGGACCATAATAAAAGGCCATGCAACGAGAGTAAAGAGCCCCAGGATTAGTGGGAAGAGCCCCGGGCTTGAAGGGAAGGGCCCCGGCCAGGGGTCTGGGGGCCCCTTCATGGTTTCTTGCATCGGGGCCCTGAAGGTTCTAGTTACGCCTCTGGTATACATTACAGCTTACCAATCATTAGATGTGGTGGCTGCATTTGTTTTCTTTTTCTAGGCTTTTTTCCCCTCTCTATTTACCAGGTTATCTTGCCAGTGACATACCACCTGTATTAGGGCTGTATTAGGGTACCAACATCCTGGACGAAGGAGCAACAGAGACACCTCTGGACAGCAGTATTGGTAATCTGGGAGGAGGGCAGTGTTAGATGCACTAGCAGATTTAGAAACACTAACACATTAAAGGTTACGTCTTCATTGGCAGGTTACATTTTTACTTAACACTTTACTGATAAACCTTGTGTATTTTGTGACTGCATTTCCCTAAAATTCTGGAAAATGGAAAATGTCTTACTTGAACCCTCCAGTTTCCAGGTTCTATGAACACTGCCATTCCCAGAACAGCAAAAGGTTTCTAGTTAATTAGGACATATGCTATTGCACGCTAACACTATGTCATGCACAGGGCATAATGAGGGCATAATAGGAGTGCTGGTGCATCTGCTGGAACACAGGAAGGGTATATAAAAGGCAGAAGGATGCAGGGGTAGGAACTAACAGAATGCCCAGCATAAGAAGAGGAGACAGTGATAAGCCCAGCAGGAGAATACATTTATGAGGGCTAAGCACTGACATCATGGAATTTTGATTGATTCATTATTGTGAAAATGTCAGTCAGAGACCCAATACTGCTCCTTGACCTTTCAATCAATGAATACTTAAAGAGCTGAAAAAAATATATATGTGTATATAAAAAAATGTATATGACAGAAGTGTAATATTCTTACTCTTGCATTCAGGTTCTGCATTGACTAATAAAGGGGGTGGAGAAAGTACAGAACCCTTTTTAGGATAAATGGAAGGTATTAGAAATAGGAGTAAATGTCAGTTGGTCAGATTCAGTCATGGGTTTTATGGGCACTATTCTTCTCAGCCTGTTGTCTATCTCTCTATTTCTTGCCTTTTACCTAAAGGTCTATTTATGAAAATAAAAAACGTATAGAAACATAGAAGAGTGATGGCAGAAAAAAAAAAGACCAAGTGGTCTATCGAATCTGCCCTATTTTTATTCATTTATTTATACATTTTTTTGTCTGAGTATAGATCTGCTGTTTGTTTGTCCCTAGCATATGTTAATACATTTACTGTTGACTGATCCACTACCTCTGCTGGAAGTCTGTTCCAAGCATCAACAACACAACTTTGGTAAAATAATGCTTTCTAACAGTAGATTTCAGCTTTCTTCCTGCTAGTTTGAGGTCATGTCCTTGTGTTCTTGATCTGAGATACCTCCCAAATGCTGGGCTGCAGACTAGCTAGATTCCGGTACTCATTACCATGCAAAGGAAGAAGTCTTAAGCCTCGTACACTTGCGTCGAAAATCGGCAGGGAATTTTCGTCCGTCGACCGAGCTGCCGATTTTAGTATGATGCTTAGTATGATGCTTTTGACAACCGGCTCCGACTTTTCGGCTGAAAAAAAATCTGGTGTGCAAGCTATAAAATTTTTGTCCGCCGTCAAAACACGGCTGATTTTCGTGCAGTCAGTACAGATTTTGACAGGGAAAAATCTTATGAGCAAGACTGGACATGCTCAAAGAAGAAAGAACACAAAGAAAGCAAACCAACACATGACATCACTTCTGAAGTAGAATTTTGTCGGGCGAGAAAATTTGTGTGCAGTCTAGGCACATTCCAACCAACAAAACACCACTCTGGACAAAAGACGGATGATCGGTCGGCCGATAATCGTTGCGTGTGTACTAGGCTTAACTACTAAACTGTTAACCTTTTGTTACAAGTTGAAATCTATTACAACTGATGAGCTATTTGGTAAACTCAAACCCCCCCCCCCCCAAAAAAAAAAAAGTAGAATTAATCTTTGCTGAAAGTTCCAGAAAGAGCATCTTAACAGGTAAACTGCAATTTTTTATTTATTTTTGGCTATGTGAATTGGACATGTAACGTATAAAGTAGGTATTATCTTAATTTGGTGGCAAGAATAGAAGTACCCTTTAAAGAGATGTAGGCTCCCTTCAGTCATACCTTCCCTCAATTTATCCATTGCTACAAATGCTCTAATATGGAGATTCTCAAAGACTAGAGTTAGGACTTCAGTATAGGGGCCTTGGTGAGGCAATGACATTTCTAAATCTATTTGCTAATGTTGTGCAACTAAAACCTCTGTTTTTAACGCAGAGTGTTAGATAATGTATTTTTTTCTGATGGCTGGCTGGTAAATGTGCTGGGAAATACTGTTTGTTTTGTTTCATTTAAATTACCTTCTATTTCTAGTTATGCTTGGTTATGCTGTCCTAAATACTTTTGATTTTACTGTCCACAGTTTTCCTTACTCTTGGCACCATGAGTGATCACCTCTCTATGAGGCAACAATCCCTTTCATGGTCTTGAGATGGAAACCTATTTAAGATACTGTAAATATTGATTCAGGGTGATATGAAGGAGGAACCTAGGTCTTCAATATCTGGACTTGTTTTATGTTTGTAGTCCATATACAAATTAGGGGTACGACAGAAAGAAGACAATGGACTTCAAAAAGGACACCGTATAGAGGAGAACACGAAGTGCAAAGTACACAGCAGCCACTCAAATTTTACTTTACTGTAGTACACTGTAGTTACTCTAGTACATGATGGTTTCTGGATGGATATTTTCGATAGTGCACTTTGTATTTAGAAATTTGCTATTTGTGCTGTTTTGCTGAATGAGTCTTTACAAGTCATGACCATGCAACTACCTTTGAGATCAATTTTTATATTGCACTGTGAACACACATTACTGTACAAAATCTAAACATTAGATATTAGTATACTAAATATTTCCATAAGATAATAGAATCATTTAACTACATTTTATCATATGTACTGTATCTGATCAATTTGAGCTATAGCCTTCATTTTATTTTATATTCATATCATGTTTCTAATAGCATGTGCATTTTCCTGATTTTGAATATCTGTAAATCATCTACTGGGATAGTATCTAATTTAGTACACTGCTTTTTATGCAGAAGTCACTTCCCTATATAGCTCCGATTTAGATGATCTACTAATATAGTTGGCTCTACATCATAAATTCACCCAGTGATATTGACACTATGCATCCAATTCAATTACAAATTTTCATCCAGAACATAAAATTGTATTATGTATAACTTGTAATGCCATTTGCTTATTCTGCACTCTTTAATAGAGGTTGGCAGTGCTCTGGGTCTAGAACTTGGACCAAGAATCAAGAACAGGAACTGGTGCTGAGCTGGTCATTTTATGCTTTCCTCCATTTTGGATCATATCCGTGGGAGCCAGGTTGCTGAAGCTGGGGGCTAGTAGGCATCCTACCTGCTATGCAAAAAATAAACAAACTCCTGAACATCTGCCTATTTTGTCTAATCCTAAAATTTACTTCATTATTATCTGTGCAAACTTCACATGTTAATTAGCAAACAGATAATTTGGCTGTTTTTTAGAAACTCAGATTATGCACATGAACAACAAGCTACACTGTAACAAGATGCAGTTTAACTGGTAATCAATCATACTGGCCATGGATCTATACACATTGAATGCCCCCACTTCGTCTCTAAATTGTAGTGTACATGTAATGTAGGTTAGAACTGTAGATAGTTTTGGAAGAAATTATGTCTTTGCTTCTTTTAGACCTTTCACATGGGCAAGCCATGGTTTTACTGAACCCCAGTCATCCATCTAAAAGAAAAACAACAGCCGAAGAAGGCTGTTCACATGCCATAAGAATGATGCTTTGCATTGCAGCCAACTCAAACTTAACGTACAGTGCCCAGGTGACAGGTGGCAGTGCCTGGCAATGGGACCAAGCTGCAACCATGAGCCAAATGGTTAGCTCACTGTTGCTATGCATTATACCCATTATTAACTGGAGTTTGGCAGAAAATATGAACAAAAACAAAACAAAAAAAAGAAGGCATTCGGGTGGCAGTAGAATTGCCTCCTGAATGCTTGACAGTACTGCTTAATCGTGCTTTGAAAAATGATCCACCACAGCACAAATCACTTTTCAGAGAGTTGGCTAGTGTGAATCTAGCATAAAAGCGAGTTGCAGAACTTGTTTGTAATGTATATGCATGTAGGCCTAAATTCACTATAGAATCAGTCTGCTTTTCAAGACTCAGTAAAAGCCAATATACTCAGCATCAAGCTGTGTCTCTTGCACTTCACATGGACTCTTTTGTGTTTGAACCCTAAAACAGTGAAGCATTTATGAACTAAACACATGGATACTGATCATACATCCAGCTAATGTTATACTTAAATCAACATGTCCTCAAGTGTCCCATTGAGGATATTTCCCTTAATTTCCTGTCGTTGTTATTATTATTTTATTATTATACAGGATTTATATAGCACCAACAGTTTGCTCAGCGCTTAACAAAATGAAGGCAGACATTACAGTTACAATACACTTGGTACAAAAGGAATCAGAGGGCTGTAAGAAGAAAACTCTCCAATGTAAGAGGGAACCTCCTCTTCACCAAAACAAGTATGCTCAAATAATTCCTCCAATCTCCTGTTCTTTTGGCAACTGTAACATTTTTGATTGCCTAGCTCTTACTTTCCTAGTGACAATGATCACCAGAAAGGGAAAGTACATTTCCCCAGTAGCGGGACATACAGCAATAAAGGTTTAACAGAGGCTTTCCTACTGCCTCACACTAACAAAAAAAAAAAAAGTTTTTCTTTGCATACACCAGAGACTCCTTTAAATTACACTGTAAAAAAAAAAAAAAAGAGTTAAAAACATAAATAACATCTCCACATTTATTATAACACTTTAATCTTTCTTCAAATGTGACATGTTTACTTTAACCACTTGCCGATCGCCGCACGACTATTTACTGCGGCGGTCAGCCCCTCACAGGCAAAGCAACGTAGGGCTACGTCGCTGGTCTGTGAGGCTCTAAGGAGCGAGCGCGTGCTGCCGGAGGCGCGCTCCTGTTCGGTCATGGACCCCCCCGCGCATGTGCCCAGCGGACCCGATGTCCGCCGGGCACTCGCGATCGTCCGTTACACCGGGAGAAAGGCAGGCGGCTAATGTAAACAAAGCCGCCTGTCATTCTTCCCTGTGTAAGAATGGAGATCATACGGTTCTGCTATGTAGGACCGTTGATCTCTGTTCTTACACCAGTAGCCACATCCAATCACAGTTAGAATCACGCCCCTAGGGGCACACTTAACCCCTCCCTCTCAAAAAAAGTTAACCCCTTCACTGCCAGTGTCATTTTTACAGTAACAGTGCATATGTATAGCACTGATTACTGTAGTAATGTCACTGGTAACCCCAAGAGTGTCAAAAATTTCAGTCAAGGGTCCGATCTGTCCGCCGCAATGTCGCAGTCCCGCAAAAAAAATCGCAGATCGCCGCCATTACTCGTTAAAAAAAAAAAACAACAAAAATGACAAAAATCTTTCCCTTAGTTAGTAAACGCAATAACTTTTGCGCAAACCAATCAAAATACGCTTTTTGCGATTTTTTTTTACCAAACATATGTAGCATAAAACAAATTGGCCTAAAATGTTAAAACATTTTGACTTTTACATTTTTTTTGGGGGAATTTCATATAAAAAAATTTGAAAAATATTGTTATTTTTGCAAAGTTGACGCTCTTTTTTTGTTTATAGCGCATGATCAAAAAATCGCACAGGTGATCAAATACCACCCAAAAAAAGCTCTGTTTGTGGGAAAAAAAGGACGTCAATTGTCCGTTAAAGTCACGCAGTGCCGAATCGCAAAATAGGCCCTGGTCAGGAAGGGGGTAAAATCTTCCGGGGCTTAAGTGGTTAAGGCTCAACCCTAAGGTCCCTTTCCCATGGGCAATGTTAATTGGCAAACCCGAAATTTGTGGCACATTTTTAACATGTCTCAGCTGCCTATCAAAGCAAGCAAACAGCCCCATAGGCATTGTCACAGCCATGAAGTTGTTGAATAAGCAGACCAGCCACTGCTGACAACATGATACATAACAGATTGCAAGTCAGCAGCTAGGCCCACAAGAAAGAGACCTAAGAAACTTTCACCTTTTTTCTACCTAGATGCTGCTAAATGTACAAATCCATTTGAAGCTCAGACTATAACTACTGCTTCTTTTCATAGTATCCATGTTCCTTTAAGCTGGCCCACAACACAGTTTAACCATGCTTCTTTAGATTGTTTTCAGTTTGCAGTGAAGTCTGAAAATCTGTTGAGAGAGATAAGCAGTGAACTACACATCGTGAACAAATAAACAGTCTCCAGACTTATTTCACTGTGTTGGAGCACAGAGAAAAAAAACCTAGTAGGTATTTGTCAAGTAGCAGCAACGACAGTGGTATGGAGCCTGGAGCACTAAGAAATAAACATTAAAATAGGATTTTACATCAAGAAGATAGAAGGATGCCCTTTTAAATTACTGTAATCTCTATGGCTCCTGACAACCAGGCCACTGTTTAATTCTGTACATGTTCCAGCTTTCTGGCTCAAGATTCTCCATGTTTTATGGGGAATTCAGAACAGATTGTGATTTGTATGAAGGCGTTTCTTCTCAGAGTGCTGATGGAAACATGCTCACTTCTATCCTCCCCTACATATTGGAACAATGAGCAAGTTAAACTTCCATCCAGTGAAAAGCAATATAATAATTGTGAGAATAATTCTCTAAGCTGTACAAAACACTTCGTAACATCGCCTTGAAGAACTTGACTTTACATGAGCTATAAATATAAAGTACAAATCAACTTAAAAAGGGTTTTTAAAATCAAGACCAAAATGAACATAAAATTTGACTACTTTTTATGTGCCGAGTTACAGTATAGTTGCACTGTATTCCTCTCATTTGGGTCATTTTGTTCTCTTAAATATACAATTGAAAGTGTTTTGTAATATTTGTTTGATAAGTGTGAAAAATACCTGTTAACCTTTCCAAAAATCTTGTCAGCCTCCTATGCTCTCTGCAATCTTATCATTTGTGTTTTGACCAGTTTCTCTGAGCACAATAAAAACCCCTCTCATCTAATATACAGTGGGTACGGAAAGTATTCAGACCCCCTTAAATTTTTCACTCTTTGTTATATTGCAGCCATTTGCTAAAATCATTTAAGTTCATTCTTCTTCCTCATGAATGTACACATAGCACCCCATACTGACAGAAAAACACAGAATTGTTGACATTGTTGCAGATTTATTAAAAAAGAAAAACTGAAATATCACATGGTCCTAAGTATTCAGACCCTTTGCTGTGACACTCATATATTTAACTCAGGTGCTTTCCATTTCTTCTGATCATCCTTGAGATGGTTCTACACGTTCATTTGAGTCCAGCTGTGTTTGATTATACTGATTGGACTTGATTAGGAAAGCCACACACCTGTCTATATAAGACCTTCCAGATTACAATGCATGTCAGAGCAAATGAGAATCATGAGGTCAAAGGAACTGCCTGAAGAGCTCAAAGACAGAATTGTGGCAAGGCACAGATCTGGCCAAGGTTACAAAAAGATTTCTGCTGCACTTAAGGTTCCTAAGAGCACAGTGGCCTCCATAATCCTCAAATGGAAGACGTTTGGGACGACCAGAACCCTTCCTAGAGCTGGCCGTCCGGCCAAACTGAGCTATCGGGGGAGAAGAGCCTTGGTGAGAGAGGTAAAGAAGAACCCAAAGATCACTGTGGCTGAGCTCCAGAGATGCAGTCAGGAGATGGGAGAAAGTTGTAGAAAGTCAACCATCACTGCAGCCCTCCACCAGTCGGGGCTTTATGGCAGAGTGGCCCGACGGAAGCCTCTCCTCAGTGTAAGACACATGAAAGCCCGCATGGAGTTTGCTAAAAAACACCTTAAGGACTCCAAGATGGTGAGAAATAAGATTCTCTGGTCTGATGAGACCAAAATAGAACTTTTTGGCCTTAATTCTAAGCGGTATGTGTGGAGAAAACCAGGCACTGCTCATCACCTGTCCAATACAGTCCCAACAGTGAAGCATGGTGGTGGCAGCATCATGCTGTGGGGGTGTTTTTCAGCTGCAGGGACAGGACGACTGGTTGCAATCGAAGGAAAGATGAATGCGGCCAAGTACAGGGATATCCTGAACAAAAACCTTCTCCAGAGTGCTCTGGACCTCAGACTGGGCCAAAGGTTTACCTTCCAACAAGACAATGACCCTAAGCACACAGCTAAAATAACGAAGGAGTGGCTTCACAACAACTCCGTGACTGTTCTTGAATGGCCCAGCCAGAGCCCTGACTTAAACCCAATTGAGCATCTCTCTCGAGAGAGATAAAAATGGCTGTCCACCAACGTTTACCATCCAACCTGACAGAACTGGAGAGGATCTTTAAGGAGGAATGGCAGAGGATCCCCAAATTCAGGTGTGAAAGACTTGTTGCATCTTTCCCAAAAAGACTCCTGGCTGTATTAGATCAAAAGGGGGCTTCTACTAAATACTGAGCAAAGGGTCTGAATACTTAGGACCGTGTGATATTTCAGTTTTTCTTTTTTAATAAATCTGCAACAATGTCAACAATTCTGTGTTTTTCTGTCAGTATGGGGTGCTATGTGTACATTCATGAGGAAGAAGAATTAACTTAAATGATTTTAGCAAATTGCTGCAATATAACAAAGAGTGAAAAATTTAAGGGGGTCTGAATACTTTCCGTACCCACTGTACATATGGAGAAAAGTCCTCTCCTAGAGTGAAAACACTAATTGTCTATATATAGAGTATGGTGAGTGAGCATAGTCACGCTAGGAAAAGAAGTGTTTTACTGGCAATATCACTGAGTCATAGAACCTTTCCTGGCTGGAGAACATACAGCATCATCAGGGTCTTTGTGCCACAGCCTTACTGTTCCTGGCCCACTCCTTTCACCTATTGGCTTTAAGTACTTCTCAATCTTGTAGGCTCAGTATCACATGTGAGTTTTGTTTAGGGTGGTCCGCATGCAAATGCAGCCTGTCAAGGGACGCCCACCCCTCTAAACTGACATTCACCCATCATAGCATTGTGACTTGAGGGTCTAAAATAAGCTATCAAATGGAAATGGTTTTATTTAGGGATGCACCGATACCACTTTTTTAGCAATGAGTATGAGTACCGATCATACTATGATCTTAAATATGGAGAAAAAGAGGAAAAAGAAGGAGAGAGAGGGAGAGAAACAGAGATTCTATATGGCACTACAAATCACAGCATGGCAGAATCTCATTCCTTAGCTCACACAGCACAAGGAGATTATCACCAAAGGGGTCACTACAGCATGGCAGCCTTCCCCCCATAAATATATATTTATGTAACGTGCAACACGAAATGTAATATGTAAGTGTAATGACTTCAATGCATTTAATACCTCTCACAAAGCTTACAGTAACTCCCCCAGACAAAGCTGCAATTTGATCTGGAGTAGAGGAAACTGAGGAAATGTTGTCACCTGCCTGCAAGAGACTGATGGCATCATCTCGGCCAAGGCAGAGACACTAACTTGAACTCAAGAAAGGCTTTTTGATGAAAAAAAATATGTCCCTTTTCTAAAAATGTATACTGTTGCTGTAGATTGTGACACATCATGAACTTATTCATGCAGACCGGTAAAGTTACAATTACTGAAAGGTACAGTACAGTAGTTTAATTTTCAGCTTCCACCACACATGGCAAGAAATGGCAATCCATATAACAATGAAATATATGTACCCTTTTTCCAGCCAAACCTCTTATTATTTAAATGTTACCTTTATTTTTGCCATGATGCAAATTTGGCCAATACTTTAGTTCTAGGTAATGTTGCAGCTCCTAGCTAAATCAGTCATAACTTTCCATACAGCTTGTGCATTTTTTATGCATGTGCAGCAATAGCCTCCAGCCAAAATGGAAAATGCTGAGGTTTAATGTACTGAGCATCTAACAACTATGTGGTACATCTTACTGATTTAACACTTATACCAGGCATAGGAGACCTCTATATCAAACTATTGTTGTTATTTACACATAATACAAGTTAATAGTGAGATACACTTTAGAAGGCATATAGCTGTGTGCCCTTAGAGAACAGTACACAGGCAAAAGTAAGAATCCAGATGGACAATGAAAGGACATTTATCAATTGATACTCATTTAAAGTTTAGGAGATTGATTTGTAGGATTGTATTTTTTTTGTGGAATCAAGTTTATGGAATTTTGAAAAAAGTTATCCGTTGAAAAATTGGTCCAGGTAATTCAAAGCCTGGGCCTTCTTTTAAGAAATAACTATTTTCCCTACAATTTGTACCTTGAGTAGAGGTGGTTTTGTGTGGCATGTTACACATCTATCTAGATTTTAGGTGTATGTTGTTTGTGGAGTGGTATTATCTATTATTTTTTTGATTTTTTGATGATTTTGTTTCTAACATCCACCAGCTCCGTGATGTCGTCATGGAGGAGTGGAAGAGGACTCCAGTGGCAACCTGTGAAGCTCTGGTAAACTCGATGCCCAAGAGGGTTAAGGCAGTGCTGGAAAATAATGGTGGCCACACAAAATACACTTTGGGGCCAATTCGGACATTTTAACTTAGGGGTGTACTCACTTTTGTTGCCAGCAGTTTAGACATTAATGGCTGTATGTTAACTTATTTTGAGGAGACAGCAAATTTAAACTGTTTTACAAGCTGTACACTCACTACTTTACATTGTAGCAAGGTTTCATTTCCTCAGTGTTGTCACATGAAAAGATATAATAAAATATTTTAAAAATGTGAGGGGTGTACTAATTTTTGTGAGAAACTGTGTATATATATATATATATATATATATATATATATATTAGGGGTGTTGAAAAAAATTGTTGAATCGATGAATTGTGATTCAGCCATGAACGATTCTGCATCGATGCAGAGAACGGCTGAATCACTATTCAACAAGTAACGTCATCCCGGCCGGCAGTGAATAAATCACTACCAGCCCCTTTTCGTAGATCCTTCCTACACTGTGTCAGTATAATTTGAAATCGATGCCTGTAAATACCTTATAAGCCCTATTCTTTCCGGCCGCTCTCCTCCTCCTCCTCGTCCGAGTGTAGCTTTAGATAGGAGGAGGAGAGCGATCACGTGACCGGCCATGTAAGATCGGAGGAGAGCAGTTATGTGACCGGCCATGAAAGAATGGAGCTAATAAAATATTTACAGGCATCGGTTTACAACACTAGCTCAATGTAGGAAGGATCTAAAAAAGGGTCTGGCAGTCTTTTTTTTAAACTTTAGAGTATACTGGCAAGGCTGTCCCAGGAGACTGAGGGTCTTCTGGGACTGAAGGGGGGCTGTGCAATGTAAAGGGGGCTGTATAATTAAAGGGGCTGTGTAATGTGCAGGGGGGCTGTGTATTTTAAAGGGGGGCTGTGCAATGTAAATGGGGCTGTTTAACCACTGACCGCTCACGTTGCTGCTACTGCAGCAGAGCGGCTAGGCGGGGTCCAGCGACGTAGACCTATGTCGCTGGACTCCTCCCTCTCTCGGCGGCGTGCGCGTGCCCCCGGAGGCTCGCTCCCGCTGTATTCAGACACAGCGGGAGTCAGGCCAGGGGAGGAGAGGTGGTGATCACCGTCGCTCTTCCCCGATCGTCAGGGAAAGAGTGAGGAAATCCACCCACTTATGTAAACAAAGAGGGCGGATCTCCTCTGTGACAGGCAGGGACAGATCACAGGATTCAGCATAGCTGAACCTGCGATCTGTTTCTGTGTCACACAACCCCCTCCCCCCACACACGTCAGTAAGCATGAGGCACACATTTAACCCATTGATCACCAACAGTGTTAACCCCTTCCCGGCCAGTGTCTTTATTACAGTAACAGTGCATATTTATAGCACCGATTACTGTAGTAATGTCACTGGTTCCCCCCAAAAGTGTCAAAAATGTCAGTTAGGGGTCCGATCTGTCCGCTGCAATGTCGCAGTCCCCAAAAAAAATCGCAGAACGCCGCCATTACTAGTAAAAAAAAATAAACAATAGAAATTACAAATCTTTCCCATAGTTAGTAAACGTGATAACTTTTGCGCAAACCAATCAAAATACGCTTATTGTGATTTTACCAAAAATATGTAGCAGAAAACAAATTGGCCTAAAATGTTAAAAAATTTTGATTTGTACATTTTTTTTGGGGGGGGGGGGCGGGAATGTTATATATTAGAATGTGAAAAATATTGTTTTTGTTTTCAAAATTGTCACTCTTTTTTTCAAAAATTAAAAATTGCACAGGTGATCAAATACCACCAAAAGAAAACTCTATTTGCGGGGGGAAAACAGGACATAAATTTCATTTGTTTACAGCGTCGCACGACCGTGCAATTGTCTGTTAAAGTAATGCAGTGCCGAATCGCAAAATATGGCCTGGTCAGGAAGGGGGTAAAATCTTCTGGTCTTAAAGTGGTTAAAAGTACTCTCATTGAGAATTTTTTTGTCAAAGACATGTAGCTAAATACATTTTGGCCTAAATATATGACAAAATTGAATATATTGGATATTTTTTAACTGTCAAAGTAGAAAATGTAAATTGTTTCACAAAATGTTCGCTCTTTTTTTATTAATATCGCAAAAAATGAAAAGCACAGAGGTGATCAAATACCACCAAAAGAAAGCTCTGTTTGTGGGCAAAAAAGAACGTAAATTTTGTTTGGGTACAGCATTGCATTACCGCGTAATTGTCAGTTAAAGTTGCGCAGTGCCAAGTTGAAAAAAGTGGCCTGGATGTTAAGCAGGAAAATCCTCCGGGGCTAAAGTGGTTAACATTTAGGGGGACTGCAGAATGGGCAGGGGAAGCTGTAGAGTGTGAAGAGGACTTTTTAATATGCAAGGGGGCTATAAAAAGTGCAAGTGGGCTGCATTATGTGCAGGAGGTCTGTGGAATGTAAAGGGAGCTGCGTAATGTAAAGGGGGGCTGTATAATGTGCAGGAGGGCTGTGGAATGTAAAAGGGGCTATTTAATATGGGGGGTGGCTGTGGAATGTGCAGGGGGGGCTGTATAATGTAAAGGGGTCTGTGTAATGTGCAGGGGGTCTGTATAATTTGTAAGGGGGTCTGTGTAATGCAGGGGGCCATGGAATGTGCAGGGGGGCTGTGGAATGTAAAGGGGGGCTGTGTAATATTAAGGGGGCTGTGCCATTTAGTATTTACTGTTCTAAATAAATACTATTGTTGTCTGCTGTGTTCAGACTTTGCTACATACAGGGAGTGTTTTTTTTTTTTAAGAGAAGATCATCATGAGACCAGTGAAGATGCACACTTGAATATACTGTATGTAGTATATATATATATATATATATATATATATATATATATATATATATATAACATTTTGTTTTACTACCCAATTTCTTGTCTGTTTTCTTGATATAGCACTACCATGGGGTATTAGATATTACTTTCAGTGAGTTTCTGTGGAATTGTAGATTTGTACACTCAAAGTATAACTAAAGGCAAAACTTGGAAAGTGGAAAAAGGAATTAGAACACTTGTCAGTTTTTTTGCTGTCTGTGCCCCCTCTCTATTTGTCCTGTTTACCCTTATCATTGAAAGTGAAAGTAAAAGAAAACCCCAACTTTTTGGTTGTCCCCAGAAAAGTAATAGAGGGGAACTCTGCCAATATAGATACTATTTCGGGTAACCTTGGGGTCCCTAAAGAATTCCCTTTATTTGCAGGCATTTCTTCTCACTTCCTTTTTTCTTTTTTTTTTTTTTAACAAAATATTTATTGGTATTTTAAGAACTTTACAAAACATAGGAAGAACAACAATTCAATGTAATTGTACATAGTTTGGAGAGGTGTCAACAGACCAGACATCTAGACATAAAACGCAATTACACAGTGGCATAGGAGTAGAAAAGAGAGAAAAAAACAGGGGGGGGGGGAGGCATTTTGACACACAAGGCGTCTCTTGGCTATGGAATGATAAGGATCTTATACGGCCCCCCACATACGGAGGTAGGGTGAGGGGGGGGTATGAGACCACCACCGAAAACAAAGACAGGGTTATGACCAGAACAGTATAAACTAGTGTGGGTGGGGGTTGGGGGGGGGGGAATCCGAGTGGTACTTAGCTATAACATAACTGTACTGGCGAATGCGTTACTGCACAAATGTCCTAACATGTGGAGTAAAAGAAATAAAGCAAGTTTTGGAACTATATTGGAGGGCCTCCCAGGGCCCTGAGAGCAGGTTGGATGTTATTTGGACTGAGAGGAAGGTGTGTAAAGTTCTGCAACGCTGAGCAGGCTGCCCATTTCCTCCAGAATTTGTGTGGATCGGCCTTAGTGAGTAACATATCCAGGTGCTCCTTGTTGAGTAGAGAGTTCAGATCAACTTTGACTTCCAAAATTGTTGGAGCAGTAGAAGACACCCAGTGACGGAGAATGACCCATCTAGCGATCATAAAACACGTGACAATCCAGGGTTTGTGTTGTCTAAGTATGGAGCTCCTGTACTCCTTGTTATAGGTCCCTGGGGTAGAGCAAAGTAGACCGTCCATGTATCCGAACAGTAAAGGAAAGGGATCCTTGGCGGGCTGCAGGCCCGTGACTCGTAGCGATAGAAGCTCTACCTGATCCCAGAATTTTGAGGTGTGGGGGCAGGTCCATAATCTATGTAGCAAGGTGGGGCGACTGGCAAGACACCATGAGCAACCTTGGTAAGGAGAGTGTAGTGGCGATGAGGAGAAGGGGGCGTAAGCGTGGTGTAGAATCTTGAATTGCTGCTCCCTCCAGAATGCATTACATATGAAGGTGCATGTGGTGTTGAATCCTGCTATTATAAGAGGCTTCACTTCAGGGTGTGACAGAGCCTTAGTCCAGGAGGTTTTGAGGTAGTCTCTTGATTGGGATTGCAGGGCAGCCTGTACGGGGCGATATATTTGAGAAAGCTTTAGGGGGGCCTGTAGTAGGAGCGAATTCAGAGGGTCTGGGGCGAAGCGGCCAAGATTGTCCGTGCAGAGAGATGAGACGAAGGCATGGAGTTGATGAACATAGAGATAATGAGCAGAAGGGAGTCTGTATCGAGTTTGAAGAGTACCATATGAGAGGGGTGAGCCTGAGGCGGGGTCATATAGTTGAGCCATGAGGTGTAGACCATGAGACGCCCAGGAGGAATAGATTTGTTCCAGGTGGAGATGACTGAAGGCGGGGTGGCCACAAATGGGAGAATGTTTGGATATGTGTTGTGGGAATCCTAGTTTTTTCCAAAGTTCTTTCCAAGCAGCCCTAGTATCTCTAAGGTGTACATTTTGCCGAAGAGGTAGTGGTAGATCACCCAATTTGCACTGTAAAACCGCTGCTAAGCTGTATGGCTTAACCATTTGTAGTTCTAGTGTATGGTTTGAAAAATGAAATGTGAAATGAATCCAGTCCATGCCCACTCTCACCAGACTACATAAATTATACAATCTGATGTCTGGAAGGTTCATGCCACCTTTGACCCTGGGAGGGTATAATTTTCAGAGGGCAATGCGGGGCTTTTTTGAAGACCATAGGAACGTGGTAAGGGATTTATGAAAGGCAAGATCTTTGTGTTTGATGAGTAAGGGTAGTGTCTGGAGGACATATAGTAGCTTGGGGAAAATGACCATCTTATATAAGTGGCATCTGCCTACAAGGGAGAGGGGAAGTTTGGACCGGCTCTCTATTTCTCTTGTGAGTTTGGATAGAAGTGGGGAGTAATTGAGCTGGTAAATGGAATTTTGCCGATCACTATTCCCAAGTATTTAATGTGGGTCTTGGCTATTGGGAAAGGAGAGGAAGCTAGCTGATGTGCAGGATTTGGGGTTCCCAGTGGAAGTAATTTGCTTTTATTGTAGTTTATGCGAAGGCCAGAACACCGTCTAAACCTGTCAAAGATGTGTTTGACCGTAACGATGTCCTGCGCAGGGTTAGAGGTGAAGAGCAGAATATCGTCGGCAAAGAGGACCGAGCGATGATCCTCCTGACCGATTTTGACACCAGTGAGGGGAGTACAGAGAGCGATGAATCGGGAAAGTGGTTCCAGGGCCAAATTGAAGAGGAGAGGGGACAGGGGACAGCCTTGACAGGTCCCTTTATGAAGTGGGATGTCTTTGGATAGAAGATTGGAAGTAACTACTTTAGCCATGGGCGAGGTGTACATGGACGTGATGAGGTGCATGAAGGGTCCTCCTGAGAAACCGAATTTTTGAAGGGTGAGATGGAGCCATTGGAAATTTACATTATCAAATGCCTTTTCGGCGTCAAGTGTGAGTATTGCAATGTCGGATTGCAGGTGGGCTTGTTGTTGGGTTAGTACAGCTAGGACTTTGCGGATATTGGCAGTGGCTGATCGACCTTTAGTGAAGCCTGGTTGGGATGGGTGTAAAAGTGTGGGCATGATAAGGGCTAGGCGATTAGCTATGATTTTGGATAGTATCTTCTCACTTCCTGTTTGGCTATGGGACAGGAAGTGAAGGTAAATCTCCGCAAAGAAACATGATGCTAAAAAATAAATCTCACAGGGGTTATAACCCTCTCTAGTTCTATCCAAAATGAAAAAAAAAAACATTTATCTATAGTTCCAATTTAACCATAGGGGTTGAGGTTCTTGAGAAAGTTGAGGCATAGAACAAGAGCAGCCCAGATCCTCCTCTTCTCGGGTCCCTCGTTCCTACTCCTGGCTCCTGCCTCCAATTGAGTGCCCCTACAGCAAGCAGTTTGCTATTGGGCACCCGAGCCGAGCTGCAGCTCTGTGTGTCCATTCCGACACGGAGCTGCCATTGGGCCTCACGCCTCTTTCTCCTGATTGGCTCACTGACTTTGATTGACAGTCGCAGGAGTCAATGGAGACACGGCTGTATCTCAGCCAATCAGGAGGGAGAGTCCAGGATGGCCGGGGGACTTGTGGACATTACTGGACAGAGAGGCGGCACAAGTGAGTATTAGTATAAGTATTTGCTACATACAGGACATACAGTAAGGTCCATAAGTATTGGGACATCGACACAATTCTAATCTTTTTGGCTCTATACACCACCACAATGGATTTGAAATTAAACAAACAAGATTTAACTGCAGACTTTCAGCTTTAATTTGAGGGTATTTACATCCAAATCAGGTGAACGGTGTAGGAATTACAACAGTTTGTATATGTGCCTCCCACTTTTTAAGGGACCAAAATGAATGGGACAGATTAACAATCATAAATTAAACTTTCATTTTTTAATACTTGGTTGCAAATTCTTTGCAGTCAATTACAGCCTGAAGTCTGGACCGCATAGACATCACCAGACGCTGGGTTTCATCCCTGGTGATGCTCTGCCAGGCCTCTACTGCAACTGTCTTCAATTCCTGCTCATTCTTGGGGCATTTTCCCTTCAGTTTTGTCTTCAGCAAGTGAAACGCATGCTCAATCGAATTCAGGTCAGGTGATTGACTTCAAACAAACAATTAAACCAAGCGCTCACTCCAAAGGGGAAGACTGGCGTGCTGCTCTCCTCAGGCAGGGAACTCCAAAATGGGTACATAAAAGAGAGGAAAATGAGGCGCAAACACCTAGTGCATTACCCGTGGTAACTGTATAAAACGTTTAATAAAATGCCAAATGCATACTTACAGACATGAAAAAATAAAATCGTGTTTAAAAATTCCCATCACACATGTACTGGAACATGTCCTTGAAGATACGACCGCTGTTTTTCAGGTGACTGACTTGGCCATTGCATAACATTCCACTTCTTTCCCTTAAAAAACTCTTTGGTTGCTTTCGCAGTATGCTTCGGGTCATTGTCCATCTGCACTTTGAAGTGCTGTCCAATGAGTATGGAGCAATTCTCTCAAATAAAAAAATATAACAATATGACAATAATAATAATAATAACTGGAGGATGCATTATAGAAAGTATTGAATATAAAATGAATTATTTTATATTCAATACTTTCTATAATGCATCCTCCAGTTATTATTATTATTGTCATATTGTTATATTTTTTTAATTGAGAGAATTTGTGCGTATTTTAAACCTTTATATTACCAAGGAGGGAGATAAGGGCACCGAGAGGTTAAAAATTGGTTTGTAATCACAGTCCCGCCCCTTCCCCTATCTTTAAATTTCCCTGTTGCCATTCCTTTCCATGACTTGATAAAGCGCATAGCGCGAAACATGTAGTCATGGCAACCATATAGCTTGTGGTCCACCCAGGTTCCTGGTACTTCCCCGCAAGTGGCGCCTGTCCGGCTGATGTCACCGCTACGGAACTTACAGCAGAGTCCTTTCATCCTCGCGCCGGCTGGTTTCCGGCTTAGTGCACACACTGCTCAGCAGTCCTGGGAGACTGACCTCCTCGCACTTGTGTTGCTTGCTGCCAGGTGCCCTTATCCACTCCAGCCCAGGGGGATGTAAGCATTTTTTGTACTTTGTTTTTCGGTTACCAATACCAATAAACTGGATGTTCACCTGACTTTCTTATCCATTGCATCCCGGTCTGGTTCATGCGCTGCCTTCCTCATGTACTTTTATCCATATCAGCACCCTTCCTATGCTCATTGGCTAGCAGCAGAAAAAACGCTGGGGAGCCTCACAGGCTTATTTCTATCCCTCCACCCTAAAGGCACCCCAGGAGTGCCAGATTTGTGATTATTGCTTTGACTTCTGGACTGGAATTTTTCCTATGGCTGCCCTGGGTGCGAATCTCTTTACTGAGCCATTAGTTGGCTAACAGCAGAACAACCTCTGGGGAGCCTCACAGGCTTACTTCTATCCCTCCACCCTACAAGCATCCCAGGAGCGCCTGGTTTGTAAATATTGCTTTAACGCAATAACGTTTGCGCAAACCAATCAAAATACGCTTATTGCAATTTTTTTTTACCAAAAATATATAGCAGAATACACATTGGCCTAAAAGGATGAAAAATGTTGATATTTAATTTTTTTTTGGGAATGTTATATAGCAGAATGTGAAAAATATTGTTTTTTTTTTTTTCAGAATTGTCGCTCTTTTTTGTTTATAGCGCAAAAAATAAAAATCGCACAGGTGATCAAATACTACCAAAATAAAGCTCTATTTGTGGTAAAAAAAGGACATCAATTTTATTTTGGTACAGCTTTGCAGGACTGCGCAGTAACGCAGTGCCGAATCACAAAAAATGGCCTGGTCATTAAGGGGGCAAATCCAGAACTGGTAAAACTGAAAAAAAATTATACACATAGACATTGCAAGCTTGGCACTATTACACTAAGCCAGGCCTTCAGGATAAGGAGGGTGCATACTTTTTGGAGACAAAAAAATTTTGCAGAGCACATTACCACAGAAATACACGAAGACCGATTTCATGAACACATACATACACAATTTCTGTCTCAAGGACATAAGCATACTTTTTGATATTGTTTTATGTTCTGTAAAAATATTCATTCTGTAATCTTTTGTTATATGGTTTAAAACATATTTTTGACATTTACACAAGAATGGAAGGACAATTTAAGCAAATCTCAGCAATACAAGCTATTTCTGGAAGTTTATGAAATATCAAAAAAATTACATTTAAACAGACCCATTTGTGAATCACCTTATTAAATGCAGGTCTGGAGAAGAAATTATACAACATGCTGAGAGGGAGCACAGGTTCTAGAAAAGGGAACACAGTTCACTCTGCCATTGTAATGAGGCTGCCCTATGGGTTCTGGAGCTATGAGCAAGCTCTAACCCCTAGCTAGCTCTGCCTTACTTGCAATAGATTGTTCAGTTGTCTTCCTCTGCACCCATACTAGCTCCCAGAGCCCCTGACACTACCTATTTATTACTAGTAATTAAGATCAATTACAAAAATAAATATATGGCACAGATTGTATACAATGCCCCTCCACTGGATTATTACATTGAATGGGAAACACGGAAATAGGTGAAAAATTAGCTAAAACGCGTGTAGCATTTGAAGTGCCATTATTTGTTAATGGCACCCCAAACATGGGCAGCAGTCACTTGTTTTGTTGCATGTTTTCTGAGTTACAAAATGTGCAACAAATGCAGAACACAGGTCACTAAATGCATTCAAGTCAATGAGCTATTACGCCAAAATGCTCTAAAACATGTTGCTATGCTTAAATGCAAACATAGCCCTACGTAACTGTAAAAGTTATTCATTGCTGACTGCATTACTTAAGATTGCATTGTTTTCTCCCCCCTTTAATAACATTCCTACTGCACAGTGGAAAATAAATCTGACATTTATTTGCTGCCAACAATGCAGACAGCATAATATCTATATACATTTACTCATTATTTATAATCAAAATTATGCTAAAAGTGCATTTCCGATGGTAAGTGTAAAAGCTGTTACAAACATAAGGGCAGCTTGTTTAGCTGAAAGTAGCAATTTAACAATCAACAATTTTTCTACCTAATGCCAGTACAATTATTTGTTCATATTGCACAAGGTATTTGAATTTGTACTGGTTAGAAAAGCAGAATAAAAGCAAAGTTCATTCACATCTATAGCTACTATCTATCACCATTTTTCTATGGAAGTAACATTATAGAGGATAGTGGCTTCTCATCGCCACTGTGGGAAATCTTCAAAGAAAAGGATAAAAAATGGAATTCTGCAGCTTTAGGATTCTGCACACATCTAATTTAAAATCAAGATGTTAACAGCCTGCAGTAAGAGAGCACCCTAGATATAAATCTTATTTTGCTGATTTAAACACATAGTACAATATTCTAACAGATCTAACAGATCATTCAAAGAGTGAAAAACTAGTTAAACATTATTGTGTGGCTGATTTTTTCTACTATTAATCGTATATGCAAAATTAACAACTTTAAAGTAGATTAAAAGTCTAACTGGATGATGTTTTCTAAAGCACAGTGCATTATAAACAAGTGCGTGTTTTTTAAAATACAATTTTTTTTTTCTAAATCATTTTTTGAATCTTGACACTGCTGATATTTTTCGGCCTTTATCAGCCACATGCTGTCTACTTGCATGATTTCCAATGTTGGCTGTGTACTATTGTTTAGTACCTATATCCTAAAGATGGTGGACGGAGCTTGTGTGATCTGTATCAGCATGGCTGTGTACAGTATGTGGCAAGATGACATATAGGGAGTGTAGGGTCCTTTAAGGGAAGTTATACCCCTTGTGTTATGAAGTGACTGTCAATCTCCTTCCTTAGACTTTGAGGTATATAAGGCAGTGAGTGGAGTCATAAGCAGTAAGACACACCATAGCGGCACAGGCACAGAGTCACTATAAATACAGGATCAGATTGACACGAATGAGTGAGTAACTCACCTTTTGGGTTCCTTCTTATAAGAAACTTCTGTACCATCATAAAGAATGAAAGGAAAAGGGGAACAGTAATAAGCCCCCTTTTCCTCATGGGAGAGTGGCTGCGGAAATAGGTAGAATAGTTCATAAGGTAATTTTCCCTTCTTTTCTCCTCAGGTAAAGAGGGAGGGACTCCTAAGGTATCCTGAGGGAATAGAAATAGTGGGCGTGGTGTTGCAGGGGTCAGGGCACCTATAGGAATAGGTATAGGGTAGAAGATTCTAGAGCCCTCTGAGCCCCTATATAAGGTAGAGCTCTCCTCAGAGGGGCTCATTCGCCTCAGAAGATTTAGCAGTGTGAATTCAGGAGCTGCCAAGTTTTGGAGTATAGGAGACTTCTGAGGCGAGAGGATGAGCCTATTGAGACAAATTATAGAAAGAGCAGGGGAGGACGGTGGTGAAGAGTGGTTAAGAATGTGCTTAAGCTTACCAAGGAATGCGAGACAAGCAGCCGGTGGGAGTTCTACTGCGGACGTGCGGGCTGAGGTGATTCCAGCTTTGAATGCCCCGCCGACGGAAGAAGATATGGCTGAGATGGAAGAAGGTCCGGGTCAAGTGAGAAGAAGCACCGTCATTTCGGAGGGACGGACGAAGAGGAAGAGAACGCCTGCCAGACGGCACTCACAGTCACCAGCGAGACCTCCCACGAGAAGGCCCGGGACCGGTACACAGCGCAGGCGCGGTGACCGGGAGACAGCGTCATCAAGCGGCGCCGGGAGCGGAAGAAATGAGGAAGGCTCCGGTCGTGGAAGACAAGCTCCGGTGCCAGAAGAGTCTCCGAGGCAACGGCAAGAGATACAGGGCGGGAGCGGAAGGAGAGCTGAAGAGCCGGCGGTGGAAGGTCAAGCAATCCCGGTGGTCGGGGAGGAGCTGGAGGAGAGACTGCAAACACAGCAGGATAATGAGAATGGTGAGTGGACAACGCTGCCAATTCTCTCCAATATATCCGAAATGTTATTTAAATTGTCTAGAGATGTTAGGGAGCTGCAGCAAAACAGTAGATTGGTTCAGAGTAGCCAGGTTGCAGAGCCAGCTTTGTCAGCAGCAGAAGTATGGGCGCCACCTTGTGGGGGCTTAGCTAAGGACAGGAGTATGCAGGAGAGTATGGTGGATTTAGTTGAATTAGATGGTAGACAGGTGGTAAGGTCACAAAATATTCCTGAAACATGTCTTAAGGAAGCTATACCTTGTGAGGTGTCACCGCTGGGCTTCCATCTATCACCGGGAATTAAAGAAAAGATTTGGAGAGGTGAGTTTATGGATATACTATCTCTTCTGCCATCAGCTAGAGAATTTATTAATAAGAGTGACAAAAAAGATGATAAGTCAGAAGAGGATAGGAAAAGGCCTGTTGCTAAGAATTTTAACAATTGGCTGCAATCCTTTTTTATTTTTGCTGCCGTTCTTTGTGAGAAGTCACCTGAAAAGAGTGTTGGACTTTTCCAACACTTGGATATTATTTTAGAAGCGTACAAGAGCTTCAGTGGTTTTGGATGGTATAGTTACGATGAGGCTTTTAGACAAAAACTGTCAGTGCACAGGAATTTAAGATGGGGGATTAAGGACGTAGGATTGTGGCTTAACCTTTTTCTACCCCAGAAATCAGGTTATGTCAAGCAACCTGGTCCCTCCTCGCAGCAGTCCACCACTACATATAGAAAAGGGATCTGCTTTAACTATAATGATGGACAGTGTAAGTGGCCCCATACATGCCCATATAGGCATGAATGTGCATTTTGCGGGGGAAGTCACCCGGTGTCAAAATGTTTTAAGAAACTGTCCGCTAACAACCAACAGAACCTTCAAAAAGGCAACCTCCCCAGTGCAATTACAAAAAATGTTGCCCTACCTGTTAGTTTTCCCAGACAAGGTGAGGGCTCAACTACTGTTTGAGGGCTTTGAGGAGGGCTTCTTGTTGCCCTCCTTTTCAGGTTTAGGTTGTAGGCAGTTTAATAATTTAAAATCAGTTGATCAGTTCCCTAGTGTGGTCCAAGAAAAATTAGATAGAGAAATTTTGGAAGGAAGGATGGAAGGTCCTTTTGTTTCACCTCCTTTTAAAAATTTTAGAGTTTCCCCATTGGGTATTGTCCCAAAGAAGGAGAAAGGTTCTTTCAGATTAATTCACCACCTTTCATTTCCCAAAGGGGAATCCTTAAATGACCAGATAGACCCAAATTTAATATCAGTATCATATGCTTCATTTGAGGATGCTCTTGAAAAGCTAAGGGCTTTAGGTGCTGGGGCTTTAATGGCTAAAGCGGACATAAAATCCGCTTTCCGTCTACTCCCCATTAACCCGGTTTGTTTTAACTCTTTGGGAATTTTCTTTAGGGACAAATTCTACTTCGACAAATGTCTCCCGATGGGGTGTTCAGTCTCATGTAAATATTTTGAAGATTTTGCTTGTTTTTTGGAATGGGTAGTGATGAAAGACGCAGGTTCTAACTTTATGATTCACTACTTAGATGACTTCTTGTTCATGGGTAAAGCAGAATCGTTAGAATGTCTTCAATTATTAAATACGTTTTTCAATATTTGTAGTAAGTTTGGAGTCCCATTGGCGGTTGAAAAGACGGTGTATCCCACCACATGTCTGGAGTTCCTAGGAATTACAATAGACACGGCGGCGCTGGAGTTCAGATTGCCGGAAGAAAAAATTCAAAGGATTAAAGGTATGTTAATTAATCTGGTTAGGAGAAAGAAAGTGTGTTTGAAAGAGATTCAATCTCTTTTGGGCCTACTGGCTTTCGCCTCAAGAATCATGCCGGTAGGAAAGGCATTCTCCAGGAGAATGTACTTGGCAATCTCTGGGCTAAAATCCCCTTTTTCTCATATTAGGGTGACCAGCGATATTAGGGAAGACATGTTAGTTTGGCTTCAGTTTTTAGAACATTTCAATGGAAGGAGTTTATGGCAGAAGGAATTCATTATTGATGAAGAATTTTTATTATTTACTGACTCTGCTGGTTCGGTAGGCTTTGCAGCGATCTGGCGAAACCATTGGTGCGCAGATCGCTGGAGCCAAAGCTGGAGAGGAAAAGGTCTATTGAAAAATATAGTTCTTCTGGAGCTTTTTCCCATAATAGTCGCTCTGGAAGTATGGGGAAAAGAATTTAGTAATAGGAGGATATTGCTTAGTACGGATAACAAAGGAGTAATGTACGCTATCAATTGTTTAACATCCAAGTCTCCACCAGTCATTGCTCTTTTGAGATATATGATTTATTTATGTCTGAAATATAATATATGGCTTAAGGCTAGACATGTGCCTGGTAAGAGCAATGACATGGCAGATGCGCTATCTCGCCAACAGATGAGCAGATTTTTCCAACTATTACCAGAGGCGGATCCAGTGGGTACCAAATTCCCAAGGAAGTTATGGGAGTTGATATAAGTCTGGTTACAGAGAATATTAAACACTCCATAGCCCCTTCGACCATGGCAGGTTACCAGTCAGCTTGGCTGATGTGGATTTCTTTTCTGAAGGATCTGAAAGAAGATGAACATAATTTTTCTGAAGGACTTGTAATGTTGTTCTTAAATAGTTTATTCAAGAAAAATTACTCCTGGGCACACGTGAATAAAATCTTGGCCGGAGTTTCGTTTTTTCAAAAAATGAGAAATTTACCATCTTGTGTGTCGTTTTTTACAGTTAAGCAGGCGCTTAAAGGATATAGGAGGAGGAGTTATAGCAGTGATAAGCGCAGTCCAATTACACCAAAAATTCTTGTGGACCTATGTATGGCCACAGGTGAGGTTTGTTTTTCTGTTTTCGAAGCTGCCCTGTTTAAAGCAGCCTTTTCTCTAGCATTTTTTGGAGCTTTGCGGATTTCAGAGTTATTAAATATTTTAAAAAAGGAGGTAAGTCTGGAGGGTAGCTTAGTGAGGATTAAGATAAGAAGGTCAAAAACAGACCAGGTAGGTAAAGGATGTGTTATTTGTTTACATGCTCTCAGTGGTTGTCTCATATGCCCAGTTAAGTCATTGCAACAGTATCTTGGGTTAAGACCAAGTTTTGGTGAAAAGGCTCTTTTTATTCATGCATCAGGTGCAAACTTATCTAAATATCAATTTAATAGCGTTTTCAAGAAATGTGTGGTCAAGTTAAATTTACCAGGAATGCATTTGACATCACACTCTTTTCGGATAGGGGCAGCCACTGAGGCATCTAGATTAGGATTGGAAGATTCAATAATAAAAAAGGTTGGAAGGTGGAAGTCAGATTGCTATCAATCATACATCCGACCTAATTCATTTGTTTGATTCTTTTCAGATGGAAAAAGGATCATTTGGATTGTCGGGCATTCGTATATCTTTTGGGCGTTCAAGAGGGCAAGACAGAGGGTTTACTCTGAAAATTTGGGACTGGATCCAGAGAAATTCAAAGTATACTGGTATGGTAGGAGGGGCATGGTTTGGGCTGATCTACTATTTGAGTTAAACAGGTTACAATCATTGTTTCCTCCTCCGGATGCACTTATCGTGCATTTAGGAGGAAACGATATTGGTCAAGAAAAAACTTTGGAATTGATCTTCAGAATCAGGGATGATCTTTTTAGTTTTGGGTTGTCGTCGCCAAATACTGTTATTATCTTTTCTGAAATCGTTCAAAGGCTGAGGTGGTTATTTTCACCTTATTTGAAGAGTTTGGAAAAGATTAGAAGAAGGATTAACAGGTCATTGGCTAAACTTTTGCCTAGGATAGGTGTTATGTCTTTCAGACATAGGGAATTGGAAGGGGGTACGGAAGGATTGTACAGGGATGATGGGGTACATCTTTCCGAGATAGGATTGGATGTTTTTAACGCAGACCTGTCGGATTGTGTTGATATGGCCGCGGTGCGGGGTCGTTGGTGACAGAAGGGGTTAGTTTTCCCCCTTCTGTCTTTTGGAAGTTGATGCTTGAAATGTGATGTTATTTATCCGGCCTGAGCTGTGGTGGCTAGGCTGTTGAGTGTGTTTAAATTTTTAATTATATATTTATTTATTGAAGTTATTTTAAAATCAATAATAAACGGCCGCGGCCTATATATTTTCCAAATAATACAGGTGTCTGCTTCTTATTTTATTTACTTAAGTAAAATGCTAAGTTGTTATTGAATCCTGCCTACTGTCCCATGAAAGGAAAAGGGGAACAGTAATAAGCCCCCTTTTCCTCATGGGAGAGTGGCTGGGGAAATAGGTAGAATAGTTCATAAGGTAATTTTCCCTCCTTTTCTCCTCAGGTAAAGAGGGAGGGACTCCTAAGGTATCCTGAGGGAATAGAAATAGTGGGCGTGGTGTTGCAGGGGTCAGGGCACCTATAGGAATAGGTATAGGGTAGAAGATTCTAGAGCCCTCTGAGCCCCTATATAAGGTAGAGCTCTCCTCAGAGGGGCTCATTCGCCTCAGAAGATTTAGCAGTGTGAATTCCCCATTCCCCCCCCCTTTTTTGTCGCGGCTGTTTAAATAAAAAAAAAAATATATATATATATATATATATATAATATATAATAGATGTGGTGTCGTTTTTGCTATAGCAAAAGGGCAATTTTATATGTTTATGAGTGGAAGTTGATGCTTGAAATGTGATGTTATTTATCCGGCCTGAGCTGTGGTGGCTAGGCTGTTGAGTGTGTTTAAATTTTTAATTATATATTTATTTATTGAAGTTATTTTAAAATCAATAATAAACGGCCGCGGCCTATATATTTTCCAAATAATACAGGTGTCTGCTTCTTATTTTATTTACTTAAGTAAAATGCTAAGTTGTTATTGAATCCTGCCTACTGTCCCATGGGACAGCAGCAGAAAGACTCTGAACTAGGAGAAAAAATCCTGTGAACACTAGAGCATGCTCTGTTGGAATAGTTTCCATTAATGTCAAACACTAGATTTGTGACTTGGGGTAGTTTTGTGAGCATTAAATTAGTTATCCTCATTGAATTGAAGTAAAGTTAATTTTGGCAGTAAAAGCCCAACACAACTGGACATTCCATTACTGTAGCACCAATCAATCTACAATGAGATACCATGTATCAGGGGGGCATGTAAAACATGGTGATTCTGACTGCTTTCTATGATCTACTACTTTAAAAAGTTTGAAAACTTTTCTTTCTTTCTTTCTTTCTTTCTTTCTTTCTTTCTTTCTTTCTTTCTTTCTTTCTTTCTTTCTTTCTTTCTTTCTTTCTTTCTTTCTTTCTTTTTTCTTCTTTCGCTCTTTCTTTCTTTCGCTCTTTCTTTCTTTCACTCTTTCTTTTGCTCTTTCTTTCACTCTTTCTTTCGTTCTTTATTTTGCTCTTTCTTTCTTTAGCTTCTTTGCTCTCTTTCTTTCGCTCTTTTTTCTTTCACTCTTTCTTTCTGTCACTCTTTCTTTCGCTCTTTCTTTCTTTCACTCTCTTTCTTTCGCTCTTTCTTTCTCCTATGCCTGGGTTATACATGCTATATATGCCTGAAAATAATCCTCAGCACTTACTTTTTTAATGCTTATATTAAGTTCCCATCATACATAGGCAAATATGAACTTTGATGAACTTTACTAGAATTTGTAATGCGCTTTTAGCACCCCCCTGTGTATCTGTGAACCATGACTGTCATGTTACTGTGTTATAGTTCATGCCATGGCATTTCAAATTCAGGGTGGAAAATAAAAATTTTACAGCTGACATTTCTGATGAAATGAATGCGGAATGCAACATACACATATTTGTTGCATTTCATCTTCTATACAGGATGTGCCATTTATGGGATATTTTATTTTTTATGCTTGTAAAAAGGACATTTGTTAGATAGGGTTCAGAGATAAGAAGCTAAATTAATAAAGAGATGGAAAAGCTTGAATAAAGTAAAATATTAAAAAAAATGTTCAGTTTTTTTAAAAAAAGAGACTTTACAGGTGACTTGAGGCTGAACTTCAGGCAAACATAAAATATACACATTAACATAGCTCTGAATTTCTTTAAAAAAAAAAATCATTAAGGGCTAGTTTACATCACAATCCCTGCATTCCAGTGTGCATTCCCATACGCACATTTTTAATCAATTTGCAATGCGTCCCAGTGCATTTTTTTTAATTCACTTTAAAAGCAGTATGCTAGGACTTGCTGTATGCGTTCATATTCATTCATTTTTTTGCCGGCAATTTTTAGTGTCATTTTTTTTCTTTAGAAATGTCACTTATGCTGTAGCACATTGTACAGGAGTACCCCAGAAAAACCCATACCGGAACCTTTGAGTCTGGTATGGATTTTAAGGGTGTACCTCACGCAAAAAAAAAAAAAGGTGTAAGGTCCTCCTAAAAATCTATACCAGATTTTAAATCTGAGCATGTAGTCTGGCTGGTCAGAAAAGGTGGCGGGGGGGGATGAGTCTGCACTGCTCATGCAGTGCTTAGCAACCACTTACAGCCAAAAGTTATAACGCTCATCCATACTGAACATCCTAATCTTTATTTTTTACAGAAGTATGCTAGTATTATTGCATTTAGGTGTGCTTACATGACTTTTTCATGTATTTTGGTGCAAAAAAAAAAATGTATGCTGTTTTTTTTAAAGCACTGGGACTGAATGCAGTGGTGAGAACTAGGCTGATTGGAAAACATTGATTTTAATGTGCATACATTCAGAGTGCATTTAAAAATGTACCTGAAAGCATCTAGTGTGAACAAGCCCTCAATGTAATTAAAAAAAAAATGCATTTAGTGTTTTTAACTTAATTTGACTTTATATTGGTCTATTGCATTTCCCTGCATAGCAGCACTCAAACAGGAAGAGAAAGGGGCAGAACTGGGGACCGCATAGTGTGCTGACAAGGAGCATGCTGGTAGGAGGACAGAGCAGTGAGATTACTTAATCTATCTCCACCTGCTCCTTCATTGTTCAATCATTGGGTTGTGGGTAGAGGTAAGACACCATTGAATTCCATCTACAGTCTATAACTGTAACAGAGGAACTGCTGCCATCTGCCTGGCTGTGCAATGTGACATGCCTCGGGTTAACGTGGTTATAAAGACTGAAGGTTGAAGGTAAAACCTTCAGTATGCAGCTTCCCACACAGTCCTCCTCCCTAAATACTTACCTGAGCCCGATCTCGATCTAGCAATGTGCGTGAGAGTGTCTGCTCTCTGGCTCCTCATTGACTTAGAGACAGCAGTGGGAGCCATTGGCTCCCACTGATGTCAATCACAGCCAATGAGGAGGGAGCGGGGGCAGGGCCAATCCCTGTTCTGTTTGTCTTGTGTACACACAAAGTGGGGTTCAGAAGTGATATAATTTTAAGTTTTATATAACATTTTTAACCTCCTCCTACCCGACCACTGCACATATATGGCCAGGTGGGCACTTCCTTCTTCTGAGTGGATGTTCCTGAACATCTTTCAGAAGGAGCAAGATCGTGTGGCCACGTGCCCACGCAGCTCCGCAATCCTCGTGTGCTTGTGTCTCCCAGACACAGCGCAACACCGCTCGGCAGGAGGGCTCTGTGATTGGCCGTCATATAATGTAAAGACAGCCATTGTAATGGCAATTGGCTCTGCTTCTCCTCACATGGAACCTGTCAGTGAGGAGAAGGGGAGCGGATCTGTGCTACCAGCCGGGGATCAGTGAGTTTTGAGCTGTTTTACTGCTCTTTACACACTGATCACTCTGCAAGTGTCCCCAAAACAGTGCCCCAACACAGTGAAAAACACTTGGCACACATCTGTCTCAGTAAAATAATATGTCCCAGTGAACATCTGCCACATCTGTCCGTGATCATCTGCCACATCTGTCCGTGATCATCTGGCACACATCTGCTGCATATCTGTCGCACATTATCTGCCACTTCTGTCAGTGATCATCTGCCACATATGTCTGCAATCATCTGCCACATCTGTCTTTGATCATCTGGCACACATCATCTGCCACATCTTTCTGTGATCATCTGCCACATTTGTCTGTTATGATCTGCTACATCTGTATGTAATCATCTGCCACATCTGTCTGTGATCTGCCACATCTGTCCGTGATCTGCCACATCTGTCCTTGATCTGCCACATCTGTCCGTGATTTGCCACATTTTTCCCAGTGAACATCTTGCCCATCTATCCCAGTGAACATCTGCAACATCCCGGTGATCAACATCTGTCACACATCTGACACAGGAATCATCTGCGCACATCTGTCCACATGGCTAAAAATATTATTTAGCAGCGAGGAGGCTTTCCATATACTCCAGAGTATGTCAGACAAGAGTAGCGAGGAACTCTCTCCGTCAAACTCGGATAGGGAGTATGAGCCAGCAGCGTAACAAATCCTGAGGCATCCACCAGCAGCTCAATAAATAATGTAGCATCCACCAGCAGCGCTGCACTCCAAGATTATATGCAGGCATCCATCAGCAGTTCTGCAAGTCCTTGGGCAGTGGCAAGCACATGCAGGGCAACATTCTTAGATGATAGGCCAGATTCTAGTAACAGGGCATTCCATCCACAACGAGGAAATTTTAGAAGGCATGCGACAGGGCCAGGGGTTACACATATGATTTTAAAATTCATGAGGGAAAGGACAGCCAGCTAACCCTCCCTGGATGCCCTACCTATGTGGGGACAAGTGGAAAAATCATCTGGCAGCTAATAGAACCACTGTTTGAGAAGGGTTACCACCTATTTGTAAAAATTTTCTACACGAGACTCCCACTTCTCCGCCATCTCTACTTAAAGAAGACTGTGGCTTGTGGGAGAGCACGGGTCCAACTGCAAGGGTTTCCCCACAGAGATTGGTCACCAAGAGGTTGAATCAGGCAGGGAAAAGCCAGTATGCGAAATGAAGAGGTACTAGCCCTAAAGTGGAGAGATAAAAGAGACGTCTACATCCTTTCCACAATACATGATGACACCCTTGTGGAACTTCAGACAAGACGAGGTCCCATCCATAAGCCAAAATGTATACAGGACAATAACCTATTCATAGTGGGGGAGGGGGGTGGACACGAATGACCAGCTGATGCAGCCCTACTTGGCCACCAGGAGATCACTGTTTTGGTCTAAGAAAGTCGCTATTTATTCAATTCAACTTGCCCTGTTTAAGTCATATGTTCGTTTTTCCAAGTGTGCCCAAAGATCCCTAACCTATCTAAAATTTCAAGAGGGCGTTATCACAACCCTTCTCTATCCCCATGGCCATGCCCCTGAACAAATTTGCTCCGATACATTAGCCAGACTTCATGAAAGGCACTTCTCTGATATCCTTCGTACCCAAACAGGCTGCAAACCCCCCCAAAAAATGTAGTGTATGTTCAAGTAGAATATAGGACACCCCATACCACTGTCCCCAATGTCCCTCCCAGCCAGGTGTCTGTATTGGACTTATCACACTTCACTACACTATTAGTGAAGTAAAGACGTTTTTTCCAGTTTCCACTATCTGTTATTTCTGTGTATGACCCGGTCTTTTATTGACCATGATGTGAAGATATTTTTCCAGTTTCTGCTATTTCTGTGTATGACCCAAACTGTTTATTGACTATGCCTCTGCCAACCATGTTTCTGCCTTACACGTGAATTGACCTCGGCCTGTTAAATGACCATACTTTTTGCCTGCCTCCTGAACTGATTGTTTGCCCTGCCACTGTAATAGTGGGATTCAAGACAGCACAGGGGTCTCAAATATGTGAGGGGCCCCAGAATATAATTTCCGAGTGGAGTAAACTTTTTTTTAGGAGTTTTAAAGTGACCAGTGTCCACTGTGCAAATATATTCCACTCGTGATCTCTCACTGTGATCAGTGTTCCACACTGTGCTCCCCTCTCTCCTCCCTACTTACCAGAGGTAGGCAGGGTCTAAGCTTTTAAGATTTCCACAGGGGTGGTCTTGCACCTCCTTTTAGGGATGGGGGCCACTCCAGCGTCTTATCTTATATTCCAGGGTAATCTCCTCCACATCTCCTCGTTTCAGCCATCATATAAAAGAGCATGCTTCCATAGTTTAGTATGTTAAATTAAGCTTTTGTTAAGTAAATAGCAAATTAAAACACTCCCAAAACTCTCCAAGTGTTAAAGGCAATATTTTCTGGTAGGGTGTACGCCGTAGCCAGCATGCGCTCCAACTGCAGGAAATGTATATGATGTCAAGCGTCAGACGTATGACTAGAAGCTTTACCGGTTTTGCCCCTCCTACAGAGTGTCTTCTGAAGCTACCAAAAGAGGTAGGTAGAACAGGTAGCTTCAGAAGATGCTCTGTAGGAGGGGCGAAACTGGTAAAGCTTCTAGTAAAGCTTCTAACTTGACAATTTTGTGGGAAAAAAAATAAACATTTTTCGTTACTCAAACTATTGTGGGCAAAAAATTGGAACTTCAAAAAACTCACTATGCCTCTTACTAAATACATTGGAATGTCATCTTAACAAAAAGGGGTCATTTTGGGGGTATTTGTACTGTCCTGACATTTTAGGGCCTCAAGAAATGAGATAGGTAGTCAGTACATCAGGATTAATCAATTTTCAATGATACATAGCCTAACTTGTAGACTCTACAACTTTCACACAAACCTATTATCAATAGAGATGGCCTTGCGGTTCGCCCGGCGGTCGGTTCACGGCAAATTTTGCTTGTTCGCTACCCGCCAAATTTGCAAACACATGGCCGTCAGGTGGAACGGGACAGCCAATTGAAACATTCCAGCACATGGACAGCCCCCCTACCCTATAAATAGACCTGACCTGGCGGCCATTTCACATTCCGCTTTTAGCCAGTGTAGGGAGAGGTCTGCTGTGCTCATCAGGGAGAGTTTGCTAGACACATATAGCGCTGTGAAGATCCACAAAAGTCCTTTTCAGGGCTGGTATTTCGGTATAGGCCTTCTACAGTCTCTTTTCAGGTTAGGGACAGGTATCCAGTCAGTGCTTTAGGGGCAGTTAGAGATCGGCTGAAGTCACACAAATCACTATGTTAATGTCCAAAAAAGTCCTTTTCAGGGCTGGTATATCGGTAAAGTTCCAGTCTCTCTTCAGTATAGGGACAGGTTATTTAGTCTGTGCTGTAGGGGCAGTTAGAGATAGTCATCTGCAGTGACACAAATCCGTCTGTTAATGTCCACAAAAGTCATTTAAAGTGCTCCAATGTCGTTATATGGTCTATTACAGTCTCTTTAGTATAGGGAGAGGTATCCAGTGGTTGCTGTAGGGGCAGTTAGAGATTGTCAGCAGTGGCACAAATCACTATGTTAACGTCCACAAAAGTCATTTAAAGTGCTCCAATGTCGTTATAGGGTCTATTACAGTCTCTTTACTATAGGGAGAGGTATCCAGTGGTTGCTGTAGGGGCAGTTAGCGATCGTCAGCAGTGACAAAAATCGCTCTGTTAATGTCCACAAAAGTCATTTAAAGGGCTGCAAATTTTTTGGTATTGCTGTGCAGTGCACTAAAAAGGGGGGTGGGGGAGGGGGGTAATCCACGGTATAATATACTTTGTAGAAAGCATATTATAGTGGATTAGTAGTATTATTGTGCACTCTGCAGCATTGTGACAGGTGTGGTGGTGAGACTGAGCGTTTCTGCAGCAACACTACACACAGTGACAAAAGCACTTATAATGTATTATAACTGGTGTGATAGATCAATTGCCCCCCCAATACCACATATTGAAGTGGGGTGTTATATGAGTATACTTTTACATGTTTATTTGTGTCATGCAACAATATTGCCTCATTTGCTGAGTGAAGTCTGGTACACACAGTGCCAAACTCATTGGCCAATTTTTTGAACTGGTGTGATACACCAATGCCCCCCCAATACCACATATTGAAGTGGGGTGTTATTTAACAGTATATTTTTCTAAGAGTGTATTTTAGTCCTGCAAAAATTTGGCCTCTTGCTGTGTAAACAGTGCTGCACACAGTGACAACAGTTACTGGCCAATTATTTCTAGAACTGGTGTAATAAACCTGTGGCCCCTCAATACCACATATTGAAGTGGGGTGTTATCTGAGTAAACTTTTACAAGTGTATTTGTGTCATGCAACAATATTGCCTCGTTTGCTGAGTGAAGTCTGGTACACACAGCGCCAAACTCACTGGCCTATTTTTGAACTGGTGTGATACACCAATGGCCCCCCAATACCACATATTGAAGTGGGGTGTTATCTGAGTAAACTTTTACAAGTGTATTTGTGTCATGCAACAATATTGCCTCGTTTGCTGAGTGAAGTCTGGTACACACAGCGCCAAACTCACTGACCAATTTTTTGAACTGGTGTGATACACCAATGGCCCCCCAATACCACATATTGAAGTGGGGTGTTATCTGAGTAAACTTTTACAAGTGAATATTGAAGTGGGGTGTTATTTAACAGTATGATTTTCAAAGATTGTATTTTAGTCCTGCAAAAATTTGGCCTCTTGCTGTGTAAACAGTGCTACACACAGTGACAACAGTTACTGGCCAATTATTTGTAGAACTGGTGTAATAAACCTGTGGCCCCACAATACCACATATTGAAGTGGGGTGTTATCTGAGTAAACTTTTACAAGTGTATTTGTTTCATGCAACAATATTGCCTCGTTTGCTGAGTGAAGTCTGGTACACACAGCGCCAAACTCACTGGCCAATTTTGTGAACTGGTGTGATACACCAATGGCCCCCCAATACTACATATTGAAGTGAGGTGTTATTTAACAGTATAATTTTCTAAGATTGTATTTTAGTCTTGCAAAAATTTGGCCTCTTGCTGTGTAAACAGTGCTACACACAGTGACAACAGTTACTGGCCAATTATTTGCAGAACTGGTGTCACAAACCCGTGGCCCCCCCAATACCACAGATTGAAGTGAGGTGTTATTTAACAGTATTGTCAGAATGTTTATACTGCTCTGAATATAACAGTGTCTATTTATGTCAATAAGCAAAGATCTGTGCGGAAGGAGAATCTCCACTTATTTCCACAAATCAATATGTAGCGAATTCTTTTTATTGATTAATTTCTTTTTAAAAGCATATGCGCAATGCACAGCCTGATAGTCACTCCACTGCAGATGAAGCGAGAATAGGCTATGCGAAACGTGAGACTAATACGCCAATATGCGCTAAATCTGATATTAATAAAAATGTTATAAAAACAAAAATCAGCTTTTTAGAGAAAAATCTACGTATGGTTTATACGGCTGGGATTGTACTCTCGTTACCATTTTAGCATGAAATGTAAAACATTTAAGGAAGTACATAAACAATATTGAATGATAATCTAATAATTAGCAAGGAATATTTACCATATTTAAAATGGTGGCTAGCTTAGAATGGTCGTTACCAGAGTCCTTAAGATGGCTGCCTTTCCAAGATGGTGGCCAGGTAGGGAGGAGTTTCGTTTGGCATCCCTCAAAGTTTCAGATACATGATGGAGCAAAATGGAGTCTGTGTAGATGAGTCTATGCATGGCTGTAGTAGCGTGTGTGTTGTATGTGTGATGCATGTTGGGCAGATGTCCTGTGTCTCTCTCATCTGGGTTTTCCTTTTTATATGGTATAGAACAAAGGACTATTAAAATTACCATAAGTTAAACCCAGAGGGAGTAACATGATCCCCATTGGTTGGGACATCTTATTCATTAACTGGTGATGTCATTGGGTGACACCTCTTGGTTGACCAGTATATTGAATATTAAAACTAAATGATGATTTCTCTATATTTAAGAATATCATAAAACAACATAAAATGTATCCATACTCTCATCTATTACATGTCCATTTAATATCCATCATGTATCTAGGTAAAGATTAAATCCGGTAACACCATTATAATATTTAATATATCTTATTTAATATATATAATTATATATATTGGAAATTACTTTTTAACCTAAAACTTTAACTAGTAGCATTCAGTCACCAGAGATGGCAGTATTGTATTGCTCTTAGCTTCAGTACACAGAATATTACAGCATTATTTATCTTCAAATAAACTTTGCACCTTATATTGACAAAGAGCTTACCATCTCAGACTTCCTAGAGTCTGGCAAGGTTAGAAAAGTTTATGATTAATTTTTACGACTTACAAAGGTTTAACATGAAGTCTTTCTAAACATGCAGTGATGAGACATCAAAATCAGTTTAACTTTCTTTTAGCAAGGATGAAACAATTATAATATATAACGGTTTTCTACATATCTATGTATGTTAGTTATATATATATTTCATTGTTAATATTCTATTACATATAAGATTATAACGCATCTGTAAATCTTATTTTTAAATTGATCTAAACACAGAAAATACTGACTAAGGTTTATGGTCCCACACACAGATAAGATACCTTGGTATAGCGTCTTAGACTTATATCTAAGGAAAGTCAACAGACTATTTATTTATTACCTTAGGTCAACACAGCATGTCTGGGTTTCCTGAATAGGCACTTTTTGTTAAAGGATATTTAACCTTTCAGTAACCTAATAAAATGGATGTCATTGCTTCATATTTCTATATAGAACAAAATATAACATTTAATTTCTTTTTTTTTTAATTTAACCTCCCCAAATAAGCCTGACAGTATAATTTTCTAAGATTGTATTTTAGTCCTGCAAATATGTGGCCTCTTTTGCTGTGTTAACTGTGCTACACACAGTGACAACAGTTACTGGCCAATTATTTGTAGAACTGGCGGACTGACGGACCGGCAGATAGGGAAGAGAGGCAGGCTGAACTTGCATTGCACAAGAGGTACAAAGCAGACTGCAAATGTATCAGGAGTGAGCCATCAACCATGTACAGTCACATCTGGCGCTCCCAGAATGCCGGCACATGGCTCCGCAGTGTGGGCTTTTTTTTAATGTGTCTGTTGCTGACACCAGTGTTGCCATCTGCAGCCTTTGCAGTCAACGCATAAGTCGCGGTAAGCCCAACACTCACCTGAGGACAACCGCCTTAAGAAGGCACCTGAAATCCGCCATCACCAAGCCCAGTGGGAGCAACACCGTCAGAACCCACAAAGCCACAGTCCATGCTCTCACCGTCCAGCCTCTTCTCCTTCTCCTGTCTCCTCAGAGTTGTCCAACACTCCACCTTCCATGATGCCTTCGTCACGTTGTTCTGGAAAAAGGCAGGCTTCTGTGGCTCAAATGTTGGAGCGTAAAAAAAGGTGTCCGACTACATCAGGTTAACGGCCAATGTGGACGCTCTGAGGAGTGATGAACCCCTGGACTACTGGGTGGGCAGGCTTGACCTTTGGCCAGAGCTTGCACAATTTGCAATGGAACTGTTGGCTTGCCCCTCGTCCAGTGTCCTGTCCAAAAGGACGTTCAGCGCAGCAGGGGGGATCGTGACCGATAAGAGCACTCGCCTAACTCATGACAGTGTTGACTACCTCACATTTATAAATGTAGACCATGTTTCATTCAATTCCTAATCACAGGCCACAAATGTCTGCCAGACCGCCATCAACCCACAACAATTCCTGGTCCTTGTCTTCGCTAAATACAGCAGCATAAAAGGCATTTCATGTCCATTGAATGGCTAATTTTTGGGGCCTATACAGGCCAACACTTACTGTTCTGTGTACTGTGAATGCCTACTGTACCTCTAGCCATCATATACTACATTCTTTGCTGTCAGTTCAACCCATGTGAGCTAATTTATGCCGCCTATACAGGCCGCCACTTACTTCTGTATACTGTGAACACCTACTGTACATCTAGCCATCAAAAACAAAGTTCTTTGATGTCAGTTCAACCCATGTGAGCTAATTTTTGTAGCCTATACAGGCCGCCACCTACTTCTGTATACTTTGAACGCCTACTGTACCTCTAGCCATCAAAAACAAAGTTCTTTGCTGTCAGTTTAAACCATGTGAGCTAATTTTTGGAGCCTATACAGGCCGACACTTACTTATGTATCCTGTGAACGCCTACTGTACCTGTAGCCATCAAAAACGAAGTTCTTTGCTGTCAGTTCAACCCATGTGAGCTAATTTTTGGAGCCTATACAGGTCGCCACTTACTTGTGTATACTGCGAACGCCTACTGTACCTCTAGCCATCATATACTACGTTCTTTGCTGTCAGTTCAACCCATGTGAGATAATTTTTGGAGCCTATACAGGCCGCCACTTACTTCTGTATACTGTGAACGCCTACTGTACCACTAGCCATCAAAAACAAAGTTCTTTGCTGTCAGTTCAAACCATGTGAGCAAATTTTTGCAGCCTATACAGGCCGACACTTACTTTTCTGTGTACTGTGAATGCCTACTGTACCTCTAGCCATCATATACTACGTTCTTTGCTGTCAGTTCAACCCATGTGAGATAATTTTTGGAGCCTATACAGGCCGCCACTTACTTCTGTATACTGTGAACGCCTACTGTACCACTAGCCATCAAAAACAAAGTTCTTTGCTGTCAGTTCAAACCATGTGAGCAAATTTTTGCAGCCTATACAGGCCGACACTTACTTTTCTGTGTACTGTGAATGCCTACTGTACCTCTAGCCATCATATACTACGTTCTTTGCTGTCAGTTCAACCCATGTGAGCTAATTTTTGCAGCCTATACAGGCCGCCACTTACTTCTGTATACTTTGAACGCCTACTGTACCTCTAGCCATCAAAAACGAAGTTCTTTGCTGTCAGTTCAAACCATGTGAGCTAATTTTTGGAGCCTATACAGGCCGACACTTACTTATGTATCCTGGGAACGCCTACTATACCTGTAGCCATCAAAAACGAAGTTCTTTGCTGTCAGTTCAACCCATGTGAGCTAATTTTTGCAGCCTATACAGGCCGACACTTACTTCTGTATACTGTGTGAATGCCTAATGTACCCTTAGCCATCATATACTAGGTTCTTGGCTGTCAGTTCAACCCATGTGAGCTAATTTTTGCAGCCTATACAGGCCACCACTTACTTCTGTATATTGTGAACGCCTACTGTACCTCTAGCCATCAAAAATGAAGTTCTTTGCTGTCAGTTAACCCATGTGAGCTAATTTTTGGAGTCTATACAGGCCGACACTTACTTCTGTATACTGCGAACGCCTACTGTACCTCTAGCCATCAAAAATGAAGTTCTTTGCTGTCAGTTCAAACCATGTGAGCTAATTTTTGGAGCCTATACAGGCCGACACGTACTTTTCTGTGTACTGTGAATGCCTACTGTACCTCATCATATACTACGTTCTTTGCTGTCAGTTCAACCCATGTAAGCTAATTTTTGCAGCCTATACAGGCCGCCACTTACTTCTGTATACTTTGAACGCCTACTGTACCTCTAGCCATCAAAAACGAAGTTCTTTGCTGTCAGTTCAAATCATGTGAGCTAATTTTTGGAGCCTATACAGGCCGACACTTACTTATGTATCCTGGGAATGCCTACTGTACCTGTAGCCATCAAAAACGAAGTTCTTTGCTGTCAGTTCAACCCATGTGAGCTAATTTTTGCAGCCTATACAGGCCGACACTTACTTCTGTATACTGTGTGAATGCCTAATGTACCCTTAGCCATCATATACTAGGTTCTTGGCTGTCAGTTCAACCCATGTGAGCAAATTTTTGCAGCCTATACAGGCCACCACTTACTTATGTATCCTGGGAATGCCTACTGTACCTGTAGCCATCAAAATCAAAGTTCTTTGCTGTCAGTTCAACCCATGTGAGCAAATTTTTGCAGCCTATACATGCCGACACTTACTTCTGTATACTGTGTGAATGCCTAATGTACCCTTAGCCATCATATACTAAGTTCTTTGCTGTCAGTTCAACCCATGTGAGCTAATTTATGCCGTCTATACAGGCCGCCACTTACTTCTGTATATTGTGAACGCCTACTGTACCTCTAGCCATCAAAAACAAAGTTCTTTGCTGTCAGTTAAACCCATGTGAGCTAATTTTTGGAGTCTATACAGGCCGACACTTACTTCTGTATCCTTTGAACGCCTACTGTACCTCTAGCCATCAAAAAGGAAGTTCTTTGCTGTTAGTTCAAACCATGTGAGCTAATTTTTGGAGCCTATACAGGATGACACTTACTTATGTATCCTGTGAACGCCTACTGTACCTGTGGCCATCAAAAACAAAGTTCTTTGCTGTCAATTCAAACCATGTGTGCTAATTTTTGGAGCCTATATAGGCCGATACTTACTTATGTATCCTGTGAACGCCTACTGTACCTGTAGCCATCAAAAACGAAGTTCTTTGCTGTCAGTTAAACCCATGTGGGCTAATTTTTGGGGCCTTTTATGGCCGACACTTACTTCTGTATCATGTGAATGCCTAATGTACCTTCAGCCACAGAATGCTACATTCTTAGCTGTCAGGTAAACGCATGTGGTCTAATTTTTGGGGCCTGGAATGGCTGACACTTCTTTATCCTGTGAATGCCTAATTTTTCAGACTGGAAATGAAAAACAATGGGTCTGTAAAGGTTCCGCCAAATTGTGGAATGGATGAGGATTCATTTTACAGATGTGTGAATGGACCCTATATGTATTAGACAATGTATTTACCGGCTGCTGTCAGTTCTGGCTGTTTTATGAAAAAAAAATATATATTTTTTGCTGTAAAAAAAAAAAAAAAATTTAGGGCAACTTTTTCAATTGCAATACTTCTGTTATGACATTGTCCATGTGCTGGGACTATTTGTGCACAGCTAGTACATCTTTTGTGGCTGCAAATATGACCTAAAGGTTTTTAAAGCTCGCCTCCCATTAAAGTCAATGGGGCCTGCCGCAAACTCGCGGTTCACGGACTTTTGAGAAAATTTGCGGCTGGCGTTCGCGGCCAATGTTCATCCATCCCTAATTATCAAACACTTATCAGGATTTTTTTTTACCAAAGACATGTAGCAGAATACATTCTGGCATAAATTTATGACGAAATTTTATTTTATTGGATTTCTTTTAAAACAGAAAATATCGCTTTTTTCAGCTTCTATCGCAAAAAAATAAAAAGCCCAAGGGTGAAAAATACCACCAAAAGAAAGCTCTATTTGTGTGAACGAAATGCTAAAAATTTAATTTGGGTACAGTGTAGCGTGACTGAGTAATTGTCATTCAAATTGCGAGAGCACTGAAAGCTGAAAATTGGTCTGGGAAGGAAGGGAGTGAAAGTGCCGAGTATTGAGGTGGTTAAATAAATCCAAAAATCTGTATCAAGACTTTTTTTTTTTTTTTTTTTTCCAATAAAAGCTTTATTGAGAAAATTAGTCAACAGTAACAAATAATGATGTAAACAGTATGGTAGCATATCAGCAAAAAATATTTAGACGTTTCAGTACATAATAATTGAGGAATATGTAATATTAGCGTTGTACACTGACAAGTCTAGTACAGACAACAAGTAGGCAACCAACGTGACCAGTAATGGTGTAGATTGGTAAGGACCACTACACCAGGAGGCCTAGAAGGCCAGAAGGAAGGAAGAAAGAGAGAAGAAGAGGTAAGGATTGAAGAGAGAAGGAGTAAGATGGGTGAGAGTGAGGAGGTGATAAGAGCAGGTAAGAGGGTCGGGGGTTCTAATCAAAGTAATCTTGTAAAGTCATAGCAAAATTGCAATCTTTAGCTTATATGATCAATAAGCAAAGTGACAGTGGATCAAACTACAGTAAGGTCAAGTGTTAGATCCGATTAGTGTGGAATCATTGTGCGGAAATCAGCAGACAGTGTAAAAATCACCCAAGGTCTCCACATTTCATGAAAGGCAGCATCTGATTCTTTTCTAATAGCAACGGTCTCTTCCATATCATGTATAAGTTTTACCTTATCAGCCCAATCTTTGGCAGAAGGGGTGTTTTGTGTGTTCCATTGAATGGGTATTACCGCTTTGGCAGCATTTAGTAGATGCCTAACCAAGGAGTGTTTATATTGTTTATATGAGAGGCTGTTTACATGGAGTAGGCAACAGGCAGCATCAAGGACTATAGAAGTGCCAGTTATATGTTTAATAAGATCTATGATCCTGTTCCAGAAGGGTTTAATCAAATCACATGACCACCAAAGATGTGCAAACGTGCCTTTTTGTTGCAGGCATCTCCAGCAGCGATCGGAACGATGCGGGGACCAGGTTTGTAGCTTCACCGGGGTGATATACCACTGTGCCAAGATTTTAAAGGATGTTTCTTGAATTTTCGTGCTCAGTGAGCATTTGTGCGTAAAAACGCACGCTTTTTCCCATTTTTTGTCTGAAATTGAGCAATTTAACTCTTTTTCCCATATTATTTTATATTTGTCTGGAGTCTGTGTCAGATTGCACATAATCCATTTGTATGCTTGTGAAGTGGTTTTGTAGCAAGGTGACTGGTCCCCACAAAGTTTTTCGAAAGCCGTAAGAGGTTTTGTTAGAGCAAGTCTATTTTTGTGGTTTCGTATGAAGTCATGGATTTGGAGGTATTTCCAAAAAGAAATTTTGTTGTCCACAGGTCTACTTCTATTAAACTCCTCAAAAGATAGTACCTTATTTCCTTGAAAGCAATCTTTAACCCGTAAAATGGAATCTGATATGGGGGCCTCTGAATTTTTATAATTAAAGTCTGCGCCAGGTGGGAAATCTGGGTTGCCAATAATTGGCGTCATGGGGCCTGGACTCGTGGCTAATTGGTGTCTGTTAGCTAATCCATTGAAGATTGATAGCGTGTTAAATATTAGTGGGTGATGCTTGACCTCGACAGGGTAATTAGAGGGGTCCGACCAGATCAGGTTTTGGGTTGGAAATTTCGAGCACTTCCTTTCTAAATCCACCCAGTCTTTTTGGTGAGCATGGCAATGCCAGTCTACTACCCTGGTAATATGAGTGGCATGGTAATATTTCATAAAGTCAGGTAAACCTAGGCCTCCGCTGGGTTTAGGTATGTGCAGTCTTTGTAATTTAATTCTGGGCTTTTTATGTGCCCATATAAACTGTCTCTGGGTATGAGCGAGGTTCTTAAAGAAAGCAGCGGGAATTTTAATGGGGAGCGCATGAAACAGGTAAAGCAACCTGGGTAGTATAACCATTTTTAATATTGCGGCTCTTCCGAACCAGGAAAAATTTTTAGAATTCCAGTTGTGTAGATCTCCCTTAATTTTCCTCAAAAGTGGTTCAAAATTCGCACCATAGAGGGACTCAATATGGGGGGTGAGCTTAATACCTAAATATTTAAGGGATCTGGGTTCCCACTTATAAGGACAATTACTTTGAGTCATTTTTTTTAATTTATCGGACAGAGAAATATCCATAGCTTCCGATTTTGAGTGGTTAACCTTGAAATTGGACAAATAGCGAAAATCTCGAAATTTGAGGTTCAAATTAGGTATAGAAATATGGGGTTGGGTAATGTAGAATAGTAGGTCATCCGCATAAGCTGATACCTTATAATCTCTACCTCTAATTTGGAAACCATGAATCGCCGGTTCGGCATTTACATGTCTGATCAGGGGTTCTAGGGCTAAGATAAAGAGGATCGGAGAAAGAGGACATCCCTGTCTCGTCCCATTGTGCAGGTGTATGGGAGATGAAAGGATGTTATTAACTTTGACCTTTGCAATTGGGTCAGTGTATAGAGATCCGATCCAATTCATCATGTTATTGCCCAAACCTATGTGCTTACAAGTGGCCAACAGGTAGTCCCAGGCCACCCTGTCAAAGGCTTTTTCGGCATCTGTGGATAAAATAAGGCCTTCCAGTCCACCTCTACGAGTTTCATGGATCAGATTGAGGGATTTTATAATATTGTCTCTCGCCTCGCGGCCAGGCATAAAGCCTACCTGTTCAGGTCCGATGATAAGGTGCAGTAGGGGTCTTAATCTGTTGGCTAGAATTTTCGCTAAAAGCTTTACGTCAATATTTAAAAGTGAGATGGGTCTGAAGTTGGCGCAATCCGTTGGGTCTTTGTCCTTTTTTGGGATGACTGTTATATGTGCGGTGAGGAAATCTGCGGATGGTTTGGTTTGCTTAGAGAGGATGTTTAGTGCGTCAGTAAGGGGGGTCACTAACGTTGTGTCGAATGTTTTATAATACTGGGACGTTAGCCCATCCGGACCTGGACTCTTCCCATTTTTGAGGTCTTTAATGGCTGATTGGACTTCGGCTGGGGTAATGTCTTTTTCTAGCTCAGATATGTCTGAATGTTCCAGAATAGGTAATCCACTGTCTCTAATGTATCGTCGGATTAGTTGGTCCCTAGGTCCAACCAAGTCGGGGGGTCGAGCGTGGGGGGGTAGATTGTAAAGTTTTTCGTAGAACTGGCGGAATGAATCCGCAATGTTCTTGGAGTCATAGAATTTGCTATTGTTTTTGTCTCTGATGCATGGTATGTGTGAGGCTGTCTGTAAGTCTTTAAGCGCTCTAGCTAAGTACTTGCTACTCTTGTTTCCATGTTCATAGTAGATCGCCTTGTTTAGATATAAGGATCTTTTGGTCTTTTTATTTAAAATATCTGCTAGTTCGTTTCTGAGTCTGATCAAGTCTTTGTGTAGGGTCTTGGCTAATGAAAGCTTGTGCTGAGATTCCAAGCGGGCAATGTTAGACACTAAATCAGAGATATGTTTGTCATTTTCTCTCTTTTTTCTGGCTCCGAACTTGATAAATTCCCCTCTGATCACACTCTTATGAGCCTCCCAAAGTGTAATCGGGGAGGTCTCAGGAGAAGTGTTTTCACGGAAGTAGTTTGACAGGGTGGCGTGAATGTCTGCCTTAATCCCTTGGTCAATTAAGAGAGATGGATTCAATCTCCAATTGAACACAGGCTTACAGTTCGAGTTAGATGAGATGGAGATTGATATCGGAGCATGGTCAGATATTGAGATGATTCCAATCTCAGCCCCCATCAAATCTGGTAAGTCTCTTTGAGTGATAAATATATGATCGATCCTTGCATACCTATCGTGTGGAGCCGAGTAATGTGTGTAGTCCTTCTCAGTGGGATGCAAGGTTCTCCAGGTATCGACTAGACACATAGATCTCAACATATCTTTAATTCTTTTCAACAATTTGAACGCTATGCAAGTCTTGCCAGAGGAGGTATCCTGTATAGGGTCCAGTGGGACATTGAAGTCCCCCCCCAGGATAACACAACCCGTGGCAAAGCTTTTAAGTTCAGATATGAGATTGTTGCAGAAAGACACGTGTGCTCTATTGGGGAAGTAGACGTTTGCCAATGTGCAAGGACGCCCATAAAGTGTACCCGAGAGGAAGATGAATCTGCCTTCCGGGTCTAGATATTGTTTTTCCAACACGAATGGAGCGTCCTTGCTCATCAATATTGCTACACCCTTTGTCTTGGCTAAGGGGTTTGATGCCTCGTATATTACCGTGAAGTATTTATCTGTCATTTTAGGGACAGCATTTTTTTTAAAGTGGGTTTCCTGAAGGAAAACTATTTGTGCTTTGCTCTTTTTGAGTTCGGTAAGAACTTTTTTCCTCTTTTCGGGGATATTAAGACCATTAATGTTGAGAGATATGATCAAGGGATGTCTACCCAGGTGTGAGAAAACCATGACTATATCTCGAGTGATGGGATGGGGATGGGGGGTAAGGGAAAGAAAGGACACAGAGAGGTAAGAGAAAAGAAATACAGAGAGGAAGGAAGTAAAGACAAATATCGTAGTAAGTGGGCGGTTGGGGAAAAAAGCCCAAACGCTCACTAATCAGCAGGCAAGATTGTACGTAAGTTATTTAGATATTACGGGGTTTCTATGAAAAAATACAAAAAACCGACAAAAATGCCTTTTGGGGACAGCGGGAGAAGCGCAAAAAGGAGGCGTCCCACAAAACAAGGTAGATAACAAACAATAGGACATTTAGTCCAAACCCACACTATCGGCTCAATGAGCGAGTGCATAATGAGTAAAAAAAAAAGAAAAAGAACTCTGCGGCCAAAAATAGCATAGAGCGGGCCAACAAGAAAAACTGAATGTCGGCAACTAGCACATGAAGAATGAGACCATAATGATATGGCTTGTATACCCTGCATAGTACAATAAGATTGTAGATCAACTTGTAACATTTATGATAGGGCCATTTCGAGAGACCTCAAATAGAAGGTACCTATTCCGGATTGCGTCCTTGTGTGGGTGCAGATTACAACATAGGCACCTCAGTGTCTAAGTGTCGTGAGATGGGCAGATACATAAGTACCTCTATAGTCCAGATTAATGGTGGTTGTCCACTTTGGAGGTTCCAGGGTCGCTCAACTCATCAGTCCAAATCCCTTTGTTCTCGGCTGGATGTGTGAGGCTAGATTTGTCTGAGGAATCCGAACAATATGTTATGAAAGTGCGCCATCTGCTGGAGAAAGTTAACAACTCATCTGAAAATAAAAATGTCATTATCAGAGGCAAGTAATTCCAGCATAACTACAAGGCAAACATGCAAGTATGCGATCCTTCTATAAGATAAAGCTTCCATGACGAGATCATATATCCTTTTGATATGGCAGAAGCTTAAGTCAGAGATTGTCTTCGGGATATCAGAGGAAGAAAAGGCCCTGAGCTAAGTAAGATCGATCAAGTGCTCTAGGGTAAAAGAAGAAAGCAACCTTCATCCAGCGAGACCATAGGTCCCGTCTAGGATAACGTGATCCAATGTCTCTCAGTTGTAGTCTCTAGATCTGGGTGTTTTTGGCGGGGAGGAGAAGGGGAGATGACTCCCCTTATTCTTTGCTTTTTTGTTTTTGGCAAAAGGCGATCTGTGGTCACTGGGAGTTCCAGGGCCATTGGAATGCATAGCAGGGGATGGCGGTAATAGGAATTCGGCATACCAATCTGGTAAGGCGATCAGGTCGATTTGTAGGTTAGTGCAGAAGGCAGGCAAGTCCTCTGGCGTGCGTAGTAGGTACTGCTTACCACGATATGTGGCTTGGACAGCAAATGGGTATTTCCACCTGTAAGGGATGTTTTTCTCCCTGAGAACATCCAGAATGGGTCTGACAGCTCTTCTATTTTTTAAAGTGATTGGGGATAGATCTTGGAAGAGTTGTATCTGTACCTCATTGAATAAAATTTGTTCGTTCTGTCTTGCCTTGTGGAGAATTTCCTCCTTAAGCGTGTGGCTCAGTAAACAGCATATCACATCTCTGGGAGGAGAAGGATCAGGGGCCTTCGGTCTTAATGCTCTGTGTGCTCTTTCCAGTTCTATTGGGGATTCCGCTGGTCTTTCCAATAGGTTGTTGAAAATTGATGTCAGAGCATGCCTGATGTCTCCCCCCTCCACAGATTCAGGCAGACCCCTGATCCTAATATTGTTCCTTCTCCCACGATTGTCCAAATCCTCGAGGTGTCTGTTTATAGAGATGAGGTGGTTGGAATGTGTGTTAGTTACTTCCTCTAATCTTTTTATCGCCTTATCCCTGCATTTGCCCGACCTCTCCACCCCCGCCATTTGTTCATACAGTCTGGCTATATCAGTTTTCAAATCGGTGATGGCTGCAGCAAATGACCCCTTAATGTCCGCCGCTATAGCGGTCATGTCATTATAGGTAAGCTGTCTATCGATTAGTGGGGAGTCACTTACTGTGTCTTCCGATGCTGCAATGGATTCCGCATCGTACTCCTCGTCCTCCTCCCGCGCCTGTCTCCGCGCCATCTTGAGGCCTGAGGTGTTCTTCCGGGCCGGAGCTTGTGTCTTGAAAATATCGGCTATGATCTTGCCGTTTACCGCCTTAGCGGACTTTATTTGTTTGCTCTGGGAAATAGGCTTGGATAATCTGCCCATATTTGAGTGGATCAGGTTGTTTAAGCGGCCGCAGAGTGTGTTAAGAGCCGTGTGGGTCCGGAGCTCTGTCTTCAGGCAGCCATCCTCGCTGCGCGCCAAGCCACGCCCCCCCCAAGACTAACTAAAGACTATAACTGTTTCTTTAGGCCAGGGAGGCTGGGCTGGATGAGTGCTAATTATGTGAAAGTGTAATTGTTCTTTAAGATCTACTGTATGCTCCTACCAAGCTTTGGTAAGACAATAGAGGCAAATATTGTAACATATTATTTTTTTAATGTGTATACCTACCTATTTTTCATAATGTTTTAAAACTATGATAGCCTTGCAGATGTATTGTACATACCTAGATCCTGGGAGCTGAGCTTAAAATTGGAGCCTCAGCCTAAATGATCCTGCTTCTCTATCTCTTTTGTTTCTCTGCAGTATTTTAACAGACATATATTTCTCAAAATCGTCATCCTGCTTCACATCAATTTTAGTTTACAGAGTTTTTGGACATTACTGGAACAGCTTCCTTCATCATGGTAACTGTGGGGCATCTGTACCCTCCCTTACTCTCTGGTGGGTTCTCTGAATTGCAATCTAGACCTCTTGTTAGGAAAATGAATTGACAGCTTTATCTATCTCAGATAAACTTTATACTTCTGACCAAGAGCCATGCGGAGCATAAGGGAAAAACAGCATTTAATTCAGTCGTCGTTAAGACTAAGAAAGCTTTTCAATTATGCATTGCAGGTGACAAATCACTGTTTAACACCCATAGCATTTTATCTAGAACCTCATGGTGCCAGAATCATTATTTCCTACAGGTAGGAGTTTTGCCTTTCATTTGGAAATTTGTAGGCATTCTAAAACTTCCTGTGGGGCTAAGCAAAGAAGGGTAAAAAGTCACGGTTAGGAATATATGAAATTGGGAATTTGGTTGATCAAATGGTCCTTATGTCTCATCCACTTCTCTGCACTTGAGATTTGTTCAGAGAAAATGAAATTATGGTGTTTTAAAAAGTACGTTTAATCCTTAATCTCTGAACAATATTTTGTGGTTGAGTTTCTGCAATGTCTGATTGCTGCCCTAGGAGCTTGAAATTCAACAAATCCACTGATGAGCTGCATGTAGGTTTAATAGCGCTGTAAAATCATGATTGTTTTTGAAGTAGAACTCCAGCCAAAACAGTTTTTTAGTTTTAAATTGAGTGGATAAGGTTTAGAAACCCTCTCAAGTGATTCTTGCTGTCTTTATTCCTAATAACAAGATTTCCCTTTCATTTCTTGCTGTATAGAGACAACAGGAATTGAAGGAAAATGTACCCAAAAGTGGGGCTAAGTTCCACTTTGCGCAGCTGCCACTGGAACAGATGTCCCTATTAGGAGATTTCCAATCACCTCCTTAGAACATATAGAGAGTATATAGGATATATCTCCAAAGAACAAGGGATATTTGAGGAAGTGTTGACATCATTGAGGTGAGCACAATACCACCATGATTAAAATGTACAAATTATATTAGTATTCCAATTCGTTAAAAACATCATTGATAAAATTCAATATTGGTACAGCTGAGACATTACAGTAGAATATAAACATAATATGATATGTACATGTGGTCCAACATGTTTCGCAGAGACTGCTTCCTCAGGGAACCTGATTTTTCATCTACAATTTTTTAACAATTTTAAAGGTAGAAGAGATATATATTATACATTCTGCATTTAAATACATACATCACATAGATATATAATTCTAATTTTTATGCTCACCAACGAAGTCATAGTCTGTTTTTCACTGTCTCCCAATTGCGTGATGTAGTCGCGAACTAATGGTGACCTACTGACACCCAGTCTACACCGGAGTCAGAGAAAAAAGACAAAAGAAAAGGGGCGCACCGACCTAGTGCATCACCACTAAAACCATTTATTAAAATATTAAAAAGTATGCAATATACTCACAAAGCAGGTGTGAATGTACACATATCGACATTGTACATAAAATCTCCAAGGTAGCCAAGGTCCCACACAAAGCTGAATGGCATGCAGTGTGCCGTATGGGGCTGCTATGGCTGGGTTGATGCGTTTCAGGGGCGAACCCCCTTCCTCAGAGCCAGAAAAGTTGCTGCTGTACATTCACACCTGCTTTGTGAGTATATTGCATACTTTTTAATAATTTAATAAATGGTTTTAGTGGTCGGTGCGCCCCTTTTCTTTTGTCTTTTTTCTCAGTTGGTTCTGGATACCCTTGATCCTGAGGGGGCAGCAAGGCCATAGGCTTTTTCCACCTGAGTCTGAAGGACCCCTCTTCCCTCCGTCATATTCTACTCGAGCGCAGGAGATTTGCTTTACACCGGAGTCAGGTCAGAGGGATAGCGGACTGTATTTAGTCTCTCTGACCTTAGTCACGACCACTGGAATAAATTAATTATAATTACATGAGGATATGAGCTGGATGTTGGACCTCTTTCCAAACTCATCTTACTCGCCACCTCTGGACATATAGCCACTGGCACTGACTCTAACCACAGATTGTGAAATTCGCCAGATGACTGACACCCACTAAATAATACCCCACATAACCCACTAACATTGGGGAACCACCTGCCCCAAACACACCCTATAACCAGATGTCCGATGCATAACCCAAGCAGATGCTGCTCAGGCACACCAAAATTACATAAACTGGGATCGTGGCCCCAGCTGGCCACTACAGGCCACAACTCCCAGTTTATTGTGACACCCCCCTCTCCTCCCATCCACAAATGGATCAGAGAAGTGTGTACCCATCTTCCACACTAACATATGTCCCAGAAGGTCCTACTAGCACCCCCCCCCCCCCACTGCACACATATAGCTCCCCATCTGGCCCAAACATTGGTTATTTCCCATGTCCAATAATAGGCAAAGGTCTCAATAGTCCCATCCTCTTCTATGGTATGCATTGTTGTAGTGTAATTCCAAATCTTACCATGGTAATGGAGCGGCGAGACAGGAGAGGCATCTGCAGCATGCCTAACTCCATGTTCCACCGCTCACCATCTAAATACAGTCCCACTGGATATAACAGAGCCGTGTGCCGGCTCATGCGTCACATCTGGCGCAGGCGCCATGGTAAGTGCACATGCGCAAGTCCTGAGAGGCGGCCGAAGGACATAATCCAAAACTGCTGGCCCAAGAGAGCCACACAGCGCCACCTTCTGACCAAATGGAAATCTGACAGTCATATAAGGACAATAGGGAGATAGTCGAATCTCCCTCATCCTTGCTTGGCGCCCGAATATTCCTCCAAATGTACACAGCCACTTTCCGTGGGAGACACATACGCTGGTGGAGACAGCATGACATTGATACATCACATAATAATCTGATTCAAAACCTTTTACAACATATATTGATTTCCAAAAGGAATCACATCACTCAATCATATATATCAGAGAACGGAAGGCAACCTTCTGGTTTATTGTGCAAATATAGTTATTATGACCATCTCCCTGTTTCTAACAGTGGTTGATTGTCAACCAAATCATTCAGACTTATAGAAACAGGTTAAAATAACATCGCTGTATTTAATGCTGGAGAGAAAGTAGCCTTCAAATGAAAAATCCATTTTGCTTCCTGTTTTAATATTTGCTTATCAAAGTACCCCCCCCCCCCCCGGGTTTTGAAGCATTGTTTCAAGTGTGTCGAACTGCATTGTGAATTATAAATAGTATTCTGTTCTTGAATGTGTGGGTATGCCTACAACCCATTGGCTTACATATACTACCCTGTATAGGAAAGAGACAGCAGGAAATAGGATATTACACTCAACCAGTGCACACCCTCATCCCCTAGTGCATAGTATTCCATACAGCCAATATCTTAGGCTGTAACGGAATTGCATGAGGCAAGAAGATTTTGAACTTGAGGCCAAAGCCCTACGTGACAGCTTACTCACCCAGGGATACAGTAAAAAGATCCTTAAAAAAGCATAACAAAGGACTATACAAAATCAGAGAGAACACTTAATCTTTGCCCGAAAACTGTTAGGGAAACAAAGAACACAAAAACAGATACTACAAAACTGATCACCAAAAATAGTGCCCATCAAGTGACGTGATTCTTTTTGGTAATTAATATATGTTGTATAAGGTTTTGAATCAAATTATTATGTGATGTATCAATGTCATGCTGTCACCACTGGCGTGCGTGTCTCCCACGGATGGTGACTGTGTACATTTTGAGGAATTTCCAGGCTATCTCCCTATTGTCCCTATCTGACTGGCAGATTGCCATTTGGTTGGAAGGTGGCGCTGTGCTGCTTTCTTGGGCCAGCCGTATTGGATTATGTCATTCAGCCACTTCTCGGGACTCATGCATGCGCACTTACTACAGCGCCTGTGCCGGATGTGAAGCATCAACCGGCGCGCGGCTCTGTTATATCCGGCGGGACTATATTTAGATGGTGATCGGTGGGACATGGAGTTAGGCATGCTGCAGATGCCTCTCCTGTCTCACTGCCCCATTACCAAGGTAAGATTGTGGAATTGCACTACAACAATGCTTACCATAGAGGAGGGTGGGACTACTGAGATCTTTGCCTATTATTGAACATGGGAACTAACCAATGTTCGGGCCAGGTTAGGAGCTATATGTGTGGGGTGGGGGGGAGTTAGGGAGGTAGGATATTCTGGGACAAATATTAGTGTGAGAGATGGGAGGTTTGGCTACACACTTATCTGATCCATTTGCAGATGGGGGGGGGCATCACAATACACTGGGAGTTGTGGCCGGTAGTGGCCAACTGGGGCCATGATTCCAGTTTATGTAATTGTGGTGTGCCTGATCGGCATCTGCTTGGGTTATGTATCTGACATCTGGTTATAGGGTGTATTTGGGGCGGGTGGTTCCCTTATCTTAGCGGGTTAGGTTTGGTATTATTTAGTGAGGGTCAACTATCTGGCAAGTTTCACAATCTGTGGTTAGAGTCAGCGCCATTGGCTATATGCTCAGAGGTGCCGAGTAAGATAAGTTAGAAAAGAGGTCCTACATCCAGCTCATATGCTCATGTAATTATAATTAATTTATTCCAGTGGTCGTGACTAAGGTCAGGGAGAATAAATACAGTCCGCTATCCCTCAGACCTGACTCCGGTGTAGACTGGGTGTCAGTAGGTCACCATCAGTTTGTGACTACATCACACCATTGTGAGGCAGTGAAAAACAGAATATGATTTCATTGGTGAGCATAAAAGTTAATATTATATATTGTGGGGATTAGCTCGGTGGCGGCTATGGATGACCCCTTTGGGGGGGTTCGTTACACAGGGAGATAGCCGAGAAGTGGTTGCAAACAACAGTTTGGTTTATTCATGCAATTTTCTTCACACAAGTGCAAGCCTCAAAAACATCAAAATAAAAATAAATACAAAATAAATCCTTGCCACTGTGGGCGGCTACCTTATCACACACAGGAACCTACCTACGGAGTCTGTCTCCAACCCACTGTTGGGAAAACTTTGCTGATCCTACAGCAGACACTCAATAGTCCATGTTTTTCTTCACACAACAAATGTCCATTGAACATGTCCCTTTTCCTCTTCACATTGAACATGTCCCTTTGCTTTTCTCTTCACATAGAACACATTCCTTTGTTTGTCTCTTCCCATAGCAAACCATTCCTTTGCTTGTCTCTTCACATAGCAAACAGTGCATTTATTTCTTTCCACATAGAAATAGTCCAAGACCTCACCTTGAGTAGTCTTCACACTTTTTACCCTCCTCAGCTCACATCGCTTCAGGAGGTCTTCTCCCATGCTCACACAGCGTCGGGAGGCCCACATCTGACTGTCCTCCTCTCCCCAGCTTCACACAGCGTCAGGAGGCAGCAATCCTTCTCCCAGGCTTCACACAGCGTCGGGAGGCACACATCTGACTGTCCTCCTCTCCCCAGCTCACACAGCGTCAGGAGGCAGCCATCCATAGACTTCCTCTGGACAAATTATAGAGGCCTTAATTTCCTCATTCTGAACAGCTGAAGTCTGTTCAACGTCCTTAGACAGTTCTGGCTACCTTTGCAGCCGACACCCTATAGTAATTGGTGAATTGTCTAACCCAAGCAGAAGTGTATCTCCTGTCTGTGACAACATCCACAGATTTATCTGACTTCCTGTCACATACCCCCCCCCCCTCTTGTTTCAACCCTAGGGTTGGGACACAGTTTTCCAGGCACGCATGTGTCAGGCACCTCTCTTGACTCTCACTGATAAGCCTCCTAGTATCTTCAAGCTTCAGGATGAAACTGTTTCTGTCATCTTCATTGACAGATTTCTCCTAAATGCCACACAGTTTGTCTCTTATCTCATATACATCTTCTTCAACTGCATTTTTGCCATTTCGCTCCTTCTCAAGTTTGTCCTGCCTAACTGTCTGTCCTATCCACCATGGAGGACCGTGATCCATAGGCAACTCAATTGTGCTAATCTTAATGTCTTCAACATTCTTGAGCCGCCTCTCTCTGCAATCAATAAATGATTTCCACAAAACTTTGAGAACCTCTGCTTCCCTTGGCTTTGTTCCAAGAAATGCCTGTACTTTATCAACTTTCCTTCCACCATCATATGGGTCAAAGGCAACAACACAGTCTATTACAGGTTCCTTCAATGCAATTTCTGCTATTGCACTACTTTTCCCTTGTAGCCCCTTTAGTATTTCCTTGAGTTGGTTGAATTGCATCTCTGCTGAACTATTTGACCGCTCAAGGTCACCTAGTTCCTTTTCTTTATCTGAACTCCACATGGAATGCATCTCAAAATCACGATCAAACTTCTGCCACCTGTCTTTCACCAGTTCCATTTTGGAAATATTCCCTGAAAGGCACGTATTCATTTGCTTCACGTTTTCACCAACAGCCTTAATTTTCTCCACTAGGTGGTGTTTGCTTTTTTCTCCAAGCTTTATATCACTTGCCTTAGTTTTCTCCACTAGGTTTTCAGCCTGAACTGAGAAATCATCACATTTCTTACACAGCTCCTTTGTTTGCTGAAGCTCTAATGATACATTTTCCAATACTTGAAGTTTTTGAAGGAACTGTTTATTCCAAAGGGGTGATTCAAGCAACATGTCATCACATTTCTGATGCTCACTCAGGACAGACCCCAAAACACTGATCCTTTTATAAACTGCATCAGGCACACTATCCCCTCTTTGGGACAGATCCTTTGTTGCCTGTAATTCCTCTTCAAGTTCTTCCAACTGAATCTTCATCTCTTCTACTTGCTGTTCTAAGGCTCGCTTAGACTTTTCTAGCTCCTCCTGAACGCTTTTCACAACATCATCCTTGGAGCTGACCAAATCTTCCATTTCTGTACGCAGCTGTTTGTTAACTCTTTCTAGTTCAACCTTACACTCTAGAGCTTCCTCCAAAGAGCGAGCCAAGAACAGGGCTTTGCTCTCTTTATCACGCGCCTCCGTTTCTGCACGGTCGCGTTCTTCTGCATATTTTGCAGACACAGTCTTCTCCTCACCAAGCATCTGATCAAACTTCTTTTTCACATTTTCAACATTTTCTAATGAACCAACGCTTTCTTCCATGCGTTTTTTCATATCCGCTATCTGAGCTTGCAATGTTGCGACTTGCTCTGATAGGTTTTCTTTGCTTCCTCCTCCTCTTTTAATTGTTCCAGGACACCATTTTTCTCATCTTCCATTTGTTTGAGCTTTGTGCTAAAACTCAGCCTTTGACACCTCTCTTCCTGTAAGAGTTCCTGCGTGTCTTGCAGCTGCGATTCCAAGATAGAAAAATCTTTGGCAATTTCTCTAGATTTGCTGTCTGCTTGAGAAAGCTGATTTGTAACATTGTCCAATTCAACCTGCAGTCGGTTTGCCTTTTCTGACAGCTTAGCACACACTCGGTCACCTTCTGACACCTTGACTTGCGATTCCTGCAGCTGTGCCTCTACTTTTTTTTCTCTTGTGCTCAGAATCTCCTTTTCCCTGCATAAGAGCCTTCACCTCATTGGCTAGTTTCTGGGAATGAGACTGTAATTCTGCCACACAGGCTTCTTTCTCCTTTAACTGCTGCTGGACACGTTGGACTTCATCTTTCCAACTTTCACAGTCCTTATGCAATTCATCTACCACATTGCTCAAAGTGGTGAGCTCATACCCAGTACTCAGTAATTTAGCATCTCTCTCATTTTTCTCCTTGTAACTGAGAGACAATGTCGTTTTCAGAGCGACATTCTGTTCCTGCACCCCCTGCAGGTCATTTTTTGTAGCTTCCAAAGACTGAAGACTTTTTTTTCAGCTGATTACGCAACTCCAACATATCACCCATACTTTGCTCCTGCAAAGTCTTAACTTCAATTTCCTTTTCCATGAGGATGGTATCTTTCTCCAATATAGTCTCTACATTTTTGTAACTCGGAAAAAAGAAGAGCAGTGGATTCTTCCCACTGTAACACCTGAGCCTGTAAATTTCTATGCTCCATCCTAAACAACTCCAGGGCGTGTTCCTTTTCTTCCATTTTCCGTTGCAAGGTATCCATCTCAGCCCTGCACACATACTCGGTTTCCTCCAAACCGATGACCTCCATTGGCTGCTGGCGTCTCTGTTTCCAGCCTGCCATGCTCTCTTGGTGAGCCTTTTGTTGAGCTGCAAAGCTCCGCTGAAAATCCACATTTGCCTGAGTGTTGCTAGGGACAACAACCTTTCTCTTTAGCAGACTTTGTTCAGGCATGGATGGGGCTCGTTCAGGCGGTAACATTCCCTCCATCCATAGAATTTGGTCTCTCATTTCAGCTATCTTTGCATCTTTCAGGCGTTTTGATCGCCCCATCTTCAATTACTCCACAATAAATTTTTCACAGTCCAGCAAAAAATTTTGAGACCACTGTCTCTTTAAAACTAGTAGTTTTTCTCTCTCTTGCAAGATCTCTTCTCCTGCAGACACAGTTTGTGCAGTCTCATGCACCAGACACAACAAAGTCCATCAAAAATTTTGAGACCACTGTCTCTTTAAAACACATAGTTTTTCTCTCTTTCAGGATCTTCTCTCCTGCACACATAGATTGTGCAATCTCGTGCACCAGACAAAATTCATAGAACATATGCACTTCTTTGCAGGGATCTCTGCTTCTGCCCAATGCATACCTCCACCATATGTGGTGCGATTTGCTCGGTGGCGGCTATGGATGACCCCTTTGGGGGGGGGGGTTCGTTACACAGGGACATAGCCGAGAAGTGGTTGCAAACAACAGTTTGGTTTATTCATGCAATTTTCTTCACACAAGTGCAAGCCTCAAAAACATCAAAATAAAAATAAAACACAAAATAAATCCTTGCCACTGTGGGCGGCTACCTTCTCACACACAGGAACCTACCTACGGAGTCTGTCTCCAACCTACTGTTGGGAAAACTTTGCTGATCCTACAGCAGACACTCAATAGTCCATGTTTTTCTTCACACAACAAATGTCCATTGAACATGTCCCTTTTCCTCTTCACATTGAACATGTCCCTTTGCTTTTCTCTTCACATAGAACACATTCCTTTGTTTGTCTCTTCACATAGCAACCATTCATTTGCTTGTCTCTTCACATAGCAAACAGTGCATTTATTTCTTTCCACATAGAAATAGTCCAAGACCTCACCTTGAGTATTCTTCACACTTTTTACCCTCCTCAGCGCACATCGCTTCAGGAGGTCTTCTCCCATGCTCACACAGCATCGGGAGGCCCACATCTGACTGTCCTCCTCTCCCCAGCTTCACACAGCGTCAGGAGGCAGCAATCCTTCTCCCAGGCTTCACACAGCGTCAGGAGGCACACATCTGACTGTCCTCCTCTCCCCAGCTCACACAGCGTCAGGAGGCAGCCATCCATAGACTTCCTCTGGACAAATTATAGAGGCCTTAATTTCCTCATTCTGAACAGCTGAAGTCTGTTCAACGTCCTTAGACAGTTCTGGCTACCTTTGCAGCCGACACCCTATAGTAATTGGTGAATTGTCTAACCCAAGCAGAAGTTTATCTCCTGTCTGTGACAACATCCATAGAGTTACCTGACTTCCTGTCACAATATCTACGTGACATATGTATTTCAATGCAGGATGTATAAAACATATCTCTTCTACCTTTGAAATTTGAAAGTTGTAGATGAAAACTCAGGTTCCCTGAAGAAGCAGTCTCTGCAAATCTTGTTGGACCACATCTACGTATCATATTATGTTTATATTGGACTGTACTGTCTCAACTGTACCAATATTGAATTTTATCAATGATGTTTTTAACAAATTGTAATACTAATACAATTTGTAAATTTTAATCATGGTGGTATTGTGCTTGCCTCATTGACATCAACATTTCCTCAAAAGCCCCTTGTTCTTTGGAGATATATCTTATATACTCCATAGAACTCATCTGTTCTATGGTTTGAATTATATATCGGGATGTTGAAGTGTCGACCGTCTCTAGAACTAATATTGTTCACTAAATATTCAAATCACCTCCTGTTCTGGTAGCAACAATAACATTTTAGTTTGCCTCCACATTTGTCCCCAATAATGAGCACCAGGCCAGACAGGGAGAGTGATTATGAGGAACTAGAAAATAAACCATGTACTGTATGAAAATGTTTTGGTGCCTATAGTAAGTCCTATAAAAGAAATCTAATCCCAGTACTGTGTCCCTGACAGTTAAAAAATTGATAGAAAGAACTTTGCTTGACTGCTGAGGAGAATAGGCCTATGAAAAAAAACAGCTATTAATAAAGGATAAAACCCTGTCCCCCGATACAAGAAACCCTTCTTACAACCATTAGGTTGAAAAAGGGCAGGGCCACAGCTTTGTTTATTTTCCAACACAGAACATGTAAACATTTTTAACCAGTGCCATTCACAGTTGTACTGTGAGCGTGCTTAAACATTAACTAGTCATATTCCAAAGAGGGTCTGTCCTTACCATATGTGCTGGACAGACAGACTAATTCCAAATTCCAATCAAGGGCATAGCCCATTACAGAAACTTTAAATCCTGGCAAGGTAGAAAAAAATGCTAAAGCTGAGACATACCATCCATAAGGGCAAGAGGGTTTAATGAGCTCAGGCCCTGCCCCATCACCCTGTGACATTCATCCTATCCTCTATGAACACTGTACATACTGCTTTCCACCACACCCAGCTCCTGGCTATGCCCTCATCAGTCAAGGCTCTCTTTCCCTAAAGGACTCAAGACTCAAGAGTGCCTTTATTATTTGTCCAGTTTTCAAGAGTTTTCAATATGACCAGGAGCTTAGGTGCTTTCTCTTGTGCAATAAAGTGTTTTGTTTTTGGCTTTCATTAGAATCCCCTTTCAAGCGTTTAATATTGTCTGTTTTTCCACTGGGAAGATTCACCCTCTCTGTTTGTCGTGGGCGACCATTGTCATCTAATCGGAAAGTGATGAGAAATCCAAAAGTTTACAGCTGTCACTGATAAATCTACAAATGGGACACCATTTCCAGGACAGGAAGTAAAGGATTATCTCCCCAAATGCATACAGATAGAAAAAAGGACACCAGTCAATTCCCAAGCCTATAATGCTAGGACCTGCAACTTTAGGCATTGTTTTTTTTTTTTTATTCCATCAATACAGCATACTTTGGAGTAAAAATGATGTATTATTAAAAAATGTGGCACAAAAGCAAATTTTAGCGATATCTTTAAAAATGTTGCACAGTTGTGTCCACATGCATTGCTTTTCTTTGACCTTTGCTGCTGCACTTCTATTGCTACAATTCTGACATTCACTATTATAATAAGGTTTTGCAGGTCGTTTTTGTATTGGGTGGCGGGAGGGGCTGGCTCAAGCCCGGGCAGATCACTGAGAGGCAGGTGCCATTCCAGGCTTCTGGGCAGATTCCGACCATATGGTCAGGATCTTTTTTAGAGCCTGGACCTGCTTTGTGATGTCAGCTAAGAGATAATATTAGCCCACTGGTGGCTGAAAACAGGTCATAGGAGTGCAGAGCGAACTGCACTCTTGTGATCCATAGGAGAAGTATAGTTAAAAAGCTTTGGCCATACTTTTCCTTTAAAGGCTAGTTCTTATAGAGCATGAACAAGAGCATAATGAAAACAGAGCAATTCATCTATACAGTAAACACCCCTCCATTGCGGGGGTTCCGTTTCGGACCCACCCGCGAAAAGTGAAAATCTGCAAAATAGAAATACCCTATTTAAATACACTGTAGGCATGTTTTTATAACTTTCACTGTACTTTTAAAAGCATTTTAAGGTCTTTAAACACACTTTTAAAACAATAGAAACACATTTAAACACATAAAATACTGAGAGACAGAGCAAGAGCTATGGAAAACACAAAAATATTTAATTATCAATGATTTAAAATAACATTACAGAGAAAATCGCAATATTCCGGGACCACAAAAACTGAACCGCGATATAACGGGGGTTTACTGTATTTGTTTTGACAATGATAAACCAGATATCGGTTGTTTCCAAGAGAAGGGGATTTCGCAGCATGCAGTGGCTTAGGGTTTGTGTAGTCAAACTTCATATTTCTAAGAAAGTTAAATGTTTATGCTTCAAGGGTTTACATGGATCTGTAATGATTCTGAGATGCTCTTTATAATTATTAAGTTCTGATTTTGGTCAGGGAACTTCAGGCTTCCTTTTGGGTGCATAAAGCTATATTTTAGATGCTCCCAGTTGCTTGAGTTTTGTACAGTACCTACAGTATGTGTAGCTGCTGACTTATGTACTCTTTTTTTCGGGGTGGGGGGAGGGATATTTTTTAAGGTTTAATTCTTTGTTGCGACTGGAGTATACCTAGTATTCTTGTCTGTGTGAGTGTTCTGGCAGCATAAGCCTGAAAGCTCCACCGGAGCTTAAGAAATTTAATTTTGTTGCACTGAAAATGTAGTTAAAGGTAAAAAAAAAAATTGGTCGATCGTGCTACCTACACAAAACACTCAAGACTTATTTAATCCTTAAGAGGTCATGGTATATATGAGTTTTACTTGTATTTCTCAATGCAATTCAGGCAAGTAATGACATTGTTGAGAGGAACAGCAATAATACACAGTAAGGTTAAAACGACTTAATCTGCCAATGTGTTAATGTCTCAGGTCATACTGAGATTGCATCAATATATTTCTCATTTATATATAATGCTCTACATTATGTATCATTATTTCACAACTTTCATTAAGACTTCCTTATTAAAAAAATAGGAATATTGATTTATTGTCATTGGCATTAATGATGCTTATAGATAAATGTATTTATTTTCTAAAGGTTGGATGACTAAATTTAGCTATTTTTGCCTTGCTGGAAGGTGTAAATATGCCTTAAAGGGCTAGGAAATCTAACAAGTCATTTAATTTATATAAAGACAGCTACTGTAAACATGTTAAAGCATATGTTAGAGCAAAAAAAAGTGAAAATATTTCATGTTTTATCCCTATAACCACATCAATAATGGACACTTTCACTGCCCAGGCCATTTTAAAATTTCCAGTGCTATCACACTTTGAAAAACAATTACTCATGTCATGTCATGCAACTCTGTACCCGGATGACATTTTTAATATTTTATGGGACAGATAGAGATGTATTTTCTAAATTTTCTAAGAGCATAATGAACCTTTTGAAAGTGTTCAAGCCTGGATGCAGCTGCCAGCCATGTGAAAGGGCTATGTGAAAGGGGCATAACTGGTGTGGTGAGGATCAAGAACATTAGGGCCACTGAGTGGGTAGCGGTGGTTAGGGACATTGATTGGTGACAGTAGGTTAAAAAAGTACATATTTTATTTGTTTACAATTTTCTACATACTTTTACCAGAGTAGTGCAGTGTCCATATAGTGGCACTGTACTACTCTGGAAAGGTGATCAGGATTTTTTATTTTTTTTTATACTGTAACAGCAATCATTTTAACTGTCATGAATGCCTTTCATTCATGACTCTTGTTTTACTCTTGTTTACTATTGCGATGCTATAAATGGCCACAACTATCACATGGTACAGGGCCACGTGATTGGCCTTCCACACCGTGTAATCACTCTGACCAATCACAGCATCACAATAGTAAATAATGAATCATGCCTTCATGATAGTTATTTACTTGGTGAGCGATCACAGTGATTACATGGTACCTGGGCCGATCACAGTGTCCTGGTAGCGATTGCCCAGTTTCACTGTGTCCGGTGGACACAGTGGTCACATATTACACTGCTGCATGCCCCTGGGAGCTTGTGAGGAAAAATATTTCTTACCTTTTAGGCCTGGTTAACACAGGTGTACTATAGTGTACTCCCGTATGAGGGCCATGTTTACACACACAAGAATGCACAGGTGCCCATTAATGTCAATTGGGACACAGTGGCAGCAAGGACACAGCTGCTGTTCCTAATTTGACAGCTGTGCATGTGTGGGTTCATGGACCCAAATACAGACAATGTGCATTCGGGGCCATACATCCACACCCATATGGCTGTCAAATTGGGAGCAGAATTTGTGTCTCTGCAGCCACTGCGTTCCAATTGAAATCAATGGGACTACCTGCACAGGGATGCATGGAACACCTGTGCATCCCCATGTGGGCAAACATGGCATTATAGTACACCCATTTGAATGAGGCCTTAGATGTTTCTCAGGACAAGTTGTCATGGCTGACTGCAAGAGTATTTGAACAATGGTAGAGTGCATCTGTCCCAAGGTCTGATCTCATTCATATACAATTCAGGAAGGTGGTTTCAACAGTGTTCTAGATTAGTTATGACTGGCATTAAAGACTACATGTACATTATAGACAGTGTTATTTATGGCAAACATAGCTGTGCAGCTCACTCACAAACAAAGGTAACTATCTTGTATTTTTCCTTGGAGGAGGGTCCGCAAAAGAGCATCTAAAAAAGGTAAGCTGCATTTTAAGTTATGATATGTGAATGGGGATATATGCTGATGACCTCATGTCATCTCTGTAAATTCAATGAATTTTTGTCTCAACATTCACCATATGTAAATTTTTTGATCAATTTGCCAGACTCAAAGGGAATTGAATTTCAGCCAATTTGCTCATCACTATAGTACACTTATTGCATTTAAAGATAAAGATTTGGTTTCTGGCACCAACCTAGTCTAAAATGGGTACCTCCAGATGATGTTGGGGGGATAATGGTACCCTCTGGGAGGAAAAAAAAACACACCTTGTTGAAATGGGGAGCTGTCACTAAATTATGTGCTGACCATTCACAATAGTAAATAATGAATCGTGCATGGCTGCCTTCATGACAGTTATTTACTTGGTGAGCCATCACAGTGATCACATGTTACCTGAGCCGATCACAGTGTCCTTGTACCAATCGCCCATGGACATAGTGGTCACATATTACACTGCTGCATGCCCCTGGGAGCTTGTGAGGAAAAATATTTCTTACCTTTTAGGCCTGGTTCACACGGGTGTACTATAGTGTACTCCTGTATGAGGGCCATATTTACACACAAGAATGCACAGGTGTGCCATTGATGTAAATTGGGACACAGTGGCTGCAAGGACACCGCCGCTGTTCCCAATTTGACAGCTGTGTTTTTGTGGGTGCATGGACCCAAATACAGACAATGTGCATTTGGGGCCATACATCCACACCCATATGGCTTTCATCACTATATTACACTTAAAAATAAAGATATGGTTTCTGGTACCAACCTAGGTACCCTACATCAGAGCCTACAATAGGTACCTTCAAATGATGTTGGGGTGTTGAAGGTACCATATGAGAGGAAAAGAAAAAAACACACCTTGTTGAAAGGGGGAGCTGTCACTAAATTATGTGCTGACCATTCTCCAATTACCTGAACTAATATTTTCTAAGCAGTCACATGCTAGCTATTCAGAATCAGATCATATAATAATATGTATTTTCTCCTTACTCGTGGACTCTTCATGATGGGAAAAATTCATGATTAAAGTAAATCGTTCGCTATAACCATATGCCGAGCTTCCCTTCATTTTTTTCATGTAAGTGGGATCTTCCTAAATTTTCATTTTAGTTTACCACTGTTCATCTAGAGTTCCCTACCACTGATTGCCCAATCTGTACTATTCTGTACTTTCCTGTAAACTCACTTTATTTGGACGCATTGTATGTGAACAAGTCTGTTTATTAGAACCATGAATGTTCCTTCTGTAAACCAAGTGCCTTTCCACTGCTGTAACTTGTAAAACGAATAGACATACTGAACAAAAAAATGAAATGGTTCCCATGTAAATAGTGTTTGGCTGTTGCATGATTCTTTCCCCGGATGGATTTGGCTTCCTCTCCTTACAGGAAAACAATGGTAAAGAAGCTTAGTAAACTGAGCCTGATTTTAGATAAAAGAACGATGGATTCATCTTTTTAAAATTAGGTGAAATGACTAACAATCCTATATGATTATTTATATTATTCAACTCACTAAAATGTCTAAATGTAATAATATACTACATAATATGCATGTTGTGCACATGGGGATAGGAACATATCTTCTTGGAACATCTTGATTTTCTGAGCCTTGCAGGTGTATTGTGGCTCCTCTACTTTCTATCACATGTGGAGATGTGTTGGATAAGGAGGTGGAGAATAATCCACTTCTTGCAGAGCTTGAATTCTCACTTGAGATTTTCCCTTGTGTGTGCAGAACTCCAGGCTTTCCCTTCATGCACTGTGACACATGACAGGCTGCAGGATTATGCAGAGCTCAGCAGTCAGTACACCTTTAGATAACATGCTAGTGTCCATAATGGGAATTCAGCGCTGACAACAAGTGTTATATGTGCTGAGGTATCTCTGGGAACAGAGCGGCAAACCATAATCTTGCAACATGTCATGTGTGACAGGCATGAATAATAACTTTAACCGCACATCTGTAAATACTGCTAGTTCTATGAGCAATAACAGTTTTTTCTTCCTTCTCCCTCCCTGCTTGGTTGTTTTAGTAGTGAGTGAGTGAGTGAGCAGTATTGTCCATAGCTATACCTGAGAGGCCCTAAATTCAAGCAATACTATGAAAAGTGATTTATTACCAATTCTTCTACCCTCCCCCTTCACAAACTTCTATTCAAAATGTTTTTTTCTGAGGCCAGAAAGGACTGTAATGTAAGTATCAAGATCTAGGTAGAGAACAAGGAAGCGCCACCTAAGTGCAGTAAAAATTAAAATAAACACTTTTTTATTTTTCAAGGATTAAGAACACTCACAGAATATGGTGTAAAATATCGCGTATCATGTATATCAGCACCGTCGGGCTCTCATCGCTGTCCTGCGGGAACCGCCAGGGATCCTATCAGCTGTAGATGGTGTGGAGACAGCATGAACACCTTGTGGAAGCCAGGAAGACCAAACAAACCAGCATGGAACACATCACACATGGTTTGTAGAAGGAGCTGTCCATGCTGTCTCCACACCATCTACAGCTAATAGGATCCCTGGTGGTTCCCGTGGGACAGCGATGAGAGGCCAATGCTGCTGATATACATGATAAGCTATCTTTTACTCCATATTCTGTAAGTGTTCTTAATCATTGAAAATAAAGTGTTTATTTTAATACTGCACTTACAGTAGGTGGCAGTTCCCTGTTCTCTTCCTATATCTTGATACAGAGGTGGCCAATACCACTGGTGCACAACATAATGCATTTTCTAATAGCTTGGACTATTGTATTTTATAGACTTTGTAGACAGTTTTTTTTGTCATCCCCAGTGTCTACCAGTGCATTATGTACTAAAGCTAATCACTCACTCTCCATCCAGAAGATTTTCATTATTATCATCCATCCTGCACACACACAGTCGTCTCCGTCCTACACACACACACACACACACACACACACACACACACACACACACACACACACACACACACACACACACACCTCCATCCTGCCATCTCCATCCTGCACACACACACACAGTCACCTTCATCCTGTCATCTCCATCCTGCACACACACACACAGACCCCTCCATCCTGTCATCTCCATCCTTCACACATACACAGTCATCTCCATCCTGTCTGTCACCTCCATCCTGCACACACGCACACACACACACACACACACACCCCTCCATCCTGTCCTCTCCATCCTGCACACATACACAGTCATCTCTATCCTGTCTGTCACCTCCATCCTGCACACACAGACACACAGACACACAAACAGTCATCTCCATGCTGTCTGTCACCTCTATCCTGCACACACACAGACCCCTCCATCCTGTCATCTCCATCCTGCACACATACACAGTCATCTCCATCCTGTCTGTCACCTCCATCCTGCACACACACACACACACACACCTCCATCCTGTCCTCTCCATCCTGCACACACACACACACATTCACCTTTATCTTGTCACTTCCATCCTGCACACACACACACACACACACACACAGTCATTTCCATCCTGTCACCTCAATCCTGCACAAACACACACAATCACCTTTATCCTGTCACTTCCCTACTGCACACACACACAGTCATGTCCATCTTGCACACACACACACATGTGTATGATGTATCCCAGGATGCACCACTCTTGTGTAAACCCACTGGCATAGTCACAAAAGCCTGTGTGTCACTGGCTGGGTTTCCTCCACTGTCCAACAGGCTCCCCTATTGGATACAGTGGGGACACTCCCTCAGCCCAGATGAATCACCCACTGAGCACATGCAACAGGCATAACTACAGATCAGGCTCCCATGTGAAGCAGGCAGAGCAAACTATTATTTTTCCTAGCACCTACCGAGGAGGGTGTTACATACTATATGTAAATGTACATACTATATGTATGTATATGTATACTGTATATATTAGTCATTTAAACGTTTTGGTAATAGTGACTTACTACAAATTTAGTGTGAAGGTCTACACAATCACCGCATAGCTGTGGTTTGAACGAGGCAATTAGGAGGAGCACTACCGAGAAAGAAGAAGTGAATTATTAAGAGAGCTTCTGGGCTCTCTTCTTTTGTAGCGGCGAAGCCCCTCCTATTCCGCCACAGAGGTGAGGCTTGAAATTGTCTCAAAGTTCTGTTGTGGCCACTAGGGTTGCCACATTTTCTTCAAGCCAAACCCAAACACTTTAGCACCACAGCGAACAGTGAGTGTTACCTAGGTTGGCATTCACTAGAACCGATCGGCTGTATTTTCTTCCTGCAGCAGCTAAAATCCGGCTTCTCCTCCTCTCCCTCCTGCCATTATTCACAGCTGAAACAACAACCATGTTGTCAGAATGAAAAGCTCCACATTTGTCAGGAGACCCCAGACTACAACAACTACCACTAAAGGAAAAAAATCCTAAATTGCCGAATTCTTGGTAAGGCCCTTATCTGCCTACTGTATGGACAAACGACTGTGGCCCCACTGTCCTTGGAAATATGCCCCAAAACCCAGGCCCCCAGATACATCTGTGAAAAGTTGCATATCAGAGTTTGACTGGGCTGAAAACTGCCACATGGGCCTACCATTGTAAGAATCAAGTAACAGTAGCCAAACTTTGAGGTCCTTCCAGGCTTCCCTAGTGATACGTATAACATAGTGAAGCCTATTGACTCCTGACATAAAAAGGGCCACCCACCTGCGCGACATAATTCTGCAGGCAATACTTAAGTTTATTAACAATGACTGAAGAGATCCTAAAGTCTCCTTTTTGGCTTGCAATGCTATCCCCAATCCTTCAGACAAGCATAAATACGTTTTTCGGCTGTCAGTCTGCATTTCTTGTGAGTCAACTACAATGCCGAGAAATGTAATAACCTCTTTTTGACCCTCCATGTTTTATGGGCAAGAGGGGCACCAAACAGTTTAAAAATCGAGCACAGTGTTTGTAGGTGGTGGAGGCAAGAATCTGATCCACTAGATCCCACGCATTGGAAATTGTCCAAATAGTGCACCAACCAATGTGAATCGGAATCCCTCCTCACCACTCACTCTAGAAAAGTACTAAAAGCCTCAGAAAGCACATGGAAAAGTGAAACCCATGTGTATGAACATCCTGCTGCAAATTTGCAAAACAATAGGTGCAAGCTGTCTGGATATGCCAGTAAAAGGCAGAAAGCAGAAAGCAGACTCAATGTCCACCTTTGTCATGCCTGAAATGAAAGTTTGCCCCCCGTGTGCAGGCTCCAACATTGCAGTACCTGCAACTATATTTTCTGTGTACAGCCAATGATCAAGAGCCTGAACCACCAGCTGCTGACTGAAATAAAGGGAAGGAAAACACAGGCCAATAATTGTATCCAAAAGATGATGTCTGTACAATCCCAATGGAAAAGCGGACATCTGCTGACAAAACTGTTTGTCATGGCAGAGCCCCCCCCCCCCCCCCCCCCATGTTCAATATGCTGCAAGTATTGAGTCTAAAAAAAAAAAAATGCCTGAGCTTTGTCCTGGTGACTTCTCACCAATAATTCTCCCCAGGATAGCAAAAGCTCAAAGGCTGCTTAAAATGTGAGAGGTATTAGATGATATCTGCCTCTGTCCTGTCGCCTATCCTTCTCCTCTCTGTGCTCTTTACCCTTTTCCTATTAAATAACACTCTGGTGGCAAAAGGGGTAAAAATATCAATGTACTCTCTGTACCAGACTGAATCCCTTTCTTTACATGTGCCCCCTAAGGACCTACAAAAACACATATGCGCTACACATTTCGGAATCCAAAATGGGCACTTGCTTATCACCTTCTTAAACCTCACCCTTATCCTTTCCATGAGTGACGGTAGGGACCACAGAGGAATTAGCACTGGCTGGCTTTTCTACAGTATACTTGCTGCTGTTACAATCCCTTCAGTTAATAAATGGCATCACATCGGTATTTACTCCAATAGCTTTCATTCTGCTTTATGGATTAATGGCATGGAACAGGACCCTGCAGTGGTGAAGTAATCCATACTGCCTGTGGATCTATACCAACCCCACAAGAAGCCTTTTCAAGTCTGTCTAAAATTGCCTGCAAGGTGTAAAAAAGTGCCCCGGAAGCAGCACTAGCTAAGCAGGACTGTCATCCCATGGCAGTTCTCCTTGATTCATACAAAATAGGTAAATGGACTTACTACTGGAGTTCCTCCTGGACCCCATTGTTGAGGAGGAACTCCACCCTGCAAGAAAGGAGGTAGAAAATTTGTGAGGCTCACCTGATGGCATCCCACAGATGGCCATCAGTGGCGCTGCTGTGCCTGACTTTAGCGATGACTCTGATGGCAAAACTCTGGATGCCTCCTGAACAGCGCTGCCTGTGAAGGAACTGGAGGGTGTTTAACCTGGTGGTCTGGATGCATCTGTCAGGGGTCTGTAGACATGAGCCCTTGTAGATCACCTCAGGGTTCCCCAGGGTGCGGAGTCTAAGCCCTAGTCTGCTTCTTCACCTGAGCCCCTGATGGTGGGGATGGACTTGCAGAAAGCTGGAACCAAGTCGTGGCCCCCAGGTACACCCAACTGAAGATGTGAAGACCACTCGAGTGCAAGCAGCAGACAAATCGAAATCCAGGAGACAAGCCGAGGTCAGGGCAGGTAGCGAACAAGCACAAACGGTAAAGCCAGGGTCGATACACAGGTAGTCAGACACAGTATAGACAAGTGGTATGCAAACGGGAGCTCAGAGAACTGTGAAGTTGCTCAGGCAATGTGGGTTACACTAAGCATGTCTTATATCGACAAGTCAACTAGGACTCGGGCCAGGAAGTGATTTAAGGGAAGGAAATAAAAGCCCACAGAATAGCAGATGACGCCCATAGGTGAGCACATCCAAACCACACATGTGAAAGGAAACAGGGAAGAAAAACGTTGCAGCAAGGAGGTAAGAGTACAAAAGTAGGAAGTGCAGGCTAACTTGTGGCAGCATCCAGCTCCAGCGAGGCTGACGAGGCATTTTCAGAGCCCTGGGACTAGGGTTGCCACCTCATCCCTTTAAAACCGAACACACACCAACCACACAGGTGCCGCAGCTAACTTAATGAAGATAAGGCACTAAGTGAGTTGAATTACCACCTTAACCACTTTACCTCCGCCCACAGTAATATTACTGCGGCAGAGTGGCTCATTATCGTCTGACGACGTAGTACTATGTCGTCAGACACTCCCCCTTCTGGGCGGCGCTTGCGCGCCGCCGGAGGCTCGCTCCCGCTGTTTTCGGTCACAGCGGGAGTCGGGCCAGGGGAAGAGCAGCGGCGATCGCCGCCGCTCATCCCCGATCGTCGGGGATCTAGTGTGGTCATCCGCCCGCCTGTGTAAACACAAGCGGGCGGATCTCCCAAGTGACAGGGAGTGACAGATCGGAGTGTTCAGCATAGCTGGACATCCGATCTGTCCTTCTGTCACATAGTCACCCCCCCCCCCCACACGTCAGTAAGCACCAGGCATACATTAACCCCTCCCTCTCCAATAAAATTAACCCCTTCCCTGCCAGTGTCATTTTTACAGTAACAGTGCATATTTATAGCACTGATTACTGCAGTAATGTCACTGGTACCCCCAAAAGTGTCAAAAATGTCAGTCAAGGGTCCGATCTGTCCGCCGCAATGTCGCAGTACCGCAAAAAAAATCGCAGATCGCCGCCATTACGCGTTAAAAAAAAAACACCAAAAATGACAGAAATCTTTCCCTTTGTTAGTAAACGCAATAACTTTTGCGCAAACCAATCAAAATACGCTTATTGTGATTTTTTTTACCAAACATGGGTAGCAGAAAACAAATTAGCCAAAAATGTAAAAAAAAAAATAGGTTTTTACATCTTTTTTTGGGGGGAATTTCATATAAAAAAATGTTAAAAATATTGTTATTTTTTCAAAATAAACGCTATTTTTTTGTTTATAGCGCAAAAAGTAAAAATCGCACAGGTGATCAAATACCACCAAAAGAAAGCTCTGTTTGTGGGAAAAAAAGGACGTAAATTTTGTTTGGGTACGGCGTTGCACGACCGCGCAATTGTCAGTTAAAGTCGCACAGCGCCGAATCGCAAAAAGTGGCCTGGACGTAAGACAGCAAAATCCTCCGGTGGTAAAGTGGTTAAGCTGCCACAGAACCTGTGCAATCAACATGCACCTGGCTCCAAAGGGATGAGGCAGCAATCTCACCCAGGACTGCTGTCTTGCTCTGGAACTTCAATCTGTATTCTGTAAAAGGAAGCAAAAGAGAAGAGACACCATTGGCACACCATCCAGCCTTGGCAGCCACACCAACTTCAACACTTTGATTCCTATGTAGACCCCCGGACCGTAGCCACTCACCCCCCCCCCCCCTGTCCAAGCAAGTTGCTGCAAGGATCCCCAGTACTGCTCAGCACTGCACAAACCATTGTAAATTTCACCAAACAGCTTCAACCTTCTCCCTGCAGAGCTAACTCTTACAGGTGCAACAAAGCTTCTCTACCTCTCAGAAGCTCGGTTCCCTTTCCACTCTGTGTACCTTGCACATATCTAGTCTGTGTGCTTCCTGAGACAGCAGGTACAGGAGCCCTGTGAGAGATTTATGCCCTGGCTGAATCCACTGATCATCCTAACCTGCAGCCTGTGAAAAAAAGATAGTTATTCATTGCCCATGTCTCCAAATTGCTGGCCACACTGTCTGTTCCTCCTTGAGGTTTCTTAAGGTATGGCCACTTCCTCTCTGCTTCCTACATCATATCCTTAAACCATTCCCCACCCATTCTTAACCCTTCTCCTGCCTTCCACCCCAACCTTTCTTCTATGTGCTCAGGGTAGCTCTTCAGCCTGTGCTCTGCCTTCTTGTTTCAGTCAGTTGATTCTAAAAAAAAAAGGTAGGAACCCCCTGCAGGGTGGCTGCAGCTTATAAAGAACTGACATGGTAAGGGAGTATCTACGGTAGCAGGACCAAGAGACATGTGGTTCCAGTTAAAGGCCCAACTCCTGGTGCCATGGGCAGGACATTCCGGGCACCAACTCCAGGTGTCTAAGCCTATTGACTTCCCTGTTTCTACGAAGACATCTGCTTATCTTTAATTTGACAAACCTGAGGTGCAACAAAACTTGAACTTAAGTATACACAAAGAGAAAGACATGTAAGACTTTATTTTAGTGATTAAACTCTCAGAATAAGCTACACATATGCATTTTACTGGGTTAAAAATTTGCATTGTTTATTCACATATGTATATTGTACATTGAGGTGTTAAAAGAATGATTTAAAACAAAAACATAAGAAATTAATACATTACCTACTTGGGATTAAATTACCTCATATTTTCCCCCGAAGATTGCTAGTTACTAGAGGATTTTGTGAAGGAAATGGGTAAATTCTGTATAAAACTGTATTCTATTTTGTATGCTTTGCCTATGTATTGCATGCTGTACTCATTGTGCACACAGCACTAATAATGTTTTCTTTACATGTTGCATTCTTTTGAGTCCTGATTAGAAGTTGGCCTGCCTATGTTACACTCCTTGTTATTATAAAAGTACAATTGTAATAATAATGTGATACTTACGTAATCATGTGTATATAAAAACTTAAATTACGCAGATTAAACAGAACAGTTATTTGTTAAGATGCAGAGTGTATTTTTTTGTGTCTGTTCCCTACTGCGGTAGGTATTAATAATTTAGAACCACTAATCAGTATGAGGATTGGAGTTGCCTATCTATAAAATTTCCAGAACAGTTAGCAAGCTTTGCCTTGGAGGGAATTTTACAGGTGACCCTGAAAATCCAAAGCGAGGAGCTTGAGAAGATCTGGGAACTTCTGATGATCAGCCAGGTGAGGTAAGCCCTTTTTTACATTTGAGTTATCAGACTTCCTAAAATCTGTAAGGCATTTTCAGGACAAAGGGTACATATTTTACTCTCCGTGATTAAACTATATTGATTAGTGGTTGTATGGTATGTCGTTACTGTCTACTGTCCATCAAAGTGTTATAGATAAGAAAGGGAAGAAAAGTGCTGGTAACAGCACACATATGCTGTAATAGACACAGGTACAAAAGAGAAAAAGACTGGCTGGTCATTATGGGCATTAAATTAAGTAAGGGAATGAAGGGTAAGAGACCCTGAAAAATGCCCAGCGCAAGAGGAGTGCTAGAGAAATATGTGAACCGAAGGTGCAGTTCAGCCTACACTGAGCCCCTAGATAAATGGTTATCCACAGTGGGTAACAAGGTTACCAAGTCCACAAGGACTAAGAGTCATGCATACTAAATAGCTAGAGAAACATCTTTGTTAGCAGGATGGATTAAGGGTGACAGATAATGGAACACTAGACATAAAGGGAATATTGGATGTTACGTTGCATGATGAATTTAGGGTCAGGCACCACAACTAGTAAATTCTAAAACATGAGAAAAATTCAGAATAGAGAAATGGAAGCCAAATTGTATATTGTCCTTGGCCCAAACAGAATCATTTATATGGTTAGAGAAGGAAGATGGGATGAGCACTATGGCTTCCCGTCTGATCATAGGAGCTGGAGTAAATTGAGTACAGGATTACAGTACATGGGATTTCAGAGAACAAAATAAGGAAAGCAGAATTCTGGGAGAAAAAAAAAACTAATTTAAGCGGGGTAATTTTGAAGCGAGCTTAAAGAAAGTAAGAAAGTGATATGCATGTGTTGTGTAAAGAATGGGAAAAATGTAAGTGATTTTAGAGAGATAATTGTGTATGCGTGTAAATGGGTGTGCTGGGTTCTACATCTTTTGTGTGTCCTGTTAACTGTGTAGTTGTTCTCCCCTCCCTTTTCTCTTTCTTATGAAAAATGATGTGCTGGATGGGATATCAGTGATAACTGGCAAGATCACTTAAGTTCATAACAATATGTGCCAGGTTAATTTATCTGGTAAACAATGTGATCACAATTATTTTGAATCTGTTTCCCAAACATGGTAAAATGAAGGTTACATTAAAAAGGGCACATAGTATAAAATAAAACACATTAAATATCCTTTGATAGGGGAAACAGTGCATTTAAAAAAGGGAAATTAAGTAAAGGGTCCTCCTTTAAGTAGATATATCTGTGTAATTGAAATTAGGGTTTAATATTGAGATTATCACTCAAGTATTAATTTCTGATATGATGCTAATAATTTTATTATTGATATAGATATGTTTTATTTGGTTTAGACAACCTTTGGTTGGAAATTAAAGGAGTTAAGTCTTTTATTTACAACTCCTTTAATTTCTTTAATTTCACCTTAACCACTTCCCGCAAACTGACATACCTGTAAGTCAGCCTAAAGAAGTGGTTGTACCGGAGTGATGCCTGGTATCGTTTTTTAGAGCCAGTGGTCGGCTTTCTGGTGATAACAACTGATGCGGCTCAGCAGGCGTTCAGTCGTTATCCCAACGAGCAGGAGGGGACCCCCCCCCCCCGCTGTCTTCCGCTGCTCTGCCCATGTCTGCTGGCTGGTTAGAGTCCCGAACTAAGCCAGATTCAGCTTTGATCGGGTCTCTAATCACGTAACTCAGAAGCAACGTTGCAACGTTACTTCCAGTTTACTTGGCTGCCAATAGCACAGATTTAAAAAAAAGTGTTAGTATTAAAAATGGCGATTTCAGCATTTTGAATACTTTGAAGTGCAGTGGAGGAGTTTGGGGTCTTTTAGACCCCAGATCCCTCCATAAAGATCACAAGGGATGTTTTCATTCCTTGTGACAGCAATAAAAATGATCAAATTTTAATTTTTTTTTTAAAAACAGTATTAAAAATAAAAAAATAAAATAAATAGGAAAAAAAATGTTTTTGAACGCCCTTGTCCCCTTGAGCTCGCGCACCAAAGTAAACACATACGTAAGTTGCACCTGCAAATGTAAACGGTGTTAAAATCACACATGTGAGGTATCGCCACAATTGTCAGAGTGAGAACAATAATTCTAGCAAAAGACCTTTTCTGTAACTCTAAACTGGTAACCGTTAAAATTTTATAAAGCGTCGCCTATGGAGATTTTTAAGCACTGTAATTTGTTGCCATTCCACGAGTGTGTGCAATTTTAAACCGTAACATGTTAGATATCTATTTACTCTGCATGACATCATCTTTCACAATATACCAAAAATTGGGCTAATTTTACTGTTTAGTTTTTTTAATGCAGTGAATTTTTTTTTTTCCAAAACAATTGCGTTTGAAAGACTGCTGCGCAAATATGGCGGGACAAAAACTATTGCAACAACTGCAATTTTATTCTCTGGAGTATTTGCTAAAAAAATATATAAAATGTTTAGGGGTTCTAAGTAATTTTCTATCAAAAAATACTGATTTACACTTGTAAACAACATGTGTTGGAAATAGGCTTGGTCCTTAAGTGGTTAATGCATTCTATGCATTAGGGTAAAAAACCTTCTTGGTTGCCGCTGCCCCCCAGACCCCCCATTATTCTTACCTGAACCCAAACATTCCAGCGACCAGCAGGAGCCCAGCAGCTCTAGCTGCTGTCTCGGGTCCTCATTGGATAGATTGATAGCAGCAGGAGCCATTGGCTCCCGCTGCTGTCAATCAAATCCAGTGACATGAGAGCAGGGGGTGGGGCTGAGTCCTGCTGTCTATGTCAATGAACGCAGAAGCAGGACTCGGGAGCGCGTCCGCACAGGTGCCCCCATGGAAAGCGGCTCTCTATGGGGGCACCTGATGAAGAGGAGCCAGAAGTGGTGCCGGGGCACCCACGAAGAGGAGGATCAGGGCTGCTCTGTGCAAAAATCTTGCACAGAGCAGGTAAGCATAACATGTTTGTTATTTAAAAAAAAAAAAACACTTACAATCACTTTAAATACAGATTATTGGGAAAACTTGTAATATGGAGTTATTTTAGATTAGGTTGAGGTGGTTGGCCTAGATAGATGGGATCCATACACTTTTTTCTACAAAAATTTAATCTAAAGGTTTGTTAATAACTTGATGTGCGGTCCATGATGTGAGAGTAGGAAATAAAATTCTCAGACTCATCACATTTTTCTTTTTTTTTCATATACTGATTGTTATTTTTTTTTTTTTTTTGAAACCTGAAACAGAATGTGTGGATTGTGAAATGATATGTCCCTTTTCCTTGTAAGTGCAGTAGTAAGCTCAAGAAAACCTTGGATTTCCAGACATCTCTGCATGATCGCATGATATTGTTGTAAAATTTTATGTTGTGACATCAGAAAAATATATTTAAAATTGAAACTAAGGACTTGTGTTATCTTGCTAAAACTAACAACAGAGTAAGTAAAGAGAAATTATAAGATTGTCAGGAAAAGGTTGTCTTTTAAGAACATGAAACTAGAGTTTTTACACAAAGAGCATGATAGAAAAAAAAAAAGCCATAGTAAAATATTTGATGCAAGCTGAACCCAGTAATCACTGGTTAACCCAGCTATATCAGAGCAGCAGCTGCATGTAAGGTGCTACTAGACAGTGTTGCAGACATTATTTTAGACAATTATTTACCTTTAATGGTCCCAGATTCTGCACAGCAAATATTGCAACCAGCTAAATTACCCAGAAACATATTCTGTATTCAGAGTCATCGGATGATACTTCTTCCCCAGCTAAAGAAGCAGAGCTCCATGCTTTAGCAAAGCCTGTGAGCTATCAAAAGAGGATACATTTATATAAATAGTAGAGATGGAGAGAGCTTTTAGGGTAGTGCATGATTTTGGTTTCTTTTGACGGGCTAGAACGTTTGTACATCAACAGGTAAACCAATCAAGCATCCTAAGTCAATTGATTGGCTGTCTTTAGCCTTCCAGCTTCTTGCTCAGGTAGCCATAATAAAATCATAATGCACACATTGGAAGCAGACCAGGTGACTGAGGATGCTGCATTACAGCCCCGGATATTTGCAGGGTCTGTATAACTCACAGATTCCACCCTATTTCTGGCCCAGTAGAGCTGGGATTGATATTTAAACTTTGAGGACCCCAGAACAAAAAGAACTACTGGTCCACAATGGGGGGAAACTTCTTATGAAACAGGACTTTGGAAGAATGTGATCTTTTATGTCTGCCAACTACTCTTTGCCCTCCAGCTTGACACATAGAGTCATCAGTAGTAAAATAGTGAGTGTGTAGCCAGTGTAAATTTGCTGTCCCCTCAAAATAACTCAACACATAGCCATCAATGTCTAAACCGTTGGCAACAAAAGTGAGTACACCCCTAAGTGAAAATGTCCAAATTGGGTCCAAAGTGTCAATATTTTGTGTGGCCACCATTATTTTCCAGCACTGCCTTAACCCTTTTGGGCATGGAGTTCACCAGAGCTTCACAGGTTGCCACTGGAGTCCTCTTCCACTCCTCCATGATGACATCACAGAGCTGGTGGATGATAGAGACCTTGCACTCCTCCACCTTCCATTTGATGATACCCCACAAATGCTCAATAGGATTTAGGTCTGGAGACATGCTTGGCCAGGCAATCACCTTTATGCTTAGCATCTTTAACAAGGGAGTGGTTATCTTGGAGGTGTGTTTGGGGTCGTTATCATTTTGGAATACTGCCCTGTGGCCAAGTCTCCGAGGGGGAGGGGATCATGCTCTTCTTCAGTATGTCACCTTACATGTTGGCATTCATGGTTCCCTCAATGAACTGTAGCTCCCCAGTGCTGGCAGCACTCATGCAGCCCCAGCTTATGACACTCCCACCACCATGCTTGACTTTAGGCAAGGCACAATTGTCTTTGTACTCCTCACCTGGTTGCCACCACACACACTTGACACCATCTGAACCAAATAAGTTTATCTTGGTTTTATCAGACCACAGGACATGGTTCCAGTAATCCATGTCCTTAGTCTGATTGTCTTCAGCAAACTGTTTTTGGGCTTTCTTGTGCATCATCTTTAGAAGAGGCTTCCTTCTGGGATGACAGCCATGCAGACCAATTTGATGCGGTGTGCGGCGTTTGGTCTGAGCACTGACAGGCTGTCCCTTCACCCCTTCAACCTCTGTAGCAATGCTGGCAGCACTTGCACGTCTATTTCCCAAAGACATTCTCTGGATATGATGTTGAGCATGTGTCCACCTTCTTTGATCAACCATGGCAAGGCCTGTTCTGAGTAGAACCTGTCCTCTTAAATCGCTGTATGGTCTTGGCCACCGTGCTGCAGCTCAGTTTCAGGGCCCTGGCAATCCTCTTATAGCCCTAGGCCATCTTTATATAAAGCAACAATACTTTTTTCAGATCCTGAGAGAGTTATTTGCCATGAGGTGCCATGAAAAACTTCCAGTGGCCAGAATGAGAGAGTGAGAGCAATAATACCAAATTTAACACATCTGCTCCCCATTCACACCTGAGACCTTGCTACACTAATGAGTCATATGACACCGGGGAGGGAAATGGCTAATTTGGCCCAATTTGGACATTTTGACTGAGGGGTGTACTCACTTTGTTGCCAGCGGTTAAGATATTAATGGCTGTGTGTTGAGTTATTTTGAGGGGACAGCAAATTTACACTGTTATACAAGCTGTACACTCACTACTTTACATCGAAGCAAAGGGCCTGATTCATAGTACGGCGAATTGGCGTTTCGGCGGGATTTTGCGAACCGGCGATTATTTAAGTCTGAAATTGGCATTCAAAGAACGGCGGGCGGAAAATAGCGCCTAGTGTGAGATTCATTAAGATGCAATATGGTCAGAGCGCGACTTAAAAACACGCCAGCTAAAAGCTCGACTAAAGTTTAGCCAAATTTTCCCCTGTACCCCCAAAAATCCCAAATCACTGTGGAAGGTGTGGAAGTCAATTTGGAGATGACTTGCGTTTAAAAAATGTCAAAAACTGACTTAGAAAGAGAGATATCTGCGAAAGTGTAGAAAGGTTAAACAGCTCCTCCAGCCCCGAGCTGCGAACGCGCGAATGTGCGCATGCGCAACGCCAAATAGGCTCAAAAAATTTTGCCAGCGCGATTTTGGGTCAAATTTTTTTTGAATACCGCTTGGAAATCCGCTGTCTCGCCCATAGAAAATGGCAAAAACCGGCGGAATAGGAAAAACATGCACACTTCCAACAAGGGATCCCTTAGTAAACACCATCACATTCCATACACCTTTCCTGCTAACTCAGAAATCATAGCAGTCAAATCTACAGTGTTTATATAGAACCTCCACATTATCTGAAAAAACCCACAAAATATTACATTGGGGAATTGGTCGTCAGATAGAAAAAAAATAGATGTAAAACATATTTCAAAGAAAGATTATTAGCATTTCACACATATCAAGGAAATGTCACAATTTTGACAATATTTTATGTGTTTCCAAAGAATTTTTTTAGAAATATATTGCAAATACTACATTTTCTTCCATATGGGTATGGCCAAGTGTTACCATTTTACTACACATTTAACTGAAGGTATATATATATATATATCTCATACTTGGCTAATTAGCAAAGTATGCCCAACAAACAAATAGAGCTTTAGCTCACAATATTGCTACATATTGACTGGCATCTTTTGTATTTTGTTCATGTCTTTAGATTAAAAGTTTGCTGATACACATGCCTTTTTCAAACATGAACAAAATTAATGATGTCAACATTTGGAGAATTGGAGATATCCAAGTGTTGCCCATACAGAGGGCTCCTTCCGGATTCGAACTTACAAACCTACAGCAGGAAGGCAGACTCCCTAATCATTGTGCTATTTCTCAGTGAGCGTTGGGTGTTTTCCTCATGCCGTCAAAATGCTCACATGGGAACAGGGGCCATTGAACTGAATAGGATTGGATTTTTTGCCTGTTTTGGGAGTTGATCCTTGAGCTGGACAAATCCCCCTCAAACGCCCCCAAACGGGCTACGTTCACATGTAGGTGTTTGTGGTCTGTTTTTGGGGCTTTTTTAGGTGATTTCATATAACAATGCCTGCCCAAAAAATGCATGTCAAAACGCCTGTGAAAACGCCAGCCAAAACGCACATAAGAACGCCTGATATAATTGCCACGCCAAATTTAGGGATGTTCATTAGTGATGAGTCAGATTGTTGGCTTACATATCTGTTCAATCGTCACAATCTCACTTCCCAAATCCCAAAAGGTGTGTTTCAATTGTTTCCCTAAATATATATTTCTCTCTCTCTCTCATGTAATTGTATATATATGTATGTATTCCTGTATCTAAACATTCTAAATAATGACTAGCAAACTTGAAGAGAGAATTTTATCAATTCACATATACTATACACACCTACATACATACATACATGGATTTGGGCAGTTTAGGTCTCTCTCCTCCTCCTCATTTCTATTTCCCTTGTTTTTGCAACTGAGCATGCTCCAAAACACACAGGACACACACAGTTAATTTTTTGACTGGGCGTTACCATTCTGGGTGTGTGTTTGCTTTGATTATATATAGCTCACTCAGACATCAGGAAAGATTTGACCTACGAAGAGGTCCAATATATTTGTGTGTCACATGCTTTATGGCCCTTTGTTATTTATGGAGGTGAGATTTGGCTGTGTTGACTCTCTGTAAGTATTTATTGCTGTTAACATAATTCTGTCAATCTGCACATGCATCTGTTGATTATGGGCTCTTTGTCGATGTATATGGTCTAAATGTTGTACAAAGGTTGTTTTTGTTTGAAAAATACAAATCTGTGGCTTCAATGGGATACTGTGGAGACTGTGCCAAAAATATGTCATGTGAAATGTTTGAGCTGTGTATTTGTGTATTAAACAGCATGTTTACAATCTTTTTTTCAAATGTCTTCATGTGTCTAAATAAAGTTTTCTGGTGTCCACAAATGTATGTATTTGTATTTCTTTTTCTAAGTTAAATATGCTTAATGGTTGTGTATGGTGACTATTTGCGAATTCGCGAATATACAAACCCGCATTCTCACATTTATACATGAAACCGGAAACGAAACTTTTGGTGCGTGCACACGTTTCCGGAAATTGTCCAGGCCCTCTCGCAATCATGGCTCCTGCGCTCTACACGTCCGAAATTGTGGCATTTGTGTGTAAGGTAAGGAGGGGGTGTGAATGTGCGGGATGGGGGATGGTGGCTGGGGGGCTGGGTGGGTCGCTTATCTAGCGGGTGTGCAAGAAACTTTTGGTCTGCTGATCTGCGCATGCACTTTCTGCCTATTAGACGTGATCTAGAAGCTTCCTGTTATAGAAACTTCCTAGATGTGAACCTGTTCCCTACATATGTATGTATATATATATATATATATATATATATATACACACACACACACAAAATATATATTATAGAAAATATATATATTAGAGACAATATATATATACTATGTATATATTATATACAATATATATACATTATATACAATATATACATTATAGAATATGTTATATACCATATATTAGTGTATATAATAGGGAACAGGTTCACATCTCTGAACTTTCTATATAGATAGGCATACCCTGCTTTAAGTACACTCACTTTATATACAATCGTGAGTAAGGACACAGCTTGTTCAGCTTGCCATGACACTGCTCACAAACCATAAGTGACAGGGATAACAAACTTAGGGAGCAACGAGAGGGTACCCAGGTACCCAGGACTACACCATATCCATTTTGTGGCTGGGCAGCTTGCCTAGGTAATCTATCATGTCATAGTCCTGGATCCCCTTAACATGCTCCCACATGGTTTCGGAGTAAGGCTATGTCAATGTGGCCAAAATTTACAATGGAGCTGGTGTATTTTCATGCATTGAGAAAAGAAAAAAGGATTGCTTCACTTTAAGTACATTTTCAGTTTACATACATGCCCTGGTCCCATTGTGTACTTAAAGTGGGCTATGCCTGTATATAGATAGATTTGATTAGTTTCAACGTTTACACAAAATGAAACACAATTATCTGTGACAGATTGCTCTGACGCTTTGGAATCTGTCTAGATAAAGACAAATGTATTGACCCTTTTCATATATGCAAGATTAGAAACATTATATTCCCTAAATGCATAATGCCAAAAATTATTGCCTTACATACATCCATACACACTGCAAGCTCGGCACCGTTTGTCTTGTCTGACACTCTTACCATCATAAGCTGGATCTGCACACAGCAGCTAATTGGTTCACCTGAGATGGAATCAGTGATCCCAAAAATCTGGAATGGTCATGTCTTCAAAGGATTGCCTTGAACAAATCACCTCTAAAAGAAACACATGAGTGTATAATCACTTGTCTTAATGGATCACATTCCCAACACACCCATCTCACACTGCCATATGATAATGAATGGGGGTGTCCATTGCAAGTTAAATACACCCCCAGATCACATTGCTTTGTTAATTTACAGATCTAACTGGAATTTGATGGCACTGCTGTGAACCACTATGCCATCAAATTCTGCTGGGGACCTTTAAAAAGGATTATGTGTGATTGTGTGGATAATTATGCCACCTTAAATTCGCATCTCCCACATACCATGTGCAACTCTTGCAGGAATTGCGAATCAAGGATAATTCAGCACAGCATAATGAACAGACACATTGAGGAGTGTAGGAGCACACCGTCAGATTCCCCGATCACACTATGGGGTTTTAACTCCTCCATAATTTTGCCACTTTGGAAACCAAGTGCTTACTTTATGTATACTTTTTAGACAGAACTCCAATTTCTAATAGGGTGATATCATTGCATGAGATTTCCCCTCACTTCCTGTCTTAGTGTCACCAAGACAGGAAGTGAGGGGAATATCACTGTGGGGAAATAGCTTGCAATTGTTGCCTTATAATGTCCATAGTATATATAAAAGGAAAGAATTGCTGGCTATATCCCCACGGGAGATTCCCTCACTTCCTGTCCTGGTGACACCAAGACAGGAAGTGAGGGGAAATCTCCTGCAATGATATAACACTGTTACATGTTCTAGTTATGTAGCAAACTTAAGAATATACAAAGCAAACATCTTTTTTTTTCCATTTTGGCAAAATCATGGATTAATTACAAAACTATCTTTGTTTGTCCCGTGGCTTGCAGGAAAAACATTTTGCCTTGATTCCACCATCAACACAGACAGGGGAAACCCTCCTGCGGAGCCATTGTGTTCACCCGGTGCTGCCCCTGCCAGGAAAACACAGTGATTATTGCTAGTGGCTACAAGAGATGCTAGCGATAAGTGTGTGTAAAATCTGACAGACTGGTTGTACGTTGTCCTCCAGGTGATCGAGCAATCCACTTGGGTACCTTCAGCCTGGCCATACATAGTTTAAATCTGCATCTCAAATGAAGCAATCCCATTTACATATAACACTCCATAAAGGAGAATTGAGGGGCTTATCAGGTCTGCGTCAAAAATTAACAGCCACACCCAATCAGACAGCTCATGTTAAAAGGGACCTGAAAAGCAATCTGCATGGCTTGCTTTTCCAAGCATTGGCTAGTTTAGTGAGCCTGGACTAATAACAGTCACTGTAATGCTACCCATACTGCTGTCCTTTTAACATGGTGACAAAAGTTGATACCTATGCTACATGTGTGTAAAGTTACTTGCACCCTGCTAAATGGACAGCAATAAGGTTGTAAATACAGTGACTGCCTGTCCCCCCCTGATGGCGGCCCTGGGTGTGTCATGAAAGGCCAATTGAGAAAATGGCTATATCATGTAGAGGAAATCACCAGTGTGGGGCAACCTATGTCATGGAGGTAGATTTGGACATCGATGTATATGTATCACCAGAAATGGAATTCTTTGTTCTACAATATCTCAAAGACGACCTAGCATGTTATTTGAAGACTGTACTATTTTGGACATACTTGGACTCAAACATACACTGCTCTTTCCACAGCTCCTCCTCCTCTGGGGGTATGATAGCATTAATATGCATCTTCACCAAAAGCACAAGATGATGTGTCGTGTCCGGATGAGGCTGCAGCGGAGATTTCAGTTCCAGGCTGAGATGGTGGATCTGCAGCGGGCCTGGAGTGATGCCAAAAGGCGCTCACCCAGGCTCCTGCTAAAGGCTGTGGAGCAAATCTCCGGTAAGTAAAAATATACATTACATGTGACCAGATAGGTTACAATTTTTTGGGTAGGTGGACATGTGTTTAGCTATGCAACAACACTAATACCAACACCCCCCCCCCCTCCCTCTCGCTCCTACCTTTCCTACCTCCATCAAGTGTCTCTTCACAACCTTTAATACTACTATGTACATTCGTATTTTTTATGTTTCTTTTTTTTCTTCTGCTTCTAGCCAAAGCGGACGGCCGGCACCCTCTTGTGCTTTTGGTGAAGAAGGGGAGGAGGAGGACGGCCACACTCCAATATGCCTTACGAGGCAGCGAGCCATTTGAGCAGCTGAAAATTGTGGATCGTAAGTAGAAAATAAAAATGGTAGAAATTTCAAATCTCTAATCACATTTTACAGAGCCCCCTTTACATCGGAGTCTCCAGACTTACTACACTGTAAGAGGGAAGTGTGAAGACTCTGATGTAAGGAGAGTTCTGGGAACCATTATTTGAGGGGGGAAGCTGTGGACTCTGGTGTAAAAGGGAACTCTGTGGTCCCCAAAACTCCCCCATAAATCTGAGCTTACAGAGACCCTCTTACACTTCCCTTCCTCAGTCCACCACAGTCAAGGGCACAACAAGTCCCACTGCAGAAGGCTACCTGCTTGGACTTGTAATGCTCTCTGTAGGGGAATGAGGAAATACTGCCTGCTATGCTAAGACTTGTAGTGTCTGTTAGGGACTAAGGATTCCTCAGTCCTCAACATTCTAGGGCACTATAAGTCTCAGCATAGTGGGCTGTCATACCTCAGTCCCTCACAGCTCGGGTCAAAAACAACACAGTTAAACATCTAAAGGACAACTCCAAACAAAACTACCAATAATGGACAGAGTCCATATGCTCTATAATGTCAAATACCCGCTACCACTCACCTTCCACCTCCGGTGCTGTCATTGTGTAGGGCAAAGGGCTCCATCTACACTTGCTCAGCTCCACTCTCTTCCTTGGCAATTGACTCTGGCGTCATTGTGGATCTTTCCTCCTCTAGAAAACCCCCAGGGGGCCTCTCCTTGTCCCCCAGCCACCCAGGGCCTTCTTCTCCTCCTCCTCCACCAACCATTTTCAGACTCTTCCAACTTCCCTGGGGCTACTCAACCCCTTTGCATAGTGGACACAACAAATCTATGACCAGCCTGCAAAATATCAAGTCTGGGCCTGGTTACCTGTATGTTCCGGGTCCAGGGCGGAGCTCTCCTCCCAGAGCAACAACTGATGATAGCAGAGTGAGTTGACCGGCCAGTCACTTCCTACTGGTGCAGGTACACACCTACCGATTCCTCCACATCTTAGGATAACATGATCAGACGGCCAATCCCCAGTCAGAGAAGGAGGAGTAAGTGTCAGCGGACAACAGACACCTGGCAGACGCAGTGAAGGGACTGCAGCACACTGCTGCAACTTTTTGATCCGAGGATTGAAAGCAATCTTTTACTTGGGAGATTTCCCTGACTGCGCCCTTCGAAATGTTGGTGCTCCGCCACTGGCCGCAAGGCCCCTGTAGGTGCGAGGCCTAAGGCGCCCGCTTAATTTGCATGGTGCCCTCCTGTTTTAAAACATGGTCAATGCATCTCATTGGTGTAAGTGCACTTCTATGTTCTGAATTGTAGGGGCATTGAGTATGGTGCTAGCATGATGAGAGGTTACTGCCTATTTGTGTCCATAAATAATATATAATGTTTTTCTTTTATTTTAGAAACCAGTGATGAGGATGTGGAGGCTCAGCCTTCTCAGGCCCACTGTAAGTAATGTGGATGTGCTGGTGTGTTGTGTATTAGGTCGAACTTGGAGGAATGATTGTTTGTTTTGTTTTCTTTTGTGGTTGATGTAACTTCAGCAAGAGAGGAGCCTCAGGCAGGGCCAAGTCGCCTGGATCCGGGCCAGGAAGACATTGTTGCCCAAGAAGAGGCCAATTGGTCTGACTCGGATGAGGACCTGGGCTCTCCTCAAATGGGAAGTAAGTATTCTACATGTGTTTGTGTGTTCAATGTGTCCTGGGAAATCTAAGGGCTGTAATATCTATATTTTGCCATTGGGGGTTATGTAGCAGCTGACATTGAGGATGTTATTTGTGGAGGACTGGGGAAGAGGGGCCGCTGCTTACCCAGTCCAAAGTAACTACTACCTTCAATGTTTCCCAACTACTTTCTGTGTGCCTTTATCAAATAGCTTTGGTTCAAGGATTGTATTTGTGTCTTTGTGTTTCTAGGAGATACGACGCCATCCCCCCATGAAGGGACACCATCCCCCCATGTAGGGTCTCCCCCATCCTCCCCCACTCCAGGCTCCCCTGAACTAGTCTGTAAGTACCTAAAATTAGATTCTCACATGAATTGTGTGTGCTAGGATGATGTGTATCTAGGATAATCTAAGTTGGAGTCTAAGCAAGTGTAGTTTTGCTATATGTGACAGGAAGGTTGGTCATGAAACACTCTTGCTTAACCTTCATGTTTGAAAGGTGGTTTTGGGGAGCTTTACAGGACATGTTATCTTTTGTAAGTTATCTCAAGCCACCCTATTCTAAATTGGTGTTAGTTTCTCTACATTGGAAATGGTGTGCTTTGTACTTGTAAATTTTTTGTGGACATTGTAATTTAATCATGTCCTGATTTAGTCAACACTGAAAATGTGTGTTTGTCAATCTTTCATAAATACTCTTCCTCGGTAATGTACCACATTCCAGTTCACAATTTGTGTTCTTTTTGTGCAGTTTCTCCCGAGCCAGCCACGCCATCCACTTCGGGGGCCCAAAAAAAACCTGATGATGGTAAGTTGTGTGCTTTTCCAGTAATGTGTCTACTTAGTAAGTGGAGAAATGCTAACTGTGTATGTCCCCGCTCAGGCTTCAAGTTGTTCTAAAGGCAGCAGGTTCTTTATGTGAATGCATTCTATGCATTAGTATTCCAAGTGATAGGTGTGCATATTCCCCCTAAGACTTACTGGGACCATTTTTTACGGTCCAAATTTTTGCACTAATACTTGTCTGGAACAGACTCCCCCTCCTCCTTAACTGAGGTGACAGCATGCCAATATTGCCTCCTGATGCTGTCACTCCTAATCATTGAGACCATCGGAAGGGAGGGGGGCAAGGCTGGCTCACAGCCTAGTGCCTGAACAGGCACAGGGTGCTTGGCTTCATCTCATGTGCCTCCATAGCAAGCTGCCTGCTGTGGGGTCAACCAACAGGAGGGAGGTGCCTAGAGGTGTGTACAGGGGCCATGTAAAAAGGAGGATTGTTATTTCTCTTGTCCCCAAAAACCTAGAGAGTGTAAGTCTAACCTGATTAGTTTTCCGCAGCCCTCCCAAAATGATATGTTTCCAACACTTAGAACAGGCAGGGCTGAGGCACAAAAAACATCCGAAAAACACAATCAGCACAAAAGCAGGGAGTACGTATCCTTAACGCTACAAGCTTCACCCAGTAGAATGACGCTTGCACTGTACAAATCTGCATCACCACCATATCAAAGTCTAAATCTAACTTTCAGGGAAATGTGGAGGGGTAATGAGTGGGTGTTAGAGCGTTTTCATGACTGCGTAACCTACAGTTAGCGTGATTCGATTTTTAGATACATTTTTTATTTTCTCTTAACACAGCTGGGATGGCGGAAAAACATAAAGGGGAGCAGACATATCTCCTCCGGCCAGAACTGGCCCTCCGAATTCCAAAGGGTAAGTCTCTACTATGTGTCAGGTTCAATCTATAGACAGTAAGAGGGAGAGAGAACGCTACACAAACTCCAATGGTGATAGAGATAAATGTGTGCACATGTATCGTGTTGACCAATTGAACCCAAAACACCTTACATTCTTCTAAATGATTGCTTGTGTTGACATGAAGAAAAGCCTTTTACTTAGCTTTGGTGGAACTGCTACTAACATTCCAAGCCATCTTATGTAACCTTTTGAACAATTTGCTGTGAAAGTTTGAGTTTAAGGTTTACACCAGCAATTTAGCATATTTGCTTCAGAGTGTTGATAAAAGCCAAACAATAGACTCCTAAGCATATTTGTTGAGGCACATTAATTACAATCGTTGTTTGGATCATTTTGGCTAAAACTAATTGTTATGTCTTTTTCTACCCAGGGCACACCCACCTCACCTATGAGGACCTTTTGGAGTATGTGACATGATGTATTGACCGAATTTTAGTTTTAGAAAAAATTTCGGGGGTGGATCCAGACCCTCAGGAGCCATTTGTGAGGAATGTCACCCCGTTAAAAAGATCATAGTTTTTTTTAATTGGTTTTGTTATTGTACCCAGCAATGTGACATTTCTCCCTTAAAAAAAAAAAATTATAATTAAAAAAAAAAAAAAATTAAAAACCCTTTTTTTTGGGACCAAAAAAAAAAAATAATAAAAAAAGCCTTGTTGTTTTTGGCAACCAAAAAAAAATATAAAAATTAAAAAAACCCTTTTTTTGGGACCAAAAAAAAAATAAAAATAAAAAAAGCCTTGTTGTTTTTGGCAACCAAAAAAAATATAAAAATTTAAAAAACCCTTTTTTTGGGACCAAAAAAAAAATAAAAATAAAAAAAGCCTTGTTGTTTTTGGCAACCAAAAAAAATATAAAAATTTAAAAAACCCTTTTTTTGGGACCAAAAAAAAAAATAAAAATAAAAAAAGCCTTGTTGTTTTTGGCAACCAAAAAAAATATAAAAATTTAAAAAGCCCTTTTTTTGGGACCAAAAAAAAAATAAAAATAAAAAAGCCTTGTTGTTTTTGGCAACCAAAAAAACCAAACAGGTTTACAAAAAAGCCTTGTTGTTTTTGGTAACAAACAAAAACCAAAAATGTTTACAAAAAAGCCTTGTTGTTTTTGTCAACCAAAAAAACCAAAAATGTTTACAAAAAAGCCTTGTTGTTTTTGGTAACAAACAAAAACCAAAAATGTTTACAAAAAAGCCTTGTTGTTTTTGTCAACCAAAAAAACCAAAAATGTGTACAAAAAAGCCTTGTTGTTTTTGGTAACAAACAAAACCAAAAATGTGTACAAAAAAGCCTTGTTGTTTTTGGTAACAAACAAAACCAAAAATGTTTACAAAAAAGCCTTGTTGTTTTTGGTAACAAACAAAACCAAAAATGTTTACAAAAAAGCCTTGTTGTTTTTGGTAACAAACAAAAACCAAAAATGTTTACAAAAAAGCCTTGTTGTTTTTGGTAACAAACAAAACCAAAAATGTTTACAAAAAAGCCTTGTTGTTTTTGGTAACAAACAAAACCAAAAATGTGTACAAAAAAGCCTTGTTGTTTTTGGTAACAAACAAAACCAAAAATGTTTACAAAAAAGCCTTGTTGTTTTTGGTAACAAACAAAACCAAAAATGTTTACAAAAAAGCCTTGTTGTTTTTGGTAACAAACAAAAACCAAAAATGTTTACAAAAAAGCCTTGTTGTTTTTGGTAACAAACAAAACCAAAAATGTTTACAAAAAAGCCTTGTTGTTTTTGTCAACCAAAAAAACCAAAAATGTTTACAAAAAAGCCTTGTTGTTTTTGGTAACAAACAAAACCAAAAATGTTTACAAAAAAGCCTTGTTGTTTTTGGTAACAAACAAAACCAAAAATGTTTACAAAAAAGCCTTGTTGTTTTTGGTAACAAACAAAAACCAAAAATGTTTACAAAAAAGCCTTGTTGTTTTTGGTAACAAACAAAAACCAAAAATGTTTACAAAAAAGCCTTGTTGTTTTTGGTAACAAACAAAACCAAAAATGTGTACAAAAAAGCCTTGCTGTTTTTGGTAACAAACAAAACCAAAAATGTGTACAAAAAAGCCTTGTTGTTTTTGGTAACAAACAAAACCAAAAATGTTTACAAAAAAGCCTTGTTGTTTTTGGTAACAAACAAAAACCAAAAATGTTTACAAAAAAGCCTTGTTGTTTTTGGTAACAAACAAAACCAAAAATGTTTACAAAAAAGCCTTGTTTTTGGTAACAAACAAAAACCAAAAATGTTTACAAAAAAGCCTTGTTGTTTTTGGTAACAAACAAAACCAAAAATGTTTACAAAAAAGCCTTGTTGTTTTTGGTAACAAACAAAAACCAAAAATGTTTACAAAAAAGCCTTGTTGTTTTTGGTAACAAGCAAAACCAAAAATGTTTACAAAAAAGCCTTGTTGTTTTTGGTAACAAACAAAACCAAAAATGTTTACAAAAAAGCCTTGTTGTTTTTGGTAACAAACAAAACCAAAAATGTGTACAAAAAAGCCTTGTTGTTTTTGGTAACAAACAAAACCAAAAATGTTTACAAAAAAGCCTTGTTTTTGGTAACAAACAAAACCAAAAATGTTTACAAAAAAGCCTTGTTTTTGTGAAACTACAAAAAAATTGTAAAACCAAAAAAAATGTTTATATAAATAAAATAAAAGTATGTTGCTCGTTGCAACACAAATGTTACATTGGCAATTTAGTTCATTCTATTATATATTTTAATATATTTTTTGTACGCTACAGTTGGTAGACACCCACATGTGTTATTAAAACGTTTATTTTATTACCAAAGTTTTATTTTTGGTGTATACATCGAATGTCTTTTGTGTTGTATTTGTTTAGTCAAGTGGTGTGGTCTGTAATTGTTAGTATGTTGGCTTTGGTTTATGTTAGCCTTGAGACTTGTTTTGAAGCTACATTTGAAGGGAGACCTTTTCTTGGGGCATTATGTGAACATTGAGTTTTCAAAATTTACATGAAATCATATGTTTGGAGATAGAGAAGCACGTGTGTATAAATGCCTACATTAACCAGGGCCATTACTTGGCCACCAACACTCCTAAAAAACCAAAGATCAAACACAAACTAATCATTTTGCATAAAATTTTATTTCATCCCCAAAAAAACCACTATAATAAATCATATTGTGCCACCCTCAAATTAAACAAATAAATGGGCCAACAAATTGGCAAATGTAACAATCATTAACAAAACTAACCAAAATAAAATAATAAAAAAATATATTAAGTTGGTGGTGGTGGTGGTGGTGGTGACTGAAGCAGTGTGGTGAGCACTGTTAAGGTTCCTGCCATCAAATGGTGGGCCAATAGTCCCATCTGGTCTGGGGTTAGCCGTAGAGTTCTGGTCAAGTGGGCCATTAGGATCAGATCTTGTGTCTGAGGCTGCTGATGATGCAGGGTGTTGAACCGTGGAAATGTCCCAGACTGAAGATCTTGTGCCAATAGACTAATCTGCTCTGTGCTCAGCTGAAGAATTTGGGGAACGTGTGCCATTACCATGAGATGGGATAGTTGCTGCCCCGAGGCTATTTGATGCTGCTGGTGGTGCAAGGGTTGTGAAGATGTGTGGGGAGTGGTGGTTGATTGGTTGTTGTGGTCCACGGTGCGGGGGGAAACGACATGTCGCATTGGTGACACAAAAGGAGGACGGCCTGGGGAGGAGTGAAGTGATAAAGGTGTGGAGGGAATGTAGTCAGATAGAAGGGGTATTGTGGAACCAGTGCGCATTGAGGTTGTGCAGGAGGATTGCTCATTGAGGGGTGTGGGAGTCCGAATGGAGTGTGAAGTGCTAGGAGTGGCTACATGAGGAATTGTCCCATCCCCAGCTGCCTGACAAGTGGCCAACACTGGCATTACCCTCCCACTACCACAACCTGCAGTGGCAGGTGAGTGAGATGTTTGGGAGGGCTCTGCCAATGGGGCATCTTCAGATCCAAACAGGCATTGGTGTGTGGCCAGCACCTGAGTGTCAACACTTTGCCGATCCCGTTGATGCTGGTCTGCTAAACTTACCAAGCTGTTACGCATATCCTGTTGAACCTGTACCATTGTTGCTACAGATTCCTGTATGAGCCCGAGCAGACGTACTACCTCAATAGATTGCTGAGTACGCCTCCTTAACTCATTTTGGATCCGATACTCATCAAGCAGCCTCTCAGCTACATCCAGCATAGATGGACGAGTTTGGGTAGGTGACAATCCCTCTGCATCGAAGGCTACCTGAAAGCAGAAGAAATAGACCAAATCATTATCAAACATCATGACTAAATATTTCAGATTAGTTTGACAAATTAACACCCCAAGCAGAACATAGAAAAGTTTGATGTGCTTCTAATAAGTACTTGTTCATTGTAAGATTATCCAAGCTAGCAACACTTCTGATAATGGGTACATATTATATTGGTATGACTAATATGACAAAGGCAAAAAAGATTCAACATGAAGGTGTTCCCAATTAACCCTGGTGTGGTAGGTTGTTTATGCTTTTGGTAAATCGGTTACTACACCAATGACTTTATACATCTCCGTATGTTGTCTAAAATCTTGCCATCAATCGGCTACAGGACAACCCAACCAAACAATACCCATGAATTTGGACCTGGAAAATCAAAGACTGGCTGGACTTTAAAGATCCTGGATGTTTTTGGAACCTTAGTGCCACGCCAAATTATAACATAATTCCCTGATGTTCAAGATAGAACTCTTGTTGTGCTGGTGCATCGTCAGAATGTCATAGCACTAATTTAACACACACAATGTAAGCCACATCTAGCCCAAAATCATTACTACCATTGAAATGTTACATGTGCACCTTGTTCCCTTATATCACATACCACAGCACTGGATGCAGAATCGTCGCCAGCTCCTGATCCAACTCCAGCTGCTACGTCAAGAGGGGCCTGATGTTCTTTAAAAAAAAAAAAAAAAAAAACATGTTTAGTACATAACCTTAGGCAGTAATGATTATGGCCAGATTGCCCTCCTAGCTTCAGGAATGAAGCATTGAGGCCAAACATTCAAAAGTGCTTTCCTGGGCTCATAGGACACTTGCTAAACCCTCCCAAAGGTTAAGAAGGCTTGGTCTGCCTACTAATGACGGCACCCATTAATGCTGTCAACTGTGTTTTGCAGGGTAAACATCTAAAAGGCAACACTCTTTCATAAGAAAAAACATGTGTGTTAATGGGGTTAATAAGATTGCAAAAAACATTATTTGGCTAGACATACCAACACCTTCCTCCAGGCCTTGCTGCACTGGGTGTGTTCCCTGCTGCGGATCTTCTGTAAAGGACATAGCAATATGAGCTATCTTGGTGGTGGCCAAAAAAGCAGAAGAGGCTGCAAAGAAATGGATAAAATACACATAAGAAAACGCATATGGGTACAAATCACACGAGGCCCTCCAAACACTTACCTAATGGCACAAAGACGGTGGTGGTGGTGTGTCAGGGACTCAGACGCCGCTGTGCAGCCTACGATCCATCTAGGCGAGTGCGCATGCGTGTGCGTCATGTCGCACATCGTACCAACCCAGCCTCCTCTTAAGGATCGCTCACCCTCTCATCCAGTGCTGGATTATCGTCAGCTTCCTGTTTCCTGTTTCCTGCTTCCTGTTTCCTGTTGTGACCCCGGCCTGCTCCACGGACTTGTCTCTGCCTGTTTGCTTGTGTACCGACCCCGGCTTTCTCCACGGACTTGTCTCTGCCTGATAACCTGTTTACCGACCCCGGCTTGCTCTACGGATCTGCTTCTGCCTGCTAACTTGTGTACTGACCCCGGCTTGCTGTTACTTGGACTGACCACACGTGTATGACCCCCGGCCTGGCATTTACCACTGCACTGCTTGCTTTCACTGGAGCTTCTCAGAAGGGACCCGGATATCCCTCTCAGCCATCCACCTGCACCACCACAAGCATCCAGTGCTACTTGGGTCGCGTCACCTCCTGTCTCACTTCCAGGGGTGATTCGCACCGAGCTGCAAGGGAAGCCCTCTCAGCACATCGGCCTCCACCCAGTGATCTGACAGTATAATCCAGCCATGTCAGAGGCCGACAGAGGCGCTTCCCAGCTCGAGGCACTGTGTCAGCAAGTTTCCAGTCTGACCCAAGCAGTTCAAAGACTGCAGGATGGCTACTTCCAGCTGGAGGGTCGAGTATTAAATCTTGCAGGCTCACCACCTCCTGCTAACCCCAGTCAACCTCCTGCCAGCTCGGTGCCTGTCTCCCCTCCGCAAGGACCAGTTACAGCTACCACACCTGAACCCAGGGTCCCCACTCCTGAACGCTTTCGTGGGGAGCGAAGAAAATTCAGGTCTTTTAAAAACGCCTGTCTTCTGTACTTGGCACTTCAACCTAGAACCTTCTCTTCCGAGACGGTCAAAGTGGGGTTTATAATCTCTCTGCTGGCTGAAGAGCCCCAGACCTGGGCTCATAACCTCCTGGAGCAAAAGAGTCCAGCCCTGAATTCTGTGACCTCTTTCTTTGAGGCCATGGCCCAACTATATGAGGATCCGCAACGTACAGTCACGGCCGAATCCGCTCTGCACGCCCTACAGCAGAATAAACGTCCTGTGGAGGATTACACCGTTGACTTCCGCCGATGGGCCGCGGACACGGACTGGAATGAGGCAGCCCTTAAGTACCAGTACCGACATGGACTGTCTGAAGCCCTTAAGGACGAACTAGCTCGGGTAGAGGCCCCCGCATATCTGGAAGACCTGATCTCGCTAGCGATTCAGCTGGACAGGCGCTTGCGGGAGAGACGCTCGGAGCGTCTTCAAGGGGCTCGGCCCACCTGGGTAATGCCCAAGGTTCCACTTGCTGCCTCACCGCATCCTGAGCCTTTTGCCACCACGGGACCTGAGGGGGAGCCTATGCAAATAGGGCTGATCCGTTCCTCTTTGACCCCTGAAGAGAGGCAACGTCGACGCCAGGCCAATCTCTGCCTTTACTGTGGGGAATCCGGCCACTTCTTGCGCAGCTGCCCAGTAAGGCCCAGTAAGTGCTACACCCGACCTCTGCTGAATTGTCAAATTGCCAAACCATCCCCTGCTCATCTGGTTCTCCCTGTCTCTTTACAGGTAGCAGAAGAGAAGATTCCGCTCCTGGCAATCATTGACTCTAGGGCAAGCAGCTGCTTCTTGGACCACTCACTAGCCAAGAGATTGGGTGCCCCTCTGCAAGCCAAGAAGCAACAACTCCATATCCTGTTAGCGGATGGCACCCTGCCCAGTTCTGGACCAGTCAGTGAAGAGACACACCCTATCTTCACCACAACGGACTCCCATCACCAAGAGTTCCTTTGCTTTGATGTCCTGTCCTCACCTATGTTTCCTATCATCTTAGGACTTCCTTGGCTTCAGGCCCATAATCCGCAAATTGATTGGGTTAATAAAAAGGTCGCCTTTACCTCTAACTATTGTCTGAATCATTGCCTTCCTTCAGGATCCAATATCCCTGCTGCCTGCCTGGCCGTCGGTCCAGTATCGGATCTTCCCGAAAACGTCCCCACAGTCTATGGGGAATTCACAGACGTTTTCGACAAGAAAAAGGCCGAAGCTCTTCCTCCGCACAGACCCTACGACTGTCCTATCGAGCTTCTTCCAGGTGCAGAGATTCCTTTCGGGAGGATATTCCCTCTGTCAGAAAAAGAATTGGAGACCCTCCGAGTCTATGTTAATGAAAACCTGGAAAAAGGTTTTATTCGCCCCTCTTCTTCACCAGCAGGAGCGGGCATATTCTTTGTGGAAAAGAAGGACGGTACCCTCAGACCCTGTGTGGACTACAGGGAACTTAATAAGATCACTATTAAAAATCGGTACCCTCTACCCCTTATTCCAGAACTGTTCCAACGCTTCCGCTCAGCCCGGGTCTTCACAAAATTGGATCTCCGCGGAGCTTACAACCTGGTCCGCATCCGGAAGGGAGATGAATGGAAAACGGCCTTTAGAACTCGTTTTGGCCATTTCGAGTACTTGGTCATGCCCTTCGGGCTATGTAATGCTCCGGCCACCTTTCAACATCTGGTCAACGATATCTTCCGGGAATTTCTGGATAACTTTCTCATCGTCTACCTGGACGATATACTCATCTTTTCTCCCAACCTCGAGCTCCACCGGGTCCATGTTAAGAGAGTACTGTCTACCCTAAGGGAACATGGTCTTTATGTAAAGGCAGAAAAGTGTGAGTTCGAAAAGAGCTCCATCCAATTCCTGGGGCTTATTATTTCCACCAACGGCATTTCCATGGACCCACAAAAGGTGAAGTCCATCCTGGAATGGCCAGCCCCCACTGATAAGAAGGGGGGTCCAACGATTCGTGGGGTTTGCCAACTTCTATAGAAGATTTATAAAAGGATTCTCCACAATTATTTCACCTATTACCCTGCTGACTCGTCAACAGGTGCGTTTCCATTGGTCGCAAGATGCTCAAATGGCTTTCGACAAGTTAAAAACCTTGTTTATCTCGGCACCTATTCTTCAGCATCCTGACCCAACCATGGCCTATGTGCTTGAAGTAGATGCATCAGAAATAGCCACTGGAGCAATTCTGTCTCAACGTCTAGGCCCAAAGGCCCTTCTTCACCCCGTTGCCTTTTTCTCCCGGAAAATGACTCCTCCTGAGAGGAACTATGATGTGGGGGACCGGGAACTTCTGGCCATAAAATGCGCCTTGGAGGAATGGCGATACCTACTGGAAGGGGCTGCTCATCCCATCATGATTTACACAGACCACAAAAACCTGGAGTATCTCAGGACAGCTAAACGCCTGAGACCCCGTCAGGCCCGATGGGCCTTATTCTTTTCTCGATTTAACTTTCACCTAACCTACAGACCAGGATCAAAGAATGGGAAGGCAGACGCCCTTTCCCGGATGTTTCCAGACATTCCAAATACGACTGAGCCTAACACCATTCTTTCGGCTCAAAATTTTTTACTTATCCAAACTGATTTACGGTCAGCAATCCAGCAAGCTTCCGTTCACTGTATAGAGCCGGGTGTCTCTTCCTTGAGACGACAAGAAGGATTCTTATGGTACCGTGAAAAGATCTTTGTCCCAGCACAAGCTAGACTACAGGTCTTGGAAACCTTACACGACCACAAGCTGGCCGGCCATTTCGGGGTCAAGAAGACGTGTGAGCTCATTCAGCGTCTCTTCTGGTGGCCAAATCTGGTCCGGGACTGTACCAACTATGTAAGTTCATGTGTCACGTGCCAGCGGAATAAGGGAGCTAAAACTAAATCCTGGGGTCTACTGAGACCACTGCCAATCCCTGAACAACCATGGAAGGGAATCTCCATGGACTTCATAGTGGAACTGCCACCCTCGGAAGGGTTTACCACCGTTCTGGTGGTTGTAGACCGTCTCTCTAAGATGGCTCACTTTCTGCCCATGATGGGCACACCCTCTGCAGTTGACACAGCCAATGCCTTTATAAAAGAAGTGGTCAGGCTACACGGACTCCCGGACAGTATAGTCTCTGATAGAGGTGTTCAGTTCACTTCCAAGTTCTGGAGAGAACTCTGTAAGTCTCTGTCTATTGAGGTTTGCCTATCGTCTGCCTATCATCCGCAGAGTAATGGGCAAACCGAACGAACCAATCAGACCCTTGAACAGTATCTGCGTTGCTTCTGTACCTGCTCTCAAGATAACTGGGTCCAGCTTCTTCCCTGCGCGGAGATTGCATATAACAACTCTTTGCACTCTGCAACTAACCAGACTCCGTTTTGGGCAAACTACGGGTTCCATCCATCCTTTTTACCCAACATCTTACCTGAGTCATTAGTTCCTGCAGTACAGGATCGGATAACTACCATTAAAACCAATTATCGACTGCTACAGGATAACATCGCAAAAGCGCAACAGGAGTACAAAAGATTCCACGATCTCGGGAAAAAGGAAAATCCTGCATTTAAGATTGGGGATGAAGTCTGGCTCTCCTCAATCAACCTAAAGATCTCATGTCCTTCTAAGAAATTAGGACCAAGGTTTATCGGACCCTTCAAGATCAGGAGGATCATCAACCCTGTGGCCTTTGAACTGGCCCTACCAGGCTCCTACAAGATTCATCCTGTGTTCCATGCTTCCCTGCTGAAGCCTGCAATGCCTAGTCCCTTCCCAGGGAGGGAAGAGCCGCCTCCACCCCCAATCACGGTGGAGGGGGAATCGGAATTCGAGGTCGAGTCCATCCTGGATTGTCGGAAGAAGGGTAATTCTACGCAATACTTAATCAAATGGAAAGGTTACCCCCCTGAGGACAATTCATGGGAACCTGTAAGTAACATTCACGCCCCTAAACTCATAAAAGAATTCCATGACAAGTTCCCTGAAAAACAAGCCCAGTTGGGCATCCGGAGGCTGCCCTTTGGGGGGGGGCACTGTCAGGGACTCAGACGCCGCTGTGCAGCCTACGATCCATCTAGGCGAGTGCGCATGCGTGTGCGTCATGTCGCACATCGTACCAACCCAGCCTCCTCTTAAGGATCGCTCACCCTCTCATCCAGTGCTGGATTATCGTCAGCTTCCTGTTTCCTGCTTCCTGTTTCCTGTTGTGACCCCGGCCTGCTCCACGGACTTGTCTCTGCCTGTTTGCTTGTGTACCGACCCCGGCTTTCTCCACGGACTTGTCTCTGCCTGATAACCTGTTTACCGACCCCGGCTTGCTCTACGGATCTGCTTCTGCCTGCTAACTTGTGTACTGACCCCGGCTTGCTGTTACTTGGACTGACCACACGTGTATGACCCCCGGCCTGGCATTTACCACTGCACTGCTTGCTTTCACTGGAGCTTCTCAGAAGGGACCCGGATATCCCTCTCAGCCATCCACCTGCACCACCACAAGCATCCAGTGCTACTTGGGTCGCGTCACCTCCTGTCTCACTTCCAGGGGTGATTCGCACCGAGCTGCAAGGGAAGCCCTCTCAGCACATCGGCCTCCACCCAGTGATCTGACATGGTGGTGGCAAAAAAAGCAGAAGAGGCTGCAAAGAAATGGAAAAAATACACATAAGAAAACGCATATGGGTACAAATCACACGAGGCCCTTTAAACACTTACCTAATGGCACAAACACGGTGGTGGTGGTGGTAGTAGTGGGCAAAGAGCAGAAGAGGCTGCAAAGAAATGGAAAAAAAACACATAAGAAAACGCATATGGGTACAAATCACACGAGGCCCTCCAAACACTTACCTAATGGCACAAACAGACTTGGTGGAGGGGGGGTGGTGTAATCCTTTATAGGCAAAAGGAGGCTGCAAACATTAAACATACATGAGAAATCGCATGACCTACATACGTGCACATAATAAATTACAGTTATCAGGAAAGCAAAAATGGTGTCTTTGGAAGCTGGGAAGGTAAGGGGGCAGGTTTAGATGCCAAATCTAGACTGCACACCTTTAACAAACATGAGAAAACACATGTCCAAACCACATGCACATGGGGCCAACTGCCAATGATTAAAAGACACTTGAGGGGTTCCCAAGCTATTGTGGGTTGGAGGGGATTCACCATAGACAACTTAAGCACACCCAAGATAAGTACAAATTCTCTCCTTCCTTTTTTTTGGGAGAGAGAGATACAATTGTCTTACCTCCAGATAATGTAGGTTGTGGGTCACAGGGTCTTGCTAGCACATAAGAAACATCGATCTATAACATCCAGCAGCCATATTGGCCATGTGCTCCTTTTATAGCTGGCTCACAGGTGTGATAATTAGCAGCCGTTTCTATATATATCTGCGCATTCGCGAATTTGCGCGTTCAAAATGGAGGACGATATCCCAGACGCATTAGATGGTGCAATGCTGGCATTTATCGGTGCCTTGTTTGAGGAGGCCCTAGCACAGGAGGCAGCAGAAGGTGGTGAAGCTGCAGCAGCAGCAGCAGCACCTCCAGCAGCAGCACCTCCAGTCCGTGTGCCCTTACCTCGCCAGCCACGCATTTTTGCTCCAAGGATCTTTTTGGACAAGCTGCGGGATTCTGATGTCAGGAGGAAGTTCCGGCTCGAGCGAGGAACTATTCTACACCTCTACCAGCTCATAGCAGACAAAATTGACCCGGACACACAGCGCGGCCATGCGGTGCCCGGCATGGCCAGATTGCTGGCCACTTTGTATGTTTTAGGGCGTGGCAGCTTCCAAGCCACTTCGGGAAGTATCATGGGCATTAGCCAGCCCACAGTTTCAAGGGTGTTCATGTTGGTCATTAATGCCATAGTCGATATAGTGCCCAATTTTATCCACTGGCCACAGAATGAAAATGAGTGGAATGAAGTCAAGTTGGGTTTCTACCTGCGGGCACACATGCCGCAAATTCTAGGAGCAATCGATGGCACCCACATAGCCATTAGGCCACCAAGGAGCCACGAAAGTGAGTACCGGAACCGCAAGCAGTACCACTCCGTGAACGTCCAATTAGTGTGTGACGCCAAACAGCGCATCATGAGTGTGAACACTGGTCACCCAGGGTCGTGCCATGATTCCAGTATGTTAAGAACCAGTACTCTGTACGAGGTGTTTGAAAGTGGACAAATGCCCCAAGGGTGGCTTATTGGTAAAGTATTTTGTCTTAACAACATAAACTGTAAGATTACATAGACATAGGAATAAGCTACATCGGTGTACACCCTGATTTAAGCAAAGCCTACCTAAAATGGATGTGTTAGGAGTTGTCAGGCTGTTCACACACAACCAGATCAGCAGCTTAGCAGCTCAGAAAAGAAAGATTTGCAAAGTTGTCTTTGAGTCCAATGAAGGTGGTTAACCAATGTGTAAATGGTGTCCTCTAGCCACCCAAAGAAAACCTACAAATGATTCCAATGGTATTGCCATATCCCCAAAGTACTTTGCATAAGTGAGTCAATATTGGTTTCCTCACTCTAGTTGCAGATATATTCCAGAAGTAAGACCTAGGCTAATGTAATAGGAACAAAATAGGGGCCAAGTTGGAACTTGCAAGAGAAACCCACCACTTTGTGTGTCCTTTTTCCCATTTGTATTAGTGATTTAGGCAGTTAGACAGAGTTGAGATGTTTCATATGAGTTTTTGCAAACAGACGAGCAGGTTGTTTAGTAAAATGCCTAATTGTCTCCCATTTTGAGGAGTCATCTAAAGTCACATGATATGAAGAACTAATGTATATTTTTCTTATTTTTCAGGGGATGCTGGTTACCCGCAGCTGACGTGGCTGATGGCTCCAATCAGGTACCCCCAGGGCCCAGCAGAGAGGAATTACAACAGGGCCTTGCGGAGAAGCCGGAGTATCATTGAGTTGACCATAGGTCTTCTCAAATCCCAGTTTCTCTGCTTGGCCCGGCCTGGGGGTGAACTCCTGTACTCTCCTACAAAGGCTTCCAAGATCATCCTGGCGTGCTGCGTGTTGCACAACATGTGCGTTGCCCGGGATGAATCTTGGGAGCTGACGGAGGAGAGGGAGCCAGAGGTCCGTCAGCCCGAGGCCCCCAGGCGGCGGAGCACCGCTGCAGGTATGGCCACCCGGAATACCCTGGTTGCTAGCCACTTTACATGTAAGTACTGTAACCGGTCAAGATAGGGCATGTGTATTAATTAGCTAGTTAGCAGAGGTGCCACTCACAGGGAGACAGAGGGTCATTATCATCTGCCAATGATACTTGCCATTGTAGATAAAGTGTAGTCAACATTGGTAAAATTGTGTTACTTGAGCAAAAACATGCACCTCTAACCATAAACATGTTGGTATTGTGAATAGTGTAAAGGGCTGAGAAGAGCTGGCAGGTGTTTATTTGTGTCTATGCCACCTGTGTAGTTATTGATAACATGAACGGCTGCTTGGTATCTTATGGTGTTGTAATTTTCCAGAACGTCAACATCTTGGAATCATGGCACGTACCATGGGAAGCCTGTGGTGATGGGCTGTCTGGCGTCACAGGTGTGTATTCAAATGTTTACATTAATGATTTCTGGTTTGTGTAAGTTGGCATAAAATGTGTTATTTCACTCGTGATGTCGAAATTAAATGAAGTTCAGAATGAAGCAAACAGGCATTAAGATGTGATTTTCATAATGAAATGTCTTATCCTTTGTTTTATTTTTCCAGGAGTGGTACTGCTTGCGGGTGTAGGTGGTAGAAACCCACCTTGATGGACTCCACTCATCTTCTTTTGTGGTCAGTGGATATTTGGTAAGGCACATGGCCAATGACCAACATGAACACCCTGGAACTTCGAAAGTGGCTTGGAAGCTGACCAGCAACCTTGCCATGCCTGTCCCCTATGAGCTGGTAGAGGTGCAGAATGGATTCTGAACTCTGCCTGAAGTTGTGGAAGACATCAGAATCCCGTAGCCATGGAGCAAAGATCGTGGTCTGGCGCTGTAAAGGCACACAGACTGGAGAGTGACAATATTATTTTGCTGCATCCCTCCTTCTGCTGTCATTCTCAAATAAATAAAGACTTTAGAATTGAACATGTGTTTTTTTTGTTTTGTGTGGGTGCCTACAGACAAAAGGGCCATCCACACTGTAAGATTTAGAGAAGACTTTATCCTTCAGATTGACATTTTCTATGTAGTGCAAGGGCCTGCCTGATTGCATCCAAATTGAAAGTGTTGAGGTTTGAGCTTATATTATATGGTTTGGTTAAGTCTACAGGAAAAAGTCTAGACAAATTGTTAGTGTATGGCCCATTAAGCTGCCAAGGCCGGAGTTTTGCACTTTGCATGCTGCTTGTACTGGTGATGTGAGGGGTTGTAATGTAGAGTAGGGATGTGACAGTGTTGTGTTGAGGTGTGAGGCAAATGTAGTGTTGGACTATGAGGGTCTGTGTTGTTGAAATATGGAGAGAGTCCAATATCAGACACCTATGTTTATTGGTCAAGAAATTGTAAGAACCATGGTAAATATGTAAAGAATTGCATCTTGATAAAACTAGGACCACACTCATAAAATCAAAATTGTGTTGTTTCCATTGATGTGCTTGAAATTTGGGTAGGACACCCCCCCCCCCCAAATTCAAGATAGTTAAAAAAAACTGTTAAAAAAAATGAGAGTGAAAAGAGATCCCAAGTGTAGTGATGTGATTTGAACCCATGACGTTGTTAACTGCAGTGAAGTTGCAAAGCACTTAGCTATTGTGCAGAATAAAGCTGTATGGTGGAAAAAAAGGAGTGTGTTAAGGCTAAAAAGCACATATAGCTAAAGAACTAAACATTGTATGGAATGTGGGAAGAAGACCATGGTAAAATTGTGAGGTTTCATCTTGCCCTGAAGTAGGGTAGGGGTTTGGTCACTTGCCTTTGGTACTTTCAATCATAAGATCGATTCGACACACAGACAAGATCAAAAAAACACTTAAAATGGTGTAAGCTTGCAAGCGCTTCTGAGTGTAACATTATTTAGCAATATATATGATGTAATCCGTTACATTTTAGCAATATAAACAAAAAAAGAAAATAAAAAAAGTAGGTGGAGATGGTAAGCCTCGAACCTACAGCAGAGGGAGATGAATTACAGACGTGTGATGTGTGCACTAATCCACTACCCCACATCGCTATGTGAAACTGCTATAAGCACGAAGACATAAGTTTGCGAATTGGCGAAGCCGCGATCGTAAGTGAATCCCGCTGACGGCGGAATTCATTATTGCTGTTTCACTAGCCAATTCGCCGCAGCGCCAGTTAATTGATTTGAACGCTGCGAAACTGAAACACGTCATAGATGTTTGAAGCTGCAGTTTCTTTAAATCCGGCCCAAAGTGTCATTTCTTCAGTGTTGTCACATGAAAAGGTATAATAAAAAAAATTATAAAAATGTGAGGGGTGTACTCACTTTTGTGGAATATTGTATATATAAGGAAATGTTTGGAGACACAATGCAATGTTTATTTCATCTACTATTTGTAAAATGTGAAGGAAAAGTCACCTGGATCCATATCAGACACTGCAAAAATTACTAAATAAATCTATATTTTTTATTTGGTTTTCTCTTGGAATTGCAGTTTGGGGTACTATTTATTGAAATGCTTTAATTGTAAGGGATACAACTATATATATTTATTGTGATTTGAAAAGTAGTACAGCCATGTTAAAATCATATTGTCTTTTATATGTCCATTTTTTGTTGAAATATCTGTGTTTAACTATGCTAAAAGTCATGTCCACAATGAAGATACAATCTGTAGTACAGCCAATTACTGTTATAATATTTTCTTATCAATCATTTGTTTCTCTGTAAGTTTTAATCACAATAAAAGGTCATTTTGGAATAATAAAGCTGCCCTCAGCTGTTATGTTCTCCACAATGGAGTTTGCCCCCTTGGCCATGACAACCTCCACCTTAGCGTATGGAGGTTCCCAGTTAAGAATAATATCAGGTATGGTTAGTGATTATAATATTGATCAAAATAGGAGAGATCTCAAAACTAGATGTCTAATCATTACTGAAAACTGGAGACAAACACTGTTTAAACTTATGCACAAGACGTTTATCCCATTCCTAAAACATAAAACGGATCCGTCTATCTCCACCTGTTCCTGGATCCTGGTGTGGTTCATTCCGTCCAACTTTTCTACCGGGGTCTTGAGAATGTTTGAAAATCTCAATATTTTGGTATCAAATACTGAGGTACATTTTTGAAATGACATCAGCACAAATTCCCAAAAACATGACAATTTGCCTATTTGGCTAAATCGAAAAATTTGACATATGCAAAAACACCTTGCATTCCCAAGTGGACTTTGTTAGGCCTTTTAGCTGCTTAAAAAGCAATACTAAAAACTTGGACACCATCTACTCCACCAATAATTACATCAAAAATGATCTAAAAGCTCTATTGTATACAGGGCCAGCGTTAGGGGGGGGCAAACTGGGAAACTGCCCAGGGCCCCGGATGTCCAGGGGCCCCGGGCCCCATGCAGGGCCGGACTTGCCAATCGGCAGGGGTCGGCAAGGTGTCCGCACACGGACACTGGTGTCCGTGAGCGGTCCTTGCAGTGTCCGCCGCGCCGCAAGTGTCACTCTGCCGGGTCTGCCCATCTGCCGAGAAGAATCTGTTCAATCCCCGATGCGATGCGAACGCTCGGGGGCGGAGCCTCAGGCCTCCCTCTGATTGTCCGCACCCGCCTCCCGCTTGGCTCCACCTCTTGGCACCGCCCACAAAGTCGAGTGGTGGGGGAGACTGTAGAGAGACCTGCGTGCGCGGCTGCGCAGTGATCTCTCTCTCTGTGACTGACTCTGGGCTGGCTCGGCTGGGGGAGGGACTGTCTGACTGACCAGGAGAACTTCTGACCTGGAGAAGAAAAGCAGATGGATGGTAACGGTAGGTTGTGTGGACTCACTGAACTGGAGGTCTGAGAAGGGAACCCTGCTTGGCCTGCTCTAAAAGGGATCTATGGGGGACCTGGGATGGCTGACCTGCCTGCTCTAAAGGTGGATTTATAAATATGGGGGACCCTCACCCTGGCCTAGGCCTGCTCTAAAGGGGGATCTAGGGGGTCCTGGGATGGCTGACCTGCCTGCCCTAAAGAGGGATTTATAAATATGGGGGACCCTCACCCTGGCCTAGGCCTGCTCTAAAGGGGGATCTAGGGGGTCCCCCTAGATCCCCTTTTAGAGCAGGCCAGGGTGAGGGTCCCCCATATTTATAAATCCCCCTTTAGAGCAGGCAGGTCAGCCATCCCAGCCCCCCCCCCCCCAGATCCCCCTTTAGAGCAGGCCTAGGCCTGGGTGAGGGTCCCCCATTTTTATAAATCCACCTTTAGAGCAGGCAGGTCAGCCATCCCAGGTCCCCCACAGATCCCCTTTAGAGCAGGCCAGGGGGAGGGTCCCTCATATTTATACATCACCCTTAAGAGCAGGCAAGGGAGTCCCTTGCCTGCTCTAAAGGGGGATGTATAAATATGGGAGACCCTCACCCTGGCCTATGCCTGCTCTAAAGGGGGATCTATGGGGGACCTGCCTGCCCTTGCCTGCACTAAAGGGGGATCTATGGGGGATGGTGGACCTGCCTGCCCTTGTCTTCTCTAAAAGGGGATCTATGGGGGGCCCTGCCTGCCCTTGCCTGCTCTAAAGGGGGGATGTATAATTATGGGGCACCCTCACTCTGGCCTGCTCTAAAGGGGGATCTATGGGGGACCTGCCTCCCTTACCTGCTCTAAAGAGGGATGTATAAATATGGGGGACCCTCACCCTGGTCAGGCCTGCTCTAAAGGGGGATCTATGGGGGACCGGCCTGTATGGTGCACGCTGTGGTCACTCTGCATTGAAAGGGGGCACGCTGTGGTCACTCTGCATTGAAAGGGGGCACGCTGTGGTCAGTCTGCATTGAAAGGTGGCACGCTGTGGTCAGTCTGCATTAAAAGGGGGCACGCTGTGGTCTCTCTGCATTGAAAGGGGGCACGCTGTGGTCTCTCTGCATTAAAAGGGGGCACGCTGTGGTCAGTCTGCATTGAAAGGTGGCACGCTGTGGTCAGTCTGCATTGAAAGGGGGCACGCTGTGGTCAGTCAGCATTGAAAGGGGGCACGCTGTGGTCTCTCTGCATTGAAAGGGGGCACGCTGTGGTCAGTCTGTATTGAAAGGGGGCACGCTGTGGTCTCTCTGCATTGAATGGGGGCACGCTGTGGTCTCTCTGCATTGAAAGGGGGCACGCTGTGGTCAGTCTGCATTGAAAGGGGGCACGCTGTGGTCAGTCTGCATTGAAAGGGGGCACGCTGTGGTCAGTCTGCATTGAAAGGGGGCACGCTGTGGTCAGTCTGCATTGAAAGGGGGCACGCTGTGGTCAGTCTGCATTGAAAGGGGCACGCACTGCATGATTTTACCTTTTATGAACAAGAAATCAACGTTGTGCTGGTATGATGACGCAATGCTATGGGGCTGGTATGTAATTTTTTTCCAGGGCTGGTTTTCATACCCAGTCCGGCCCTGGCCCCGTGTCACTGTCAGCAGCGGGCTCCATTTTACAAAGGGGCCCCGTCACTGTCAGGAGCCGGCTTCATCTTCCAAAGGGCCCCCAGCCGCCCCCTGTCAGTGTCACGCTGCCTCCTCTCCACTATGTGCCGGTGGGCGGATACAATGCGCTGCGCAGCGCTGTGCTGCCTGTGGCCTTAAAGCCTTGTCTACACTGGATTTTTTCTCGATGAAAAATTCATAGTTGCATTGATTTTGTTATATTTTATTTATTCTATTTAATGAAAGCATATTTTCATGTAGTTGTATGTTTTATTTGGCTAAATTGATTAAATGCGCCTATATTTTTGGTAGAATATAAAAAAATTTGGGGCCCCACTTTTAGGTTTGCCCAGGGCCACACTTTGTCTAAAACCGGCCCTGATTGTATATAGAAGGGTTAAAGACTATAGTCTAATCCTTTAGATTATCAGATCATTTGGGCTGTCCAACCAGTTGTTTCTTTACAAGATGTAAACTTTTTATAGAGAGAACGCTCTTAACTTCGGAAATCTCACAACTAATGACACCGTTTCGATACACAGACTGGTACCACAAAGCAAGCCTCTCAAACTCTTTGGGCAGATTAAAGCTCCACGAAATTCATCAATCCCCCATAATTTAGAAACAATTATATTTAATAAGTAATAGTTACAGTTTGGAATTAAAGCATCTCTATTTTGTATTTTTTTTTCTCCTGGGCAAACTAAACTATACCTACTTAGATTTATTTGATTTTCATTTAATTTGATTGTTTTTTTTGTTTTTGTTTTTCTCACTTATTTGATGTAATTTTTCATGTGGCTCTTATGAGCATCCTGCTATAAATGCCTTATAAAAACAATCTTAATACTGTGGTGCATTGCCTTAGTACATTATTCTTCAATGGCCTGAGACTACACATAGTAATATCTCCAAAATCAGATATTATTTTGGTACCTGAATCTTTTGAAACGTTAAAACGAACATATATTGGTACTCGTACCATCAGATTGCTTGTTATAGCTTCTTCTTTGTAATTGTATTATATTATATTTTATTTTCTGTGTGCCTATAATACTTTGTAATTTCTTGGAAAAATATAAAAAATTACAAAAAAAGAGGGGTGATTGTAAAGGAAATTTGTAAATTCTGTATACAATTGTATTCTATTTCGTATGCTTTGCCTATGTATTTCACACAGCACTATGTCATGCTTAGAATTTGGCCTTCGTATGTAACCCCTCTTGTTACCATAAAAGTGCAAATGTAATATGTGAAAGTTACATAATCATGTATAAAAAACGTAAATTAATAAACAATTATTTGAATAAAAAGAACAGTTACTTGTAAAGATGCTTGTATCTATTTGTGTCTGTTCCCTACTGCAGTAGTTAATAACAATTTGGAACCACTAATCAATATGAGGATAGGAGTTGCCTATCTATAAAATTTCCAAAACAGTATACACGGTGTTCAAAATCTTAAATTATCTGGGTTAGATATACCATCTTGCATTCCTAAAAACCAAGGTTTAATGTATAAATAATCTCTCTCCATATTTTATATTAAAGCTTCTCAGGAGCCGCCAAGATAATGTCATTACAGACAACTCCACAAGCAAGTGGAATCAGTGTAGTCCATTGGATACCTAGATGAATGGGATACTGTAGCCAGTATATCTACTCCGCAATAGGGAGCCTAAACTGTAACTCGATGTAATACACAATGTAATAATATATATCTTATACCTGAAGGTGCACTAGGTACACTAAAAATTACTGTACAAAATCTTTACTACATACATTTATAGGCATGATCTTCTGCGTCTTGTTACAGTGGCTTCCCTTCTGTATACTGACCATGGAGGGTTGCTTTGCACTGCCACCATTCTGGAAACATCTTTTTTTTCAATGAATACAAGAGGAAAGGCAGATGCTGACATAGTCTACCCTAATGTGATCAGATAATGTCTTGTATTTATTGAAAATAAGGCATTGTCTGAATGGGGGCAGTGTTGAACTCGGAAGATTGTGCTAGTGCAGACTACTACAGTGATTTTCAGCATCCCCAATGGCCTCCACAAATAATTATAAAAATGATATGGTGACAAGATGGACCATTGCAAGTTGGCAAAAAAGCTAATTCCTGGAGTTCTGCTTTACGTGGTTCTGGATAAAGTCATAAAGGTGAAACGCTAGGCAGAATCCATCTGCATTATCCAAAAGGAAATAAATCATTTTGGCTGGAGTTGACTTTAATTATTTCCGAGTCACTGATCCAGAACAAACATACAGCAAATGTCAGAGCTCCTGACCAGCAAATTTACGCAGAGTTAGACAGACACTGAAAGTACTGAAATCAGAGGGTAAGAGTGACAGCCATGCTGCTAACATTTCCAGAAGGAGATAAATAATGGTGGCCTTTATTTTTCCTATGAAAGGTTTCTGTTATCGGTAACATGTACATGTTTGGTACCCCCATTCACAACCCCTACAAGCAGAGAGCAAATGGCAAAAGAAAGTGAATAGTACATAGAGGGTACAGTAGATGCAGGCAAAGTGAAAACTGGTAAATAATAGATTACGACAAGCAGCTCAAGGGATGACTGTTTGCAGACACACATTGTGTGATAATACAGAACATGAGACAGAGTAGATGAAGAGAGACAAGCTAAGCTTTCAGGGGACCTCATTTCTTGGACTTTTTCTTTAGTGACTATGTAGGATACACTTTGTTTTGATTTGGCAATGGATATTGCTCTCTGGCTCCTGGGGTGTTCTTGGATAAAACCTCTATACTACTCTGCTGAAAATCAAATCAAATCAATGAAACAAAAAGAAACAACAAAGTGTAATCTTCCTAAAGGGTACTGAAGCATGGCTTGTGTCCCTAGATACATGTGTGGTAAATTCCTAGAAGAGGCTGCAAGAAGCTACACGTGATTCCCCTGTCATTGCATCTCACCATCAGTCAGATTCTTCAGTTTTTTTACTTTAGCTACAAACAGCTTCAGAAAGGCAGAAGGCTATGAGAAGGAGATTCTCACCGGCAGTTTTCCTCCGTTCACTTCAAGGATTTAGGCTGAAACTGGGATATCTGTTTACATTTGAAGACAATAATATCTTTCCTACAGCTCCCATCTTTCCCAATGCCCTCACTGTGCTGGCAGACTAGCAGAAGTCTATAGCCTTAACAATGGACTTTGACTATGCATGCTTTTTTACAAAGCTCAAGTTAAAAATTTTCATACTGTAATTATAACTACCTGAATGTCAGTATGTCAAAGGATTGGAGGTTACAAGTTTACTGAGATACAAGTGTCTAGAATGAAAGAGATGATAGTAAGACCTTAAACAAAGAGCGTGACTGAACTACCCAGTATTTTCAACTAAAACTGGCTATATACCAGGAGAATTTAGTTAAAAATTCTGAAAAATCATTCATCAAAGCATTCAATAGTAAAATCATAGAGTCAATAGATTTCCTATGAGACCTTTGCTCAGCTACCATGCCAATATTTAAAAATCTAAGTTCAATTTCGGGATGTACATTACAATAATTTTGATTCTTTTCAAACAAATAACACATTTACAGTTAGAATTTTGTTCATTCATGACAACATTTTCATCCTTTTCCTTCAATTTCCATAGCCACTATAGCCAAAATCAATTGTTTATTTTACCCCATTAATTTTTAGAACATCAAACAGTTTATTTTAACATAACTCTACTGGGTTTTGGCCAGTTTAAGATTTAAGAAAACACCCATACAATTGGAAACAAACAGGGGGAGAATGGTAATTCAGTCCTAAATCCTTAGACCAAAGTAATATATCTCCTGAATGCCTATCCCTCAATCCCAGTTTGAAGTTGCTGAAAACACTAAAAAGCATTTCTGCAAATGAAGTTGGAGATTTTGGGCCGGATTTAAAGAAACTGCAGCTTCAAACCTCTATGACGTGTTTCAGTTTCGCCGCGTTCAAATCAATTAACTGGCGCTGCGGCGAATTGGCGAGTAAAACAGCAATAATGAATTCCGCCGTCAGCGGGATTCACTTACGATCGCGGCTTCGCCAATTCGCAAACTTATGTCTTCGTGCTTATAGCAGTTTCACATAGCGATGTGGGCTAGTGGATTAGTGCACACATCACATGTCTGTAATTCATCTCCCTCTGCTGTAGGTTCGAGGCTTACCATCTCCACCTACTTTTTTTATTTTCTTTTTTTGTTTATATTGCTAAAATGTAACGGATTACATCATATATATTGCTAAATAATGTTACACTCAGAAGCGCTTGCAAGCTTACACCATTTTAAGTGTTTTTTTGATCTTGTCTGTGTGTCGAATCGATCTTATGAAGGAAAGTACCAAAGGCAAGTGACCAAACCCCTACCCTAATTCAGGGCAAGATGAAACCTCACAATTTTACCATGGTCTTCTTCCCACATTCCATACAATGTTTAGTTCTTTAGCTATATGTGCTTTTTAGCCTTAACACACTCCATTTTTTCCACCATACAGCTTTATTCTGCACAATAGCTAAGTGCTTTGCAACTTCACTGCAGTTCACAACGTCATGGGTTCAAATCACATCACTACACTTGGGATCTCTTTTCACTCTCATTTTTTTAAACAGTTTTTTTAAACTATCTTGAATTTGGGGGGGGAGGGGGGTGTCCTACCCAAATTTCAAGCACATCAATGGAAACAACACAATTTTGATTTTATGAGTGTGGTCCTAGTTTTATCGAGATGCAATTCTTTACATATTTACCATGGTTCTTACAATTTCTTGACCAATAAACATAGGTGTCTGATATTGGACTCTCTCCATATTTCAACAACACAGGCCCTCATAGTCCAACACTACATTTGCCTCACACCTCAACACAACACTGTCACATCCCTACTCTACATTACAACCCCTCACATCACCAGTACAAGCAGCATGCAAAGTGCAAAACTCCGGCCTTGGCAGCTTAATGGGCCATACACTAACAATTTGTCTAGACTTTTTCCTGTAGACTTAACCAAACCATATAATAGAAGCTCAAACCTCAACACTTTCAATTTGGATGCAATCAGGCAGGCCCTTGCACTACATAGAAAATGTCAATCGGAAGGATAAAGTCTTCTCTAAATCTTACAGTGTGGATGGCCCTTTTGTCTGTAGGCACCCACACAAAACAAAAAAACACATGTTCAATTCTAATGTATTTATTTATTTGAGAATGACAGCAGAAGGAGGGATGCAGCAAAAGAATATTGTCACTCTCCAGTCCGTGTGCCTTTACAGCGCCAGACCACGATCTTTGCTCCATGGCTACGGGATTCTGATGTCTTCCACAACTTCCGGCAGAGTTCAGAATCCATTCTGCACCTCTACCAGCTCATAGGGGACAGGCATGGCAAGGTTGCTGGGCAGCTTCCAAGCCACTTTCGAAGTTCCAGGGTGTTCATGTTGGTCATTGGCCATGTGCCTTACCAAATATCCACTGACCACAAAAGAAAATGAGTGGAGTCCATCAAGGTGGGTTTCTACCACCTACACCCGCAAGCAGTACCACTCCTGGAAAAATAAAACAAAGGATAAGACATTTCATTATGAAAATCACATCTTAATGCCTGTTTGCTTCATTCTGAACTTCATTTAATTTCGACATCACGAGTGAAATAACACATTTTATGCCAACTTACACAAACCAGAAATCATTAATGTAAACATTTGAATACACACCTGTGACGCCAGACAGCCCATCACCACAGGCTTCCCATGGTACGTGCCATGATTCCAAGATGTTGATGTTCTGGAAAATTACAACACCATAAGATACCAAGCAGCCGTTCATGTTATCAATAACTACACAGGTGGCATAGACACAAATAAACACCTGCCAGCTCTTCTCAGCCCTTTACACTATTCACAATACCAACATGTTTATGGTTAGAGGTGCATGTTTTTGCTCAAGTAACACAATTTTACCAATGTTGACTACACTTTATCTACAATGGCAAGTGTCATTGGCAGATGATAATCACCCTCTGTCTCCCTGTGAGTGGCACCTCTGCTAACTAGCTAATTAATACACATGCCCTATCTTGACCGGTTACAGTACTTACATGTAAAGTGGCTAGCAACCAGGGTATTCCGGGTGGCCATACCGGCAGCGGTGCTCCGCCGCCTGGGGGCCGCCGGCTGACGGACCTCTGGCTCCCTCTCCTCCGTCAGCTCCCAAGAATCATCCCGGGCAACGCACATGTTGTGCAACACGCAGCACGCCAGGATGATCTTGGAAGCCTTTGTAGGAGAGTACAGGAGTTCACCCCCAGGCCGGGCCAAGCAGAGAAACCGGGACTTGAGAAGACCTATGGTCAACTCAATGATACTCCGGCTTCTCCGCAAGGCCCTGTTGTAATTCCTCTCTGCTGGGCCCTGGGGGTACCTGATTGGAGCCATCAGCCACGTCAGCTGCGGGTAACCAGCATCCCCTGAAAAATAAGAAAAATATACATTAGTTCTTCCTATCATGTGACTTTAGATGACTCCTCAAAATGGGAGACAATTAGGCATTTTACTAAACAACCTGCTCGTCTGTTTGCAAAAAATCATATGAAACATCTCAACTCTGTCTAACTGCCTAAATCACTAATACAAATGGGAAAAAGGACACACAAAGTGGTGGGTTTCTCTTGCAAGTTCCAACTTGGCCCCTATTTTGTTCCTATTACATTAGCCTAGGTCTTACTTCTGGAATATATCTGCAACTAGAGTGAGGAAACCAATATTGACTCACTTATGCAAAGTACTTTGGGGATATGGCAATACCATTGGAATCATTTGTAGGTTTTCTTTGGGTGGCTAGAGGACACCATTTACACATTGGTTAACCACCTTCATTGGACTCAAAGACAACTTTGCAAATCTTTCTTTTGTGAGCTGCTAAGCTGCTGATCTGGTTGTGTGTGAACAGCCTGACAACTAATAACACATCCATTTTAGGTAGGCTTTGCTTAAATCAGGGTGTACACCGATGTAGCTTATTCCTATGTCTATGTAATCTTACAGTTTATGTTGTTAAGACAAAATACTTTACCAATAAGCCACCCTTCGGGCATTTGTCCACTTTCAAACACCTCGTACAGAGTACTTGTTCTTAACATACTGGAATCATGGCACGACCCTGGGTGACCAGTGTTGACACTCATGATGCGCTGTTTGGCGTCACACACTAATTGGACGTTCACAGAGTGGTACTGCTTGCGGTTCCGGTATTCACTTTCGTGGCTCCTTGGGGGCCTAATGGCTATGTGGGTGCCATCGATTGCCCCTAGGATTTGCGGCATGTGTGCCCGCCGGTAGAAACCCAACTTGACTTCATTCCACTCATTTTCATTCTGTGGCCAGTGGATAAAATTGGGCACTATATCCACTATGGCATTAATGACCAACATGAACACCCTTGAAACTGTGGGCTGGCTAATGCCCATGATACTTCCCGAAGTGGCTTGGAAGCTGCCACGCCCTAAAATATACAAAGTGGCCAGCAATCTGGCCATGCCGGGCACCGCATGGCCGCGCTGTGTGTCCGGGTCAATTTTCTCTGCTATGAGCTGGTAGAGGTGTAGAATAGTTCCTCGCTCGAGCCGGAACTTCCTCCTGACATCAGAATCCCGCAGCTTGTCCAAATAGATCCTTGGAGCAAAAATGCGTGGCTGGCGAGGTAAGGGCACACGGACTGGAGGTGCTGCTGCTGGAGGTGCTGCTGCTGCTGCTGCTGCAGCTTCCCCACCTTCTGCTGCCTCCTGTGCCAGGGCTTCCTCAAACAAGGCACCAATAAATGCCAGCATTGCACCATCTAATGCGTCTGGGATATCGTCCTCCATTTTGAACGCGCAAATTCGCGAATGCGCAGATATATATAGAAACGGCCGCTAATTATCACACCTGTGAGCCAGCTATAAAAGGAGCACATGGCCAATATGGCTGCTGGATGTTATAGATCGATGTTTCTTATGTGCTAGCAAGACCCTGTGACCCACAACCTACATTATCTGGAGGTAAGACAATTGTATCTCTCTCTCCCAAAAAAAAGGAAGGAGACAATTTGTACTTATCTTGGGTGTGCTTAAGTTGTCTATGGTGAATCCCCTCCAACCCACAATAGCTTGGGAACCCCTCAAGTGTCTTTTAATCATTGGCAGTTGGCCCCATGTGCATGTGGTTTGGACATGTGTTTTCTCATGTTTGTTAAAGGTGTGCAGTCTAGATTTGGCATCTAAACCTGCCCCCTTACCTTCCCAGCTTCCAAAGACACCATTTTTGCTTTCCTGATAACTGTAATTTATTATGTGCACGTATGTAGGTCATGCGATTTCTCATGTATGTTTAATGTTTGCAGCCTCCTTTTGCCTATAAAGGATTACACCACCACCACCACCACCACTGTGTTTGTGCCATTAGGTAAGTGTTTGGAGGGCCTCGTGTGATTTGTACCCCTATGCGTTTTCTTATGTGTTTTTTTTTTACATTTCTTTGCAGCCTCTTCTGCTCTTTGCCACCACCACCACCACCACCACCACCACTGTGTTTGTGCCATTAGGTAAGTGTTTGGAGGGCCTCGTGTGATTTGTACCCCTATGAGTTTTCTTATGTGTTTTTTTTTTCCATTTCTTTGCAGCCTCTTCTGCTCTTTGCCACCACCACCACCACCACCACCACCACCACCACCACTGTGTTTGTGCCATTAGGTAAGTGTTTGGAGGGCCTCGTGTGATTTGTACCCCTATGCGTTTTCTTATGTGTTTTTTTTTTACATTTCTTTGCAGCCTCTTCTGCTCTTTGCCACCACCACCACCACCACCACCACCACCACTGTGTTTGTGCCATTAGGTAAGTGTTTGGAGGGCCTCGTGTGATTTGTACCCCTATGCGTTTTCTTATGTGTTTTTTTTTTACATTTCTTTGCAACCTCTTCTGCTTTTTTTGCCACCACCACCACCACCACCGTGTTTGTGCCATTAGGTAAGTGTTTGGAGGGCCTCGTGTGATTTGTACCCATATGCGTTTTCTTATGTGTTTTTTTTTTTTCCTTTTCTTTGCAGCCTCTTCTGCTCTTTGCCCACTACTACCACCACCACCACGACCAAGTCTGTTTGTGCCATTAGGTAAGTGTGTTCTGTAACTGTTCACTAATTATACTGTATATGAAGAGCAATCTGCAAATCCTGTTTTTTCTGTTTTCTCTTTTGTCATTTCAGATTTAGGAGTTTGGGGCTCTTTGCTGCTGCTGGACAGCCAGATTCTCTGCCCACCTCGTGCTCCCATGGCCCCACCCACTGGAAGGATGAGAAGGGGCAGGGTGGCCAGGGGGGCCAGGGGGGCCAGGGGGGGCAGGGGGGGCAGGGGGGGCAGGGTGGGCAGATCGTCTGGCTCTGGTGTGAGGGAGGCTCCAGCTGTATCCATGAGGGAGTCCACCATCCCCATCCCGGAGGAGGAAGCCGGGGGAGGTGTTAACACACCAAGTGGACAAGCTGGCTCTTCTGACAGTAGTCCTGGAGCGGGTCCGTCCACCAGAGTCAGCTTGTCCACATTACCCCGGCTTCCCCGTTTCACCCACAATCAGTGCTGTGCCCTGGTCCACGCCTATATGGCCAGATATCAGGCGATACATGGGACCAGGGCCGCGTCTTACTCAGTAACAGAGAAGAACAGATTGTGGGATGAAATCCGGGATGCTGTAAATGCACTGGGTGAAGCACCTCGCCACCGTGACAGTGTGCGGAAGAAGGTCAACGACATCTGTGGGTCCGTTCGGAAGAAGCTAATTGCATGGGCTGCGGAGGGTCTTTATGACCGTCAAGGTCGGCTGGATGAACGTGCACGAAGTTCTCTCTGGGATTATCAATTACCTTTCTTGAACATCATAGGACCCGATACCATCTTTCCCAGAGAGGACTTAGATTCGGATGCTTTGCACCGAGGTAGGATATTATCTTGGATGTCAATTGTGTGAGTTGTTTGGAAAAGATTAACTACTATCCTATGTGTGACATTAAGAGAATGTGATACTTGCCCTTCCAATTGTCCTTTTTTTGTTTTCCCCAACCTGCAATTTGTTCATCTGTAGCACGGATCTCAGCCCCTCCACAGCCCATGCAGCTTGGCGAACCAGACGGACTCACAGGTGTTGACATCAGTGCTGACCCTCCTCCTGGTAGGTCCAATATCATACTGTGCCAAACAATGTAGATGTTTTTTTTTTGCCAAGATAGCTCATATTGCTATGTCCTTTACAGAAGATCCGCAGCAGGGAACACACCCAGTGCAGCTAGGCCTGGAGGAAGGTGTTGGTATGTCTAGTCAAATAATGTTTTTTTGAATCTTATTAACCCCATTAACACACATGTTTTTTCTTAGGAAAGAGTGTTGCCTTTTAGATGTTTACCCTGCAAAACACAGTTGACAGCATTAATGGGTGCCGTCATTAGTAGGCAGACCAAGCCTTCTTAACCTTTGGGAGGGTTTAGCAAGTGTCCTATGAGCCCAGGAAAGCACTTTTGAATGTTTGGCCTCAATGCTTCATTCATGAAGCTAGGAGGGCAATCTGGCCATAATCATTACTGACTAAGGTTATGTACTAAACATGTTTTTTTTTTTTTGTTTTTAAAAGAACATCAGGCCCCTCTTGACGTTGCAGCTGGAGTTGGATCAGGAGCTGGCGACGATTCTGCATCCAGTGCTGTGGTATGTGATATAAGGGAACAAGGTGCACATGTAACATTTCAATGGTAGCATTGATTTTGGACTAGATGTGGCTTACATTGTGTGTGTTAAATTAGTGCTATGACATTCTGACGATGCACCAGCACAACAAGAGTTCTATCTTGAACATCAGGGAATTATGTTATAATTTGGTGTGCCACTAATGTTCCAAAAACATCCAGGATCTTTAAAGTCCGGCCCGTCTTTGATTTTCCAGGTCCAAAATCATGGGTATCGTTTGGTTGGGTTGTCCTGTAGCCGATTGATGGCAAGATTTTAGACAACATACGTAGATGTATAAAGTCATTGGTGTAGTAACAGATTTACCAAAAGCATAAACAACCTACCACACCAGGGTTAATTGGGAACACCTTCATGTTGAATCTTTTTTGCCTTTGTCATATTAGTCACACCAATATAATATGTACCCATTATCAGAAGTGTTGCTAGCTTGGATAATCTTACAATGAACAAGTACTCATTAGAAGCACATCAAACTTTTCAACGTTCTGCTTGGGGTGTTAAGTTGTCAAACTAATCTGAAATATTTAGTCATGATGTTTGATAATGATTTGGTCTATTTCTTCTGCTTTCAGGTAGCCTTAGATGCAGAGGGATTGTCACCTACCCAACTTCGTCCATCTATGCTGGATGTAGCCGAGAGGCTGCTTGATGAGTATCAGGTCCAAAATGAGTTAAGGAGGCGTACTCAGCAATCTACTGAGGCAGTACGTCTGCTCGGGCTCATACAGGAATCTGTAGCAACAATGGTACAGGTTCACCAGGATATGTTACAGGTTCAACAGGATATGCGTAACAGCTTGGTAAGTTTAGCAGACCAGCATCAACGGGATCGGCAAAGTGTTGACACTCAGGTGCTGGCCACACGCCAATGCCTGTTTGGATCTGAAGATGCCCCATTGGCAGAGCCCTCCCAAACATCTCACTCACCTGCCACTGCAGGTTGTGGTAGTGGGAGGGTAATGCCAGTGTTGGCCACTTGTCAGGCAGCTGGGGATGGGACAATTCCTCCTGTAGCCACTCCTAGCACTTCACACTCCGTTCGGACTCCCACACCCCTCAATGAGCAATCCTCCTGCACAACCTCAATGCGCACTGGTTCCACAGTACCCCTTCCACCTGACTACATTCCCTCCACACCTTTATCACTTCACTCCTCCCCAGGCCGTTCTTCTTTTTTGTCACCAATGCGACATGTCGTTTGCCCCCGCACCGTGGACCACAACAAACAATCAACCACCACTCCCCACACATCTTCACAACCCTTGCACCACCAGCAGCATCAAATAGCCTTGGAGCAGCAACGATCCCATCTCATGGTAATGGCACACGTTGCCCAAATGCTTAGGCTGACCCCAGAGCAGATGACACTATTGGCCGAACATCTTCTGTCTGGGACATTTCCAACGTTCAACACCCTGCATCATCAGCAGCCTCAGACAGAAGATATGATCCTAATGGGCCACTTGAGCACAACTCTACAGTTAACCCCAGACCAGATGGAACTCTTGGCACACCATTTGATGGCAGGAAACTTAACAATGCTCACCACACTGCTTCAGGCACGACCACCAACTTGATTTTTTGTTTTTTTGTTTAATTTGGTTTAGTTTTGTTAATGATTTACATTGGCCAATTTTTTGGGCCATTTTTTTTTTAATTTGAGGGTGGCACAATATGATTTATTATAGTGCTTCTTTTGGGGATGAAATAAAATTTTATGCAAAATGATTAGTTTGTGTTTGCTCTTTGGTTTTTTAGGAGTGTTGGTGGCCAAGTAATGGCCCTGGTTAATGTAGGCATTTATACACACGTGCTTCTCTATCTCCAAACATATGATTTCATGTAAATTTAGATAACTCAATGTTCACATAACGACCCAAGAAAAGGTCTCCCTTCAAATGTAGCTTCAAAACAAGTCTCAAGGCTAACATAAACCAAAGCCAACATACTAACAATTACAGACCACACCACTCAAGTAAACAAATACAACACAAAAGACATTCGATGTGTACACCAAAAAGAAAACTTGGGTAATAAAATAAATGTTTTAATAACACATGTGGGTGTCTACCAACTGTAGCGTACAAAAAATATATTACAATATATAATAGAATGAACTAAATTGCCAATGTAACATTTGTGTTGCAAAGAGCAACATACTTAAATTTAATTTAGATAAACATTTTAAACATTTTTTATGTTTTGACATCATTTTTTGGAAGGTTTTCACAAAAACAATTCTTTTTTGTAAACATTTGTGGTTTTGTCCGTTGCCATAAAAACAACAAGGCTTTTTTGTAAACATTTGTGGTTTTGTCCGTTGCCATAAAAACAACAAGGCTTTTTTGTAAACATTTGTGGTTTTGTCGGTTGCCATAAAAACAACAAGGCTTATTTGTAAACATTTGTGGTTTTGTCGGTTGCCATAAAAACAACAAGGCTTTTTTGTAAACATTTGTGGTTTAGTTTGTTACCAAAAACAACAAGGCTTTTTTGTAAACATTTTTGGTTTAGTTTGTTACCAAAAACAACAAGGCTTTTTTGTAAACATTTTTGGTTTTGTCGGTTGCCATAAAAACAACAAGGCTTTTTTGTAAACATTTGTGGTTTTGTCCGTTGCCATAAAAACAACAAGGCTTTTTTGTAAACATTTGTGGTTTTGTCGGTTGCCATAAAAACAACAAGGCTTATTTGTAAACATTTGTGGTTTTGTCGGTTGCCATAAAAACAACAAGGCTTTTTTGTAAACATTTTTGGTTTAGTTTGTTACCAAAAACAACAAGGCTTTTTTGTAAACATTTTTGGTTTAGTTTGTTACCAAAAACAACAAGGCTTTTTTGTAAACATTTTTGGTTTAGTTTGTTACCAAAAACAACAAGGCTTTTTTGTAAACATTTTTGGTTTAGTTTGTTACCAAAAACAACAAGGCTTTTTTGTAAACATTTTTGGTTTTGTCGGTTGCCATAAAAACAACAAGGCTTTTTTGTAAACATTTTTTTTTTGGTTGCCAAAAACAAGGCTTTTTTTTTTTTTTTGGTTTTTTTGGTTCCCAAAAAAAGGGTTTTTTAAAAATTTTTATATTTTTTTTGGTTGCCAAAAACAAGGCTTTTTTTGTTTTTTTTGTTTTTTTGGGTCCCAAAAAAAGGGTTTTTTTATAAATTTTTATATTTTTTTTGGTTGCCAAAAACAAGGCTTTTTTTGTTTTTTTTTGGTTTTTTTGGTTCCCAAAAAAAGGGTTTTTTATAAATTTTTATATTTTTTTTGGTTGCCAAAAACAAGGCTTTTTTTTTTTTTTTGGTTTTTTTGGGTCCCAAAAAAAGGGTTTTTTATAAATTTTTATATTTTTTTTGGTTGCCAAAAACAAGGCTTTTTTTTTTTTTTTGGTTTTTTTGGGTCCCAAAAAAAGGGTTTTTTATAAATTTTTATATTTTTTTTGGTTGCCAAAAACAAGGCTTTTTTTGTTTTTTTTGTTTTTTTGGGTCCCAAAAAAAGGGTTTTTTTATAAATTTTTATATTTTTTTTGGTTGCCAAAAACAAGGCTTTTTTTGTTTTTTTTTGGTTTTTTTGGTTCCCAAAAAAAGGGTTTTTTATAAATTTTTATATTTTTTTTGGTTGCCAAAAACAAGGCTTTTTTTTTTTTTTTTTTTTTTTTTGGGTCCCAAAAAAAGGGTTTTTTTTTAAACTGTTTTTGATTTTTTTGTTAGATTTTTGTTTATAATGGGCAACAATTACAAATGTGACATTTCTTTGTGTTGCAACGTGCAACATAAGTAAACAAACAACCAAAAAAAAATACTAGGATCTTTTTAAAGGTGTGACATTCCTAACGAATGGCTCCTTAGGGTCTGGATCCACGCCACAAAGGTGTTCCAAATAGAGAATTCGGTCTCCGCACCACCTCATATAATCCAGGAGGACCTCGTAGGTGAGGTGGGTGTGCCCTGGGTAGAAAAAAACATGACAATTAGTTTTAGGCAAAATGATCCAAACAAGGATTGTAATTAATGTGCCTCAACAAATATGCTTAGGAGTCTATTGGTTGGCTTTTATCAACACTCTGAAGCAAATATGCTAAATTGCTGTTGTAAACCTTAAACTCAAACTTTCACAGCAAATTGTTCAAAAGGTTACATAAGATGGCTTGGAATGTTAGTAGCAGTTCCACCAAAGCTAAGTAAAATGCTTTTCTGCATGTAAACACAAGCAATCATTTTGAAGAATGTAAGGTGTTTTGGGTTCAATTGGTCAACACGATACATGTGCACACATTTATCTCTATCACCATTGGAATCTGTGGAGCGTTCTCTCTCACTCTTACTGTCTATAGATTGAACCTGACACATAGTAGAGACTCACCCTTAGGAATTTTGAGGGCCAGTTCTGGACGGAGCAGATGTGTCTGCTCCCCTGATCTCCTTTCCGCCATCCCAGCTGTGTTAAGAGAGAAGAAAAAGTTTATCAACAAATGGACTCACGCTAACTGTAGGTTACGCAGTCATGAAAACGCTCTAACACCCACTCATTACCCCTCCACATTTCCCTGAAAGTTTTATTTAGACATTGATATGGTGGTGATGCAGATTTGTACAGTGCAAGCGTCATTCTTCTGGGTGAAGCTTGTAGCGTTAAGGATACGTACTCCCTGCTTTTGTGCTGATTGTGTTTTTCTGATGTTTTTGGTGCCTCAGCCCTGCCTGTTCTAAGTGTAAGAAACATATCATTTTGGGAGGGCTGCGGAAAACTAATCAGGTTAGACTTACACTCTCTAGGTTTTTGGGGACAAGAGAAATAACAATCCTCCTTTTTACATGGCCCCTGTACACACCTCTAGGCACCTCCCTCCTGTTGTTTGACCCCACAGCAGGCAGCTTGCTATGGAGGCACATGAGATGAAGCCAAGCACCCTGTGCCTGTTCAGGCACTAGGCTGTGAGCCAGCCTTGCCCCCCTCCCTTCCAATGGTCTCAATGATTAGGAATGACAGCATCAGGAGGCAATATTGGCATGCTGTCACCTCAGTTAAGGAGGAGGGGGAGTCTGTTCCAGACAAGTATTAGTGCAAAAATTTGGACCGTAAAAAATGGTCCCAGTAAGTCTTAGGGGGAATATGCACACCTATCACTTGGAATACTAATGCATAGAATGCATTCACATAAAGAACCCGCTGCCTTTAGAACAACTTGAAGCCTGAGCGGGGACATACACAGTTAGCATTTCTCCACTTACTAAGTAGACACATTACTGGAAAAGCACACAACTTACCATCATCAGGTTTTTTTGGGGCCCCTGAAGTGGATGGCGTGGCTGGCTCTGGAGAAACTGCACAAAAAGAACACAAATTGTGAACTGGAATGTGGTACATTACCGAGGAAGAGTATTTATGAAAGATTGACAAACACACATTTTCAGTGTTGACTAAATCAGGACATGATTAAATTACAATGTCCCCTAAAAATTTACAAGTACAAAGCACACATTTCCAATGTAGAGAAACTAACACCAATTTAGAATAGGGTGGCTTGAGATAACTTACAAAAGATAACATGTCCTGTAAAGCTCCCCAAAACCACCTTTCAAACATGAAGGTTAAGCAAGAGTGTTTCATGACCAACCTTCCTGTCACATATAGCAAAACTACACTTGCTTTGACTCCAACTTAGATTATCCTAGATACACATCATCCTAGCACACACAATTCATGTGAGAATCTAATTTTAGGTACTTACAGACTAGTTCAGGGGAGCCTGGAGTGGGGGAGGATGGGGGAGACCCTACATGGGGGGATGGTGTCCCTTCATGGGGGGATGGCGTTGTATCTCCTAGAAACACAAAGACACAAATACAATCCTTGAACAAAAGCTATTTGATAAAGGCACACAGAAAGTAGTCTGGAAACATTGAAGGTAGTAGTTACAGTGGACTGGGTAAGCAGTGGCCCCTCTTCCCCAGTCCTCCACAACAAACATCCTCAATGTCAGCTGCTACAAAACCCCAATGTCAAAATATATATATTACAGCCCTTATATTTACCAGGACACATTGAACACACAAACACATGTAGAATACTTACTTCCCCTTTGAGGAGAGCCCAGGTCCTCATCCGAGTCGGACCAATTGGCCTCTTCTTGGCCAACAGTTTGTTCCTGGCCCGGATCCAGGCGACTTGGCCCTGCCTGAGGCTCCTCTCTTGCTGAAGTTACATCAACCACAAAAGAAAACAAAACAAACAATCATTCCTCCAAGTTCGACCTAATACACAACACACCAGCACATCCACATTACTTACAGGGGGCCTGAGAAGGCTGAGCCGCAACATCCTGATCACTGGTTTCTAAAATAAAAGAAAAACATTATATATTATTTATGGACACAAATAGGCAGTAACCTCTCATCATGCTAGCACCATACTCAATGCCCCTACAATTCAGAACATAGAAGTGCACTTACACCAATGAGATGCATTGACCATGTTTTAAAACAGGAGGGCACCATGCAAATTAAGCGGGCGCCTAAGGCCTCGCACCTACAGGGGCCTTGCGGCCAGTGGCGGAGCACCAACATTTCGAAGGGCGCAGTCAGGGAAATCTCCCAAGTAAAAGATTGCTTTCAATCCTCGGATCAAAAAGTTGCAGCAGTGTGCTGCAGTCCCTTCACTGCGTCTGCCAGGTGTCTGTTGTCCGCTGACACTTACTCCTCCTTCTCTGCCTGGGGATTGGCCGTCTGATCATGTTATCCTAAGATGTGGAGGAATCGGTAGGTGTGTACCTGCACCAGTAGGAAGTGACTGGCCGGTCAACTCACTCTGCTATCATCAGTTGTTGCTCTGGGAGGAGAGCTCCGCCCTGGACCCGGAACATACAGGTAACCAGGCCCAGACTTGATATTTTGCAGGCTGGTCATAGATTTGTTGTGTCCACTATGCAAAGTGGTTGAGTAGCCCCAGGGAAGTTGGAAGAGTCTGAAAATGGTTGGTGGAGGAGGAGGAGAAGAAGGCCCTGGGTGGCTGGGGGACAAGGAGAGGGCCCCTGGGGGTTTTCTAGAGGAGGAAAGATCCACAATGACGCCAGAGTCAATTGCCAAGGAAGAGAGTGGAGCTGAGCAAGTCCTGCCTATCTGACATGAAAGCCAAACATGGTGTAGATGGAGCCCTTTGCCCTACACAATGACAGCACCAGAGGTGGAAGGTGAGTGGTAGCGGGTCTTTGACATTATAGAGCATATGGACTCTGTCCATTATTGGTAGTTTTGTTTGGAGTTGTCCTTTAGATGTTTAACTGTGTTGTTTTTGACCCGAGCTGTGAGGGACTGAGGTATGACAGCCCACTATGCTGAGACTTATAGTGCCCTAGAATGTTGAGGACTGAGGAATCCTTAGTCCCTAACAGAGGGCACTACAAGTCTTAGCATAGCAGGCAGTATTTCCTCATTCCCCTACAGAGAGGATTACAAGTCCAAGCAGGTAGCCTTCTGCAGTGGGACTTGTTGTGCCCTTGACTGTGGTGGACTGAGGAAGGGAAGTGTAAGAGGGTCTCTGTAAGCTCAGATGTATGGGGGAGCTTTGGGGAACACAGAGTTCCCTTTTACACCAGAGTCCCCAGCTTCCCCCCTCAAATAATGGTTCCCAAACTCTCCTTATATCAGAGTCTTCACCAGGGCAGCTGTTAGAAATCACGGGGCCCCGTACAGTCTATCTGATGGGGCCCCCAAAAGCCCGCCCCTTACCCCACCCATGACCCCGCCCACCTGCCTTAAAAAATGCAGCTTTGTCTTCCAGGGATAGTTATCTTCGAAACAAAGTCGGAAGCTGACGGTCAGGCCCCCCTGATAAGTAACTCTACAGGAGGCCCGATGGTACCCCCTTTATTGGCAGCCCTGGGTGGACCCAATCAGACCCTCAATTTACCTCTATGGAGCAGCGGATGTAAACCTACTTGTGTCTGTTTAAACTTGCCTACCTCTGATCTGGTCCGATAAAAAAACCCTAAGGGGGTCTGTCCTGCTCCATCTAGGTGGTCGGGTGTAAATAGACAATGGAGTCCATTTACACCCCACTGGCCATAGAGTAGAGTGGGCTCTGTCCATGTCTGCTCTGCATAAACTGAGTGGACATGGACCTGTCATCTGCCCACTCTGCTCTGATCAGTAGAGAGATCCTCCGCTGAACAAAGCGGAGTCCATCCAATGTGATAGGGGCCTAACGCAGGCCATAGATAATGCGATTTTATTTCCTGCAACCATAGTCAGGAGAAAACAATGATTCTGCCACCTGGTCCCCTTTAGGAGAACACAATGATTACTTGCTAGCTGCTAGCAATAATTGCATGTGAAATCTGACAGGCTGGTTGTATGCAAGTCTATCAAGTGGATCAACTTGGGTACAATCTGCCTGTCCATAGGTGGTTTGAATCTCGGCTGGTTCCTGCTGAACCTGCCGGGATTCGAACCATATATGGCCGGCTGGACCATTTTGGTCTTTCATTAAGCATTGTTGTCATGGATAAATGGATCTCTCTTCTTTCTTTCTTTTGTTTGTATTTGTCTGAGCTGCGCCTCGGTGCACTGCCCTGTTTTGCAAGTTTTGTTTTACCACTTACTAAGTCCCGGTTCACATTATTGCGGCTGCGGAGATCGCATGTAATTTGGAGCGCACTGCTCCTTCATTACATGCGATCTCCTGTGCGGATGCAAGTTCAGCCATACACTTTGTATGGCTGAATTCGCACTGTATCCGCACCAAACTCGCACAGGACCCTTTTTTTCAGCCGCATCAGGATTGGGTCACACAGTGGTTCACACTTGTGCGATCCGATCCTGTGCGTACTGTCAGATCGCACTGCGATATGCGATCCAACTGGGGGTGTCGTTAACATTTAATTGACACCCCCTGCGTATCGCATATGGCAGTGTGAACTGCCTCTTGTGCGGATGTGATGCGGGAACAGGCTGCATATTCGCAGCCTTCCCGCATCGCACAAGTGTGAACCGAGCCTGAGTGTTTGTTGTTGCTGCAATGTCTACAAAAGTTTAATAAACATACCCTTTAAAAAAAAAAATATATATATATATATGCATTTCACTGTTCTTTCTTCAATGATGATCTTCATTATCATCATGATAATCACACAGTACAGGCTCTGTGGCTCAAAGCACCTGTACTGTGTGAGTGTGACTGTCATCATGATGATAATGATCACCATATTTGGCTGCTCCCTGCTATATAAATATATATAATATAATATGATATAATATAATATATATATTAAAATAGGCAATAAACCAGGGTATGGGGAAAGGTGTGTGCTGTGTCATGTCATGAGACTGTACCTTTCCTGTGTGACTTATGCCAGATCCCTCTGTGTCTGCACTGCTGGACAAGCTGCTGAGTGGAGATCACACAAGGACTCATCTGTGTGCCTGCCCTGCACGGATCGTTTCCAGTTCCAGGCTCCAACTAGCTGCCCCTAGCCTGCCAGCACTCTTCTGCCTGATTCCCTCAGCACTTACTGGCTAAAGAAGTCAGGCAGTGTGCAGGCCAGCAGTGGGGACTTACAGAGCCGGGACTTCCTCACATTACAAGAAAGTGTGTGCAAGTCCGTGGGGACGCCCGAAATTAAAAAAATAGTCCCCAGAGGCTGTAGCGATCTCTCTGCTCTAGAGGGGAACAGATGGGGGCCCCCCCACAGCCCAGCAGGGAATATGAATACCCAGGACTCTGGCAGGGAACAGTATATTATGTACACTAACTGACTGTACACAGTCACATTCTACATGAAGTCTGAAGCTGCCGGCCGGGCCCCCCTGATAAGTGACAGGGCCAGGGCCCCCTACAGAAGGACCGGTGGTCCCCCCCTATCAGCGGCCCTGGTCTTCACACTTCCCTCTTACAGTGTAGTAAGTCTGGAGACTCCGATGTAAAGGGGGCTCTGTAAAATGTGATTAGAGATTAGAAATTTCTAACATTTTTATTTTCTACTTACGATCCACAATTTTCAGCTGCTCAAATGGCTCGCTGCCTCTGACTGCATATTGGAGTGTGGCCGTCCTCCTCCTCCCCTTCTTCACCAAAAGCACAAGAGGGTGCCGTCCGTCCGCTTTGGCTAGAAGCAGAAGAAAAAAAAAAAACATAAAAAATACGAATGTACATAGTAGTATTAAAGGTTGTGAAGAGACACTTGATGGGGTGTTGGTATTAGTGTTGTTGCATAGCTAAACACATGTCCACCTACCCAAAAAATTGTAACCTATCTGGTCACATGTAATGTATATTTTTACTTACCGGAGATTTGCTCCACAGCCTTTAGCAGGAGCTTGGGTGAGCGCCTTTTGGCATCACTCCAGGCCCGCTGCAGATCCACTATCTCAGGCAGAAACTGAAATCTCCGCTGCAGCCTCATCCGGAGACGACACATCATCTTGTGCTTTTGGTGAAGATGCGTATAAACTTTATCATACCCCCAGAGGAGGAGGAGCTGTGGAAAGAGCAGTGTATGTTTGAGTCCAAGTATGTCCAAAATAGTACAGTCTTCAAATAACATGCTAGGTCGTCTTTGAGATATTGTAGAACAAAGAATTCCATTTCTGGTGATACATATACATCGATGTCCAAATCTACCTCCATGACATAGGTTGCCCCACACTGGTGATTTCCTCTACATGATATAGCCATTTTCTCAATTGGCCTTTCATAACACACCCAGGGCCGCCATCAGGGGGGGACAGGCAGTCACTGTATTTACAACCTTATTGCTGTCCATTTAGCAGGGTGCAAGTAACTTTACACACATGTAGCATAGGTATCAACTTTTGTCACCATGTTAAAAGGACAGCAGTATGGGTAGCATTACAGTGACTGTTATTAGTCCAGGCTCACTAAACTAGCCAATGCTTGGAAAAGCAAGCCATGCAGATTGCTTTTCAGGTCCCTTTTAACACGAGCTGTCTGATTGGGTGTGGCTGTTAATTTTTGACGCAGACCTGATAAGCCCCTCAATTCTCCTTTATGGAGTGTTATATGTAAATGGGATTGCTTCATTTGAGATGCAGATTTAAACTGTGTATGGCCAGGCTGAAGGTACCCAAGTTGATTGGTCGATCACCTGGAGGACAACGTACAACCAGTCTGTCAGATTTTACACACACTTATCGCTAGCATCTCTTGTAGCCACTAGCAATAATCACTGTGTTTTCCTGGCAGGGGCAGCACCAGGAGAACACAATGGCTCCGCAGGAGGGTTTCCCCTGTCTGTGTTGATGGTGGAATCAAGGCAAAATGTTTTTCCTGCAAGCCACGGGACAAACAAAGATAGTTTTTTAATTAATCCATGATTTTGCCAAAATGGAAAAAAAAAGATGTTTGCTTTGTATATTCTTAAGTTTGCTACATAACTAGAACATGTAACAGTGTTATATCATTGCAGGAGATTTCCCTTCACTTCCTGTCTTGGTGTCACCAGGACAGGAAGTGAGGGAATCTCCCGTGGGGATATAGCCAGCAATTCTTTCCTTTTATATATACTATGGACATTATAAGGCAACAATTGCAAGCTATTTCCCCACAGTGATATTCCCCTCACTTCCTGTCTTGGTGACACTAAGACAGGAAGTGAGGGAAAATCTCATGCAATGATATCACCCTACTAGAAATTGTAGTTCCGTCTAAAAAGTATACATAAAGTAAGCACTTGGTTTCCAAAGTGGCAAAATTATGGAGGAGTTAAAACCCCATAGTGTGATCGGGTAATCTGACGGTGTGTTCCTACACTCCTCAATGTGTCTGTTCATTAAGCTGTGCTGAATTATCCTTGATTCACAATTCCTGCAAGAGTTGCACATGGTATGTGGGAGATGCAAATTTAAGGTGGCATAATTATCCACACAATCACACATAATCCTTTTTAAAGGTCACCAGCAGAATTTGATGGCATAGTGGTTCACAGCAGTGCCATCATATTCCAGTTAGATCTGTAAATTAACAAAGCAATGTGATCTGGGGGTGTATTTAACTTGCAATGGACACCCCCATTCATTATCATATGGCAGTGTGAGATGGGTGTGTTGGGAATGTGATCCATTGAGACAAGTGATTATACACTCATGTGTTTCTTTTAGAGGTGATTTGTTCAAGGCAATCCTTTGAAGACATGACCATTCCAGATTTTTGTGATCACTGATTCCATCTCAGGTGAACCAATTAGCTGCTGTGTGCAGATCCAGCTTATGATGGTAAGAGTGTCAGACAAGACAAACGGGGCCGAGCTTGCAGTGTGTATGGATGTATGTAAGGCAATAATTTTTGGCATTATGCATTTAGGGAATATAATGTTTCTAATCTTGCATATATGAAAAGGGTCAATACATTTGTCTTTATCTAGATAGATTCCAAAGCGTCAGAGCAATCTGTCACAGATAATTGGGTTTCATTTTGTGTAAAAGTTGAAACGAATCAAATCTATCTATATACAGGCATAGCCCACTTTAAGTACACAATGGGACCAGGGCATGTATGGAAACTGAAAATGTACTTAAAGTGAAGCAATCCCTTTTTTCTTTTCTCGATGCATGAAAATACACCAGCTCCATTGTAAATTTTGGCCACATTGACATAGCCTTACTCCCAAACCATGTGGGAGCATGTTAAGGGGATCCAGGACTATGACATGATAGATTACCTAGGCAAGCTGGCCAGCCACAAAATGGATATGGTGTAGTCCTGGGTACCTGGGTACCCTGTCGTTGCTCCCTAAGTTTGTTATCCCTGTCACTTATGGTTTGTGAGCAGTGTCATGGCAAGCTGAACAAGCTGTGTCCTTACTCACGATTGTATATAAAGTGAGTGTACTTAAAGCAGGGTATGCCTATCTATATCTATATAGAAAGTTCAGAGATGTGAACCTGTTCCCTATTATATACACTAATATATGGTATATAACATATTCTATAATGTATCTAATGTATATATATTGTATATAATATATACATAGTATATATATTGTCTAATATATATATTTTTTAGATACACATACATACATCTATATATATATACACATATAATATATATATATACATATAATATATATATATATACATATAATATATATATACATATAATATATATATATACATATAATATATATATATATATATATACATATAATATATATATATACATATAATATATATACATATATATACATATAATATATATATATATATATATATATAATATAATATATATATATATACATATACATATACATATAATATATATATATATATATACATATATACACATATATATATATACACACATACATATATATATATATATATATAGGGAACAGGTTCACATCTAGGAAGTTTCTATAACAGGAAGCTTCTAGATCACGTCTAATAGGCAGAAAGTGCATGCGCAGATCAGCAGACCAAAAGTTTCTTGCACACCCGCTAGATAAGCGACCCACCCAGCCACCATCCCCCATCCCCCATCCCGCACCCTGCACACTCACACCCCCTCCTTACCTTACACACAAATGCCACGATTTCGGCTGTAAACAGTGCAGGAGCCATGATGCACACTTACGACAGGGCCTGGACAATTTCCGGAAACGTGTGCACGCAGCAAAAGTTTCGTTTCCGGTTTCATGTATAAATGTGAGAACGCGGTTTTGTATATTCGCGAATTCGCGAATAGTGAACATACACAACCATTAAGCAGATTTAACTTAGAAAAAGAAATACAAATACATACATTTGTGGACACCAGAAAACTTTATTTAGACACATGAAGACATTTTAAAAAAAAAATTGGAAACATGCTGTTTATTACATTTGTATTTTTCAAACCAAAACAACCTTTGTACAACATTTAGACCATATACATCGACAAAGAGCCCATAATCAACAGATGCATGTGCAGATTGACAGAATTATGTTAACAGCAATAAATACTTACAGAGAGTCAACACACAACACAGCCAAATCTCACCTCCATAAATAACAAAGGGCCAAAAATGTTACCCATAAAACATGTGACACACAAATATATTGGACCTCTTCGTAGGTCAAATCTTTCCTGATGTCTGAGTGAGCTATATATAATCCAAGCAAACACACCCAGAATGGTAACGCCCAGTCCAAAAATTAACTGTGTGTATCCTGTGTGTTTTGGAGCATGCTCAGTTGCCAAAACAAGGGAAATAGAAATGAGGAATAGAAATGTATGTAGGTGTGTATAGTATATGTGAATTGAAAAAATTCTCTCTTGAAGTTTGCTAGTCATTATTTAGAATGTTTAGATACAGGAATACATACATATATATACAATTACGTGAGAGAGAGAGAAATATATATTTAGGGAAACAATTGAAACACACCTTTTGGGATTTGAGAAGTGAGATTGTGACGATTGACCAGATATGTAAGCCAACAATCTGACTCATCACTCATGAACATCCCTAAATTTGGCGTGGCAATTATATCAGGCGTTCTTATGTGCATTTTGGCTGGCGTTTTCACAGGCGTTTTGACATGCATTTTTTGGGCAGGCATTGTTATATGAAATCACCTACAAAAGCCCCAAAAACAGACCACAAACACGTACATGTGAACGTAGCCCGTTTGGGGGCGTTTGAGGGGGATTTGTCCAGCTCAAGGATCAGCTCCCAAAACAGGCAAAAAATCCAATCCTATTCAGTTCAATGGCCCCTGTTCCCATGTGAGCATTTTGACGGCATGAGGAAAACACCCAACGCTCACTGAGAAATAGCACAATGATTAGGGAGTCTGCCTTCCTGCTGTAGGTTTGTAAGTTCGAATCCGGAAGGTGCCCTCTGTATGGGCAACACTTGGATATCTCCAATCCTCCAAATGTTGACATCATTAATTTTGTTCATGTTTGAAAAAGGCATGTGTATCAGCAAACTTTTAATCCAAAGACATGAACAAAATACAAAAGATGCCCCATAAAGTCAATATGTAGCAATATTGTGAGCTAAAGCTCTATTTGTTTGTTGGGCATACTTTGCTAATTAGCCAAGTATAAGGGATATATATATATATACCTTCAGTTAAATGTGTAGTAAAATGGTAACACTTGGCCATACCCATATGGAAGAAAAGGTAGTATTTGCAATATATTTCTAAAAACATTCTTTGGAAACACATAAAATATTGTCAAAATTGTGACATTTCCTTGATATGTGTGAACTGCTAATAATCTTTCTTTGAAATATGTTTTACATCTATTTTTTTTCTATCTGACGACCAATTCCCCAATGTAATATTTTGTGGGTTTTTTCAGAGAATGTGGAGGTTCTATATAAACACTGTAGATTTGACTGCTATGATTTCGGAGTTAGCAGGAAAGGTGTATGGAATGTGATGGTGTTTACTAAAGGATCCCTTGTTGGAAGTGTGCATGTTTTTCCAATTCCGCCGGTTTTTGCCATTTTCTATGGGCGAGACAGCGGATTTGCAAGCGGTATTCAAAAAAAAATTGACCCAAAATCGCGCTGGCGAAATTTTTTGAGCCAATTTGACGTTGCGCATGCGCACATTCGCGAGTTCGCAGCTCGCGGCTGGAGGAGCTGTTTAACCTTTCCACACTTTCGCAGATATCTCTCTTTCTAAGTCAGTTTTTGAGATTTTTTAAACGCAAGTCATCTCCAAATTGACTTCCACACCTTCCACAGTGATTTGGGATTTTTGGGGGTACAGGGGAAAATTTGGCTAAACTTTAGTCGAGCTTTTAGCTGGCGTGGTTTTAAGTCGCGCTCTGACCATATTGCATCTTAATGAATCTCACACTAGGCGCTATTTTCCGCCCGCCGTTCTTTGAATGCCAATTTCAGACTTAAATAATCGCCGCTTCGCAAAATCACGCCGAAACGCCAATTCGCCGTACTATGAATCAGGCCCTTTGTCAGGATTAATGGTGTCCTCAATGATGAGAAATACAGGCAGATATTTCTCTATCATGTCATATCAAGGAGGTACCGTCTTCAGCGTAAAGACAAACAAGGAGTCCTGGAAGTGATGGTTTAACCCCCAAAGAACCCTGATCTCAACATTATCGAGTCTGTCGGGGATTACATGAGGAGACAGGAGGATTTGAGTCAGCCTACATCCAGTGAAGATCTGTGGTTAGTTTTTTGAGAAGTTGGGAACAACCTACCTGCCAAATTCCTTCATAAACGTTGTCCAAGTGTAACTAGAAATTTTTTAAATTGATTAAAATAAATTATCAACACTTCTGTTTCTGAAAGAATTCCTAATTTTCAGAATTGTTTTAACATCTGCCCAAAACTTTTGCACAATACTGTATATGTACAGTATATGTATATGTATTTTATAGTGTGAGGAGACAGGGCTGACAAAAATATACTGTTCTACATTACATATACACACAGGCATAGGGCCAGTTTTACCCATGTGGATTTCATTTGAGAAGGGGTTTGCTTACTCTGAAATATTGTGATTCCCACCATTGACTAATCCTGAGTGTTCGCATGTCAGCTGAAGTTTTTTCTGGTATCTATCTATGTGTATTCATGTTTGGTAATTACCAATGTACTTTTAGCCTGGATCTCCTCCCTGTTCTAATGTATGTAATGTAAATGAAAATGTATGTAATGCTTGTAGTTGAAAGTTTGTTATGTTCAGATAGAGGAACTGTGGGAAGATCTTGTGCATGTTCTATGTTGTACTATCCTGTATTTATATGATGCTTTCTTTCATAAATACTGTATATGAAAATTAAAACGCTAGCTATTATGAGTGCTGCCTATCAGTTATTTATACAGTTATATCTAATATACCTGTATGCTGCTACTTGTCTTAGTTGCTAAATGACATTCAGCTGCCTCATGTGGGCAGTCTGAAACAGAGCAACTTTTGCATACTGTTTAATAATGTGCAAACATTTCATTATGCTAGAACAATTTATCCTGTACTGCTACGGAAGCTTACAGAGCTATACAATAATAACCCGTTGACTAAGATCTGCACAAATCATTTTACCCTAGTCACTGGCATGGAAGCCTGTAATGGAACACAAGCCAGAATAGACTGTAACAGCTAGATTCTGTAGCTCTACTTATGGACACCAAAAGTAGTCATTATAACTTGTACATAAAAAGGTATATTTACTTTTTATAGAAACATATGGGATAGTAGGCAGGAATTCTGTCATTATCCCTTAATATTATGAACACCTTATATATAAATATGTTCCTTTAAATAAAAAATGCAGACACTTAACTTTTGGAAAATAATTGGCCACGGCAGTTTATTATTGGTTTTACAATCTTTTAATTACAAAACATCAACATCAAAACACTAACAACCTAGCCACTACGGCTGTCACGTACCTTGTAGCAGAGCCTGACGTGCAGAGGGAGACCTCTCATACAGCCCTGGCTCAGGCACCACTGGAGTTACAACAGTGGATGCGAGAGCGCAGTGAGGTAAGAGTGCCTGCACCGGTCTTCTATTGGCAGTTGGGAAGAGTAGCTTATAAGTCACTGAACACGGCTGGATTGCTGAGCAGCAGGAAGAAGCAGGTACAGAGGTGCGGATGCAGTACAGTGTCTCTAGGCACTGGAAGGAGCTGGATGGGCAAAGACTGGAGCAGGTTCAGACAAGCCAGTTTCAGACACAGGTAATCAAATACAGTTCAAGCAGAAAAAGAGAATAGTCGGTGTACAAGCAGGGGTTAGCAGCAGGATATGAGACAGGAAGCATGTATAGCAGAGTCAAGGCAAGCCGGGGTCAGGACTGGAGATAGCAATAAAGTCAGACAAGCCAGGTCAATACAGGAATCAATACAAACACAGGAACAGAACTCAAGGTAAAGCTGCAGATCAGACAGCAAAGAAACAGTGCTGCTGAGGTGTTTAAATAAGGCAGCCTGTTGCCAATTACTGAAATTAGTCTGCACTAAGTTAACCCCTAGGTGGCAGACCCATGACAACAGCTCAGGTTGTATAAATAATTATTTCAAAGGAATTTCCATAACTCCCAACTTAAAAGCATGCCATCACCAACTCATTCATAACATATCATGCTAGGAAAAAAAACGTCTCCCTTTCTATACAACAAAGGTGACCCACCACATAATAACAGCCGCGACATAAGGAGAGGGAGGAATGGGGAACACCACAGCTGTGCCTTCTGAGGTGAATGAGCCCCGCTATAGCAGAACCCTCTTTATATAGGCCCCCCAGGCTGTCCTAGAAGCTTCCCCTGCAGTCACCTGTCCCTACAGGTGAGCCCTGTCACCTGCCAAGCCACGTTACCTCCTACTCTACACCTGACTGCCTCAGGGGAAGCTTGAAACTCTTTTTCCTGCCCTTCTCCCATGAGGAAAAAAGGGGGCATAGAAACTGCCTTCCCCTTTTTCTATCACTCTTATTATATTATCACACCTTATATTCCTATATAAGTTTACTTTCAATTTCTTTATTTAAAATTTTTCAGGAAAAATAATGATATACAATCAGAAGCCAAAAGACAAATTCAGCTGGATACAAGTCATACAGTCATCAATAAGTAACAATTCAGAGTGATAAAGAGGCAGTAAGTAACAAATGAAAGAATGCACCAGAAGCAAAATTATAACCTTAAAGTGTTACTGAACCGCAACAGTAAAATCAGTCTGTATATGCAGTAAAACGTGCTTGTTACAGTGGTGATCAAAAGTTTGGGCACCCCAGGTAAAAATTTGTATTAATGTGCATAAAGAAGCCAAGGAAAGATGGAAAAATCTACAAAAGGCATCAAATTACAGATTAGACATTCTTATAATATGTCAACAAAAGTTAGATTTTATTTCAATCATTTACACTTTCAAAATAACAGAAAACATAAAAATGGCATCTGCAAAAGTTTGGGCACCCTACAGAGTTAATATCTTGTACTGCCCCCTTTGGCAAGTATCAAAGCTTGTAAATGCTTTTTGTAGCCAGCCAAGAGTCTTTCAATTCTTGTTTGAGGAATCTTTGCCCATTCTTCCTTACAAAAGTCTTCCAGTTCTTTGAGATTTCTGGGCTATCTGTCACGCACTGCTCTTTTAAGGTCTATCCATAGATTTTCAATTATGTTGAGGTCAGGAGATTGTGAAGGCCATGGCAAAACCTTCAGTTTACGCCTCTTGATGTAATCCCCCATGGATTTCGAGGTGTGTTTAGGATCATTATCCATTTGTAGATGCCATTCTCTCTTTAACTTTAGCTTTTTCACAGATAGCATCAAGTTACCATCCAAAATTTGCTGAAATTTTATTGAATCCATTTTTCCTTCTACTCGTGAGATGTTCCCTGTGCCACTGGCTGCAATACAACTCCAAAGCATGATTAATCCACCCCCATGCTTAACAGTTGGACAGAGGTTCTTTTCATTAAATTCGGTGCCCCTTCTTCTCCAAACGTACCTTTGCTCATTCCAGCCATAAAGTTCAATTTTAACCTCATCGGTCCACAGAACTTGTTTCCAAAATGCATCAGGCTTGTATATATGTTAATTTGCAAAGTTTAAACGCTGATTTTTGTGGTGAGGACGTAGAAGAGGTTTTCTTCTGATGACTCTTCCATGAAGACCATATTTGTATAAGTATCTCTTTATAGTGGAATAGTGTACCACAACTCCAGTGTCTGCCTTATCTTTCTGGAGGGATTGTGCAGTCAAACATGGGTTTTGAATTTTTTTTCTCACAATCCTGCAAGCTTTTCTGTCTGATATTTTTCTTGGTCTTCCAGATCTTGCTTTAACTTCCACTGTTCCTGATGACTGCCATTTCTTAATTACATTCTGAACAGAGGATATTGACATCTGAAAACGCTTTCCTATCTTCTTATAGCCTTCTCCAGCTTTGTGAGCGTCAACTATTTTCAGTTTCAGTTTTCTAGACAACTGGAAACAAATAGTCCTAATGTTAGGGATATCTACAGCACTTGCTAAAATGTATAAAATGTGTAAAATTATATACGTGTAGTTGTAGGATTACAAATAAAAGTGCCAATGTGCAAATACTTGTGCAAATCAATTCCTCAATATTTCAAGTCCATACATAAATCAATAAGGTATTTATTATTATTATTATTATACAAATTTTATATAGCGCCAACAGTTTGCGCAGCGCTTTACAATTTGAGGGAAGACAATACAGTTACAGTACCAAAACAGGAGGAACTAGAGGGCCCTGCTCGCTAGAGCTTACAATCTTACAATTTCCTTTGTGCAATAAACATATATCAAAAAAAGTATAAATAGGTGAAAAAAACTATTAAATATATAATCCGTGAAAAATCCTTTTCTTAGGGAATGTGCCAGTGCTCTCTCAAGACATAAAAATAGTGACTGGTAAAAAGTGCAAGTGCTTGAAGCTTTCTTCCCATGCAGTAAAATATAAGGTGGGTAACTTACCAAATAGAGTGGGTCTCACATATCGTATAATATAGAGAACAACCAGGCTTAATGGTAAGTTCCCTTTAAGAATCCTCCTCTGCCGCTGGTAGTTTTCCTCCTAATGGATCCATAAAGCAGCTCAGGCTGTAATAGATAAAAAGATAAACTCCAGATAGTGTAATATTGTAATAGAAGGTTTATTCCCCAAAAAATCAAAGTTTAACAGCAAATCAGCAGGTTCTAGCAAGGATATCTTGTGCTTATATCTGTGACATACAATACGACTATGCAGAGTGGCGAGCGGTGGTAATTCCGGCTTGCGTTCCAATCGTGTGTCACGTGTGTTACGCTGTGCGGTCCACGTGCTGACGCATTTCGTCACATCCTTTGACGTTCTCAAAGGCTTGCTACAATGTAAAGTAGTGAGTGTACAGCTTGTATTACAGTGTAAATTTGCTGTCCCCTCTTAAATAACTTAACACACAGCCATTAATGTTTAAACCTCTGGCAACAAAAGTGAGTACACCCGTAGCTGACAATGTCCAAATTGGGCCCAAAGTGTCAATATTTTGTGTGGCCACCATTATTTTCCAGCACTGCCTTAACCCTCTTGGGCATGGAGTTCACCAGAGCTTTACAAGTTGCCACTGGAGTCATCTTCCACTCCTCCATGACGACATCATGGAGCTGGTGGAGTTGCACTCATCCACCTTCCATTTGAGGATGTCCCACAGATGCTCAATAGGGTGTAAGTCTGGACAGTCTATCACCTTTACCCTCAGCTTCTTTAGCAAGGCAGTGGTAATCTTGGAGGTGTGTTTGGGGTCATTATCATGTTGGAATACTGCCCTGTGGCCCAGTAGCCGAAGGGAGGGGATCATACTCTGCTTCAGTATGTCAGAGTACATTTTGGCATTCATTAATTCCCTCAAGGAACTGTAGCTCCCTAGTGTCGGCAGCACTCATGCAGCTCCAGACCATGACACTCCCACCACCATGCTTGACTGTAGGCAAGACACACTTGTCTTTGTAACCCTCACCTGGTTGCCGCCACACATGCTTGACACCATCTGAACCAAATAAGTTTATATTGGTCTCATCAGACCACAGGACATGGTTCCAGTAATCCATGTCCTTAGTCTGCTTGTCTTCAGCAAACTGTTTGCGGGCTTTCTTGTGCATCATGTTTAAAAGAGGCTTCTTTCTGGGATGACAGCCATGCAGATCAATTTGATGCAGCGTAGGGTCTGAGCAATGACAGGCTGACGTCCCACCCCTTCAACCTCTGATGCAATGCTTGCAGCACTCATACGGCTATTTCTTAAAGACAACTTCTGGATATGACACTGAGCACGTGCACTCAACTTCTTTGGTGGAGCTCAGTATTAGGGTCTTGGGAATCTTCTTATAGCCTAGGCCATCTTTATGTAGAGCAACAATTCTTTTTTTCAGATCCTCAGAGAGTTCTTTGCCACGAGGTGCCATGTTGAACTTCCAGGGACCAATATAAGAATGAGAGCGATAACACCAAATTTAACACACCTGCTCCCCATTCACACCTGAGACTTTTTAACACTAATGAGTTACATGACATCGGGGATGGAAAAATGGCTAATTGGACCAAAGTTGTACATTTGCACTTAGGGGTGTACTCACTTTTGTTGTCTGCGGTTTAGACATTAATGACTGTGTGTTGAGTTATTTTGAGGGGACAGAAAATTTACACTGTTATACAAGCTGTACACTCTCTACTTTACCTTGTAGCAAATTGTAATTTCTTCCGTATTGTCACATGAAAAGATGTAATAAAATATTTACAAAAATGTGAGGGGTGTACTCACTTTTGTGAGATACTGTATAACTGATGGCTTGAGATTCCAGACTTTCACCTCAATGAAAACAAGGAGAAATGTAGAAGAATAAAGGTAAGGGAGGGAAAGACATACTACACTAAAGAGAGTTTAGACACAGAGGAGACAGAATCCACAAGGGATAATCCCAGGATAACACAGGTGTGTGTATGGAATTGGCCTAGGGATTCCAGACCAGGTCATATTTCTGGACTGCATCCTGGAGTATGCTAACTGCTTTTTCTTGAGTCATTATCTAACAAATGTTCTGCTATGCTGCTGTAAAAGACACGGAGGGCTGTTTCCATGCTTGGCCAATTGTAATCTTAGCGCCCAACAACATAAAATGGATCAGTTTTTGGGAACTTTTAGGAATCTTTCATTTAATAATGTGATTTGAGGCGATTTGAGGATTCTCAACCCTGTGACCTTTCACAGCAAATGAAAAAGCTTGTCCTTTATTGGCTGTTAGGTTGAACCACAAATAAGGGAGAAAAGATGAGCTCCAGTTAAAGGGAAAGATTTTTTAAGCGTTTCAAGTATGGGAGTTGGAGTAGTAACATTTAAATCCATAGATTTAGATATGTTAACCTGTAGCCCAGAGGCCCTCCCAAACTTGTGTAACCGTGCAAGGATATTCGGTGTAGAAATTAGGGGAGAGGTGAAAAAGAGTATTAAGTCGTCAGTGAATAGAGAGCATTTGTGAGTCTGAGGTCCACATTGCACCCCATGAATATCAGGATGATTCCTAATCACAATTGCTGGAGTTGCAATTGCAATGGCGCAATTTAAGGGGAACAGTCCTTCTTAGGGGCACCTAAATACCATTGTGATCACAGGAGCGAAATCACATCAATATCTCTCCGAATTTGATCCGGCCACTGTCTCCCCAGAATAAACCCCACTTGATCTTTATGTACATATCAACCAATACAGGCAGACAATCTATTAGCTAAAATTTTGGTTACAATTTTAAATGATTGATCACAACTTGGGAATGACCGATATGCAAGCCAAAATAGAAACGCTATTCACAGCAGAGTCTTTTTTAGAGAGAATTAAAGAACCTCGTCAGATATGGAGAAGGGTCCAGGGCAAATCCCTTATAGTAACAAACAGAAAACCCATCTTATCCGGGGGGCAGATCCTCTCTTGAGGTTTTTTAATACATCTAAGACCTCTGAGTCTGTAATAAGTTTTTCAAGACTGGACTGGTGCGTTGACGTCAGTTTAGAGAGGGAAATCCCATCTAAAAAATCAGTCAATAGTTTAGATAGAGACTGGGTGTCAGCTCTATAAAGTTTAGAATAGAATTTGTGAAAAGTGACTATTATCCGTTCTGGATTCTGTGTGAGTACCAGTGGAGCAGCAGATTTTAGAAAAGGACAAAGAGCTTATCTTGGAAGTCAGCCTGGCCACCAACCTGGGGCCCTTTTATGTCCTTCTGTGCATAAAAACGTGCATTTGTCCAAGGGAGGCTCTTGTTGGCTTTGGTGGTTAGCGCAAGATTAAGCGATAACTGCAACAATTCCAATAAGGCAAGAGACTCAGTTGTGGGGTTACGTTTATGAGTTTTGGAAGCCCTTTGAAATTCCTCTTCGAGGCTTATTATCTCGGCTATTTTTTCCATTTTGCACTGGGAGGCAATCTGGATGGATTCACCTCTAATGACAGTTTTATGAGCTGCCCAAAGCATTTCAGGGGAGATTCCCCCTGTGTCGGTGATCCTAAAGAATTCATCGAGTTCTTTTACCAGAACTGTGCATTGTACAAGGTCACTCAGCAAAGCCTCGTTGATGTACCAGTGGTATTGACCGCCAGGGCCATACGGCTTCATGAGAGACACCAGGATCAAGGCATCATCAGACGAGGAGGAATCTCAGATTAGCAACTGGTATACACAGGGAATGACCACTGAAGTCGTAAAGGTGTGATCTATCCTGGAGTAGATGTGGTGGGGGGCAGAAAAATGTGTATAATCTTTTGGTTTCAGGTTGAATTCCCTCCAAATGTCTACCAGTCCATAAGAGTGAAGAAGCTTAGCTATATGGGCACTTTGTTTCGGAGGGTGAAGGAGACGGGAGTAACCACCCCCCTATTTGTCAAGCATCTGGTCCAGGGCCACATTCAAGTCACCTCCCAAAACCACCATGCCCATTAAGTTGAGGGAAAGGACTTTCATCATAGATGTAAAAAATTCAGCTTGCCCACGGTTTGGAGCATAGTAAGAGATGAAAGTGAAGGGAGAACCGTCAATAGATCCTGCAAGAAGAACAAATCTACCTTCAGGGTCTTTAATTTCTTTTGATAGGGTGAAAGTGGTGTGTCTATAAAAAAATATATATCCCCACCCCTTTAGTTTTATCTTCTGCATTAGACAGATAGAACTGTGGGTATTTGTGGTGGATAAAGAAGGGATTATATTGTTTAGGGAAGTATGTCTCTTGTAAGAGAATGACATCCAAGTGTTGAGCATGGTAATTTTGAAACACTTTGCAATGTTTCTTTGGGGAATTTAGACCCTGTATATCATGGGAAACTATTAGTAGGGGAAATGCAGTGGTGTCATTCAGCATCATGGATTGGAGTAAAAGTCAAGCACATCACATAGCAGAAACTTACCCCCTGTGTCAAAGAAGCACCCGTCAGGTGCAGTACTGAGTAGACCTGGAAAACAAGGAGCAGGAAAGGATCACTTATAGAGTTTCTTCTGTGTCTAAAAGAGAAAGAATAGAGTTGTAAAAAAGAACAATGAATTGAGAGTAGAAGTAAATAGGAAAGGGGGCTGTAGAGCATCCACCAAATGGAACTTTCCAGCCTTAGAGGAGTGAGAACGGACCTGCCAGTTGCCACATTAACAAAGAACCACAAAGAACTCCACTGAAACTGCAGACAAAAATCTGCCTCAACATTAAGTAATATCCCTAACATTGAGGCAGATGGAGGAGCATGATGACCAATCTGGGTTAGGCCTAAACCTTAGTAACAGATTCCTGGAGGATTGGTTCTCCCTTCAGAGTATAAAGACCCCAAACATTAAATAAGTCCTTGTTACGGAACAGGGCACCCCTGAGCAGGTACCTCCGTTGACAGATGCTCCTAGTGCTTCCCGAGGGCTCCAAGAACTCCACCAGACACCGTAAGCACTTCAGACTCCACGAACCGCCGCAGCTTGGTTAGGGTCTGGGGAATGGAGACTGGGCTTCCAATTCCCGGCACATCACACTGCCGCTGGGGAGGGAGGACACTGATCTCCTCTCCCTGCACTTTACACTGCCGCTGGGGAATGGAGACTGGGCTCCCAATTCCCTGCAGGACCGGTGGAGAGACCTCGGTCCCATCTGCACTGGTGGGGGGCTTACAGTCTCCCCCTGGTACATTAAGCTGCCGCTGGGGAGAGGGGGTAACAATCTCCTCTCCCATACATACTTCCAGTCTTTGTGGAGGGAGACCGACTGTCTCTCCTCCCAACACAGAGTCCTGCTGCTGGGCGACAGGACCGACTGTCTCTGCCCCCTTTAACTCAGCCTGCCGCTGGAGAATGGAGACTGGGCTCCCAATTCCCAATAAATCAGGCTGCCGCTGGAGAATGGAGACTGGGCTCCCAATTCCCAATAAATCAGGCTGCCGCTGGGGAATGGAGACTGGGTTCTCCTCTTCCCTTAACTGTACCTGCCGCTGGAGTTCCTCCCAACGTGCCAGCTGGCCCTCTCTCTCTGCCCTGTCTAGCAGAGTCCCGAACACTAAGTTCTTCACGAACCGCTTGGATCTCTCCAGTGGATTGGGTCCGAAAAAGTTCAGCCGTAACCACACCATACGGTCATATTCTCTCAGAGAGTATCTGTACTCAACTGCTGGTTCCATCCCGTCGCTTGCCACCAATTGTTACGGAACAGGGCACCCCTGAGCAGGTACCTCCGTTGACAGATGCTCCTAGTGCTTCCCGAGGGCTCCAAGCACTCCACCAGACACCGTAAGCACTTCAGACTCCACGAACCGCCGCAGCTTGGTTAGGGTCTTGGCATCTCCTACCCACCCTGGACCAACGATAAGGCCCCAGGTTCCTGTGGGTGAACCTCTCTTTCCCCAGAGAGTGCAGCACGAACAAGCTCTTACACAAGCTCTTATAAGAGCTTAGTGATTCTCTAAGGGAGTATGGAAGACCATAGCAATCCCTGCAGCAGATTCCCCCAATAACGAGACAAAGCTCCGAGATGAGGGTAAAACAGGAACAACATTTATTGGAAGAACAGAGCACTCTTTTATACAGAAATTGGAACATCCTTCCCCCAACAACCGCTTTCCCATTGGTCAATTGTAAAGTACTTGCAGTTCTCACTAAGCTCCTCTCCAGCATATGCAAATGAGGGCTTGAAAATGAGTCAACAGGGATTGGTCAGATAGCTTTGACCAATGCAAGGAGACAGAAGCCCCAGGGGGCAATCAATGTACACAATAGTCAGACACAGAACAATGGTTCCCTAACGAGCCCTCAATACACATTACTCTGAGTGTCAATAGACCGCCCGTCTCCTCAGAACTTCCTGTAATGCCCATATTAGGAGTTGGCTTCCTGTTCCTTACAGTTTACAGGAATACGTTTTAGCTTCCAGGAGAGGCAAGGCTCCATTAGCCACATGTTTAAAGAAACACAAAAAGACACAAAAATGCATAACTCCCAGTCTACTGAACAGAACCCCTACATGCAACCCATCCCCAGATAGCCTGGATCTGAGCGCTCAACATATCCAAACAGCGCTCAGATGCTACAAACACAGTCAAATTGCCGTGGGGTTTACGTTTAGCCTGGGCTGATGAGAGGGTCCATAGTCCCATTGCAGGAGGCGAGCAATCAGGCTTCTCCAACGCCCAGTGGCGAGATTGGTCTCGTCACATCTCTCCCCCTTTCCAAAAAGACTAACAGGGTACCTGACCTCCTGCCGGTCAGTGCCCTTGTTAGTCCAGCAGCCCACCCACAAAACAGAAAAAACAGTATGGCCCACCCACAATAAATGGTTACTACACCTGGTTAGAGGAGAAACTTGTCCATGTCCAGGTGCCTCACCACAGCTGTGTAGGGGACTGGTAGGCTGTCTTGGTGGGTTGCTGAGTGGGCAGAGACCAGCGGTACTCTGTCCTGGTGCCAGCACTACAACCGGAGTAGTCTGATTGGAGCCTGGTTGCTGGAGGGGGAGACCGCCTGTCTCCCCTTTAGATACACCACCATGCTGCTGTGGGGGAAGACCGACTGTCTTCCCTTTGGCTAAACAGCCCTGTTGCTGGGGGTCAGGACCGACTGTCCCTACCCCCTGTGCTGTGAGTGCAGAGACCACGGTCCCATCTGCACTGTTGGGGGGCTTACTGTCTCCCCCTGGTACATTAAGCTGCTGCTGGGGAGAGGGGGTAACAAGCTCCTCTCCCGATAGAACACTCTGCCCATCATTGATCCGCCGCTGGGGAGAGGTGGTAACAATCTCCTCTCCCATACATACTTCCAGTCTTTGCGGAGGGAGACCGACTGTCTCTCCTCCCAACACAGAGTCCTGCTGCTGGGCAAAGGAGACTGGGCTCTCTATTCCCTGTAGGATACTCTGCCGCTGGGGAATGGAGACTGGGCTTCCAATTCCCGGCACATCACACTGCCGCTGGGGAGGGAGGACACTGATCTCCTCTCCCTGCACTTTACACTGCCGCTGGGGAATGGAGACTGGGCTCCCAATTCCCTGCAGGACCGGTGGAGAGACCTCGGTCCCATCTGCACTGGTGGGGGGCTTACAGTCTCCCCCTGGTACATTAAGCTGCCGCTGGGGAGAGGGGGTAACAATCTCCTCTCCCATACATACTTCCAGTCTTTGTGGAGGGAGACCGACTGTCTCTCCTCCCAACACAGAGTCCTGCTGCTGGGCGACAGGACCGACTGTCTCTGCCCCCTTTAACTCAGCCTGCCGCTGGAGAATGGAGACTGGGCTCCCAATTCCCAATAAATCAGGCTGCCGCTGGAGAATGGAGACTGGGCTCCCAATTCCCAATAAATCAGGCTGCCGCTGGGGAATGGAGACTGGGTTCTCCTCTTCCCTTAACTGTACCTGCCGCTGGAGTTCCTCCCAACGTGCCAGCTGGCCCTCTCTCTCTGCCCTGTCTAGCAGAGTCCCGAACACTAAGTTCTTCACGAACCGCTTGGATCTCTCCAGTGGATTGGGTCCGAAAAAGTTCAGCCGTAACCACACCATACGGCCATATTCTCTCAGAGAGTATCTGTACTCCACTGCTGGTTCCATCCCGTCGCTTGCCACCAATTGTTACGGAACAGGGCACCCCTGAGCAGGTACCTCCGTTGACAGATGCTCCTAGTGCTTCCCGAGGGCTCCAAGCACTCCACCAGACACTGTAAGCACTTCAGACTCCACGAACCGCCGCAGCTTGGTTAGGGTCTTGGCATCTCCTACCCACCCTGGACCAACGACAAGGCCCCAGGTTCCTGTGGGTGAACCTCTCTTTCCCCAGAGAGTGCAGCACGAACAAGCTCTTACACAAGCTCTTATAAGAGCTTAGTGATTCTCTAAGGGAGTATGGAAGACCATAGCAATCCCTGCAGCAGATTCCCCCAATAACGAGACAAAGCTCCGAGATGAGGGTAAAACAGGAACAACATTTATTGGAAGAACAGAGCACTCTTTTATACAGAAATTGGAACATCCTTCCCCCAACAACCGCTTTCCCATTGGTCAATTGTAAAGTACTTGCAGTTCTCACTAAGCTCCTCTCCAGCATATGCAAATGAGGGCTTGAAAATGAGTCAACAGGGATTGGTCAGATAGCTTTGACCAATGCAAGGAGACAGAAGCCCCAGGGGGCAATCAATGTACACAATAGTCAGACACAGAACAATGGTTCCCTAACGAGCCCTCAATACACATTACTCTGAGTGTCAATAGACCGCCCGTCTCCTCAGAACTTCCTGTAATGCCCATATTAGGAGTTGGCTTCCTGTTCCTTACAGTTTACAGGAATACGTTTTAGCTTCCAGGAGAGGCAAGGCTCCATTAGCCACATGTTTAAAGAAACACAAAAAGACACAAAAATGCATAACTCCCAGTCTACTGAACAGAACCCCTACATTCAACCCATCCCCAGATAGCCTGGATCTGAGCGCTCAACATATCCAAACAGCGCTCAGATGCTACAAACACAGTCAAATTGCCGTGGGGTTTACGTTTAGCCTGGGCTGATGAGAGGGTCCATAGTCCCATTGCAGGAGGCGAGCAATCAGGCTTCTCCAACGCCCAGTGGCGAGATTGGTCTCGTCACAGTCCTATTTAATGTATGTAGTATTTAAAACTTTTTAATCAGGAAAAATGCACTGACAAGGAAAACCTATCTTGGATTCGCCTGGGGCCCAGAGATCGGCACCCAACTGGCGTAATAAGTCTCTCTGGGCACCCCCACTCTAATGTAAGTGGTCCCGGGTCATCCTGCTGCCTTTAGGAAGAAATTGGAAGCAGGGTCGCTCAGGCTGGTAGCGGTATGGCACAATGGGCTGGAGTTCAGGCGGCCATCCCCAGAAGCGCAGTGTATGTGCCTTTATTCTATAGCTTTATGGAGCAGTCATGCAAGCAGTCAGTTTAGTATGGGTCAACACTTATGTAGCCTCCTCTTTAGTGACCCCAGGACTGCAGCTGCCCAAACCAGGCTGTGACAGCTTTGAAAGTTGACCACAACCTGCAGTTGTCACCTCTCCCTGGCCACCTGTGAGCGAAGGAGAGGACCAATGCACTATGACAGGGCTGCAATCGCAGCCACAGCCACTGGTGAAGAGCACTGTTCACTACCCAGGGTACAGAGAATTGTGAGGATTGTGTGTGATTGGCTAAATGGCAGCCTGGGAGAAGAAGGGCCCATCCATGGAGAGTCAAAATACTGCTGGGAGTCTCCTGCAATTGTTAGGGATGTAGTCCCCAGGAGACAGCCTCTATTAAGGTAAGAACTGAATAAGACTGCAAATTCCAGGAGGATTTTATGCTGCAGAAAGCAAAAAATAGAAGGAAAAGCCAGTGCTTGGGGCAGTCTTATGTGGGGAGTGAGAGGTGACTGTTGGAGGGCTCCACTGAGTCAAAGATGCTTATATGCAGGAGATATCTATTCCAAAACCAGGGGGCCCATTGGAACTACATCTCATATATGACAGGAATGCAGATCTGTTTTTCAAGACAGCAAAAGGATGTAAGGGATTTTACCGATGTATTATCTCTCAAAAAATAAGCATACATCAAATACAATAAAATCCTAAATTTATTTAGCCTGGCACAACTTGAAGAAAATCAAGTTGATCATATTTAAAATCAAACATAATGTTTAAAATGTATGCACACTATTTGGATGAGCAGAACCCCATGCATGTGTACTCATCCACAGCAAGTACATAAATACAGATCACAATTATTTGCTACAGAGAAGGCCAAAAAGACACCCAATCCAGATGTATAGCAAACAGATACAATTTATATGTAGTACATAATAATTTAAAGCTTATGCTGTGGAGGAGTTTAAATTCAATATCTCAATGCATTTTGCAGAAAGAGGAACTCCCGATTCTTGTCCAGGCTCTCTGAGGTCAATCAAGAAGCTACAATGAAGTTGAAGTCAGGGAAAATTAAAAAAATAAATTGAAAAAACAAAAAAAGGGGGTTGCTTTGCTAAAACTGGAGAGTGCAAAATCTAGTACACCTGTGCGTGGTAGCCAATCAGCTTCTAAAAATTAAGTTTAAAAAACAAAATCTGAAAGCTGATTCATTTTTTTGCATAGTTACACCAGATTTTGCATTTTCCAGTGTTAGTAAAACAACTCCAAAGTGATTCTGCACACCAGTTTAGTTATGAAAGACTTACTTCTCTTGGACTCAGCAGGAAGAGGAACTGAAGTCATGTGACAGCACTGAAAATTCAGGGTGCCTCGACTGAAAAAAAGGTTGCGAAACACTTACATAGAAGAAGAAAACAGGGCGAAGAAGAGAGCTCATTGGTGAGTCAGTCTGAGCAAAGAGGAAACCACTGGCCACTTCAAGACAAATACTCCAATGAAAACCATATTGAGCCACAAGCTGAAGCCTCCATCCGGGATAATAGAGAGAACCCCCAGGAAGATAGAGGACCGGGATTGGGACATAATACGAAAAGTGAGACAACTTGCCCATACTTGGAGCGATCTGGTAAGAGGCCAATTTTGTCTGCACATCCCAAGGTGACCCCCGGGACCCCTAGGACACTACTGGGTTAATTATCCGCCCTTGACCTCTTTCTTATGGTAAGAGGCCAATCCCTATCCAGGTGGTGGAACCATTGCACCTTCACAGTTTATCCAATACACGTTTGTGGACTGTATTATTTGTGTGGGATTTTGGGACTTGTGTACCCCCCAGGGGTGTATTTACACTTTAGGTGGTTCACACTGAAGTTTTGGACTTTATTTTGCATTATTTGTGAAGCACCATTTGATTATGTTGTTATTATCACATTGAAAATTATTACTTCATCCATCACCTTTTATTTGTCAGCACCAGGGTTTCTGGTAATACCATACACCCTCCTAGTGCACATCAACCAAGGTACACACTGCAGAGGTTGGTTGGTTACTTATTATAGTGACACACCCAAGTTTTGATGTGTGACACATGTGAATTTAGCGCACCTGACTTTCTTTTTTCATAGTTATGAAAAGCTGCTAGCAACAAATGGAGAAAATCCTCAATATTCTGTATTATTGTGCTGCTTATATATAAACAACATTGATTAAAATCTCAATGAACATACAGTTCAATTTCAACCTGTATATCAATCCAAATGTGTGCCATCCATTGCAAAAAACTATCAAGTAAATGCTGAAGATGTGTGTATGTAGAAACCTCCACCAGGAAAACCCTTTTGGATAAACTCTCACCTCAATAGGTTGACTCTCACAACAAAAGTCAAAATACACCTCTATATAACCAGTGGGATGCAAGCTTAATCAGCTAGACTCTCCTCACTTTCCTTCTCAAGGCTTCAGAACTCACAGACAGCTCAGTTGGTGTGAAGACAGATCAGTATAATTCAAAGCTCAAAAAGATGTAAAGGCTGTTCTATCTTTGGCATTCTTCTGCACAGACTGAGTGCCCCCCCTTAGACTAAAGTTTCAGGTACAGAAAGACCTGGACCTTTCATTGTTTTGATGTATTGTACAAACCTATTATACTTTGTAACTGTTCATTGCCGTTGCCATATTATTTGTTATTGTTGCCCTGTTGGGTGTGTAACACAAATACATTTTCCTTCTTCAGCTTTGGTGTGTCAGAGGGTGTGGTACAGCCTCAAGGTTCATTGTCATCCAGAATCAGGGATCCCATAGATCAGTGGCCCCTTCGGTGGTAAGCGATACACATATTTGCAATAAAGGTATAATGCATTGATGACACATTGAATTAGATTTATGCATAAGGTAGACTTTAATATTCTGCAAGCTGATAATCTCTTACTGGCCATGCAAAAAAGAGCAATTTAGAGCAGTGATAGAAAAAGATAATTGTAAAATGTCATCAGCTTTCTAAAAAGACAAAATGTGTTCAGGGAATAAAATTTACAATCAGTGTATTGTAGGTTGCAAGAGTTACATTTAATACCTTGCAGTTACAGTAAATTCTTACTCGTTCACGGACTGCTTAATCAGGTTCTACTGATGAGGCTGCACTGATAGGCACTGAGGAAGAGGCACTGATGAAGATGCACTGATTAGGCTGTACTGATGAGACAGCACTGATGGGCATTGATGGCCACTAATGAGGCAGCACTGATGAGGCTGCACTGATATGGTGCGCTAATGGCCACTGATACGATGCACTGATATGCTGCCCTGATGGACCGTGATTGGCACTGACAGGGCTGCTCTGATATTCAGGGCACTTTCTTCACACAGTGAAGGTGCTGAGAAAAGGAAATGCCGATACCCAGCATTTTGTTTACATGGGATCAGCTGTGATTGGACACAGCTGATCACATTGTAAAGAGCAAATGTAATTTACCTTGATTAGTGATGCGCTGTGTCCAAGTGACATGGCTCACCATCAATGCGGCATGCATAAGTGGCGTGACCAAGAGGACATCATATGACGTCCACCCGAAAGAAGGAGCATATCACCTGCCCGTCAATCTTCTATAAGCTGGGGGAACTGGTTTATTTTGGATGGAGTAAGGGAGAACTATAATCCTTTAGTTTATTTGGGTTTTTTTGTCAGCTGTGTCTAACTAGAGAGATTTTACTTCAGTTCCTGTCCCATAGCCAAAACAGGAAGTGAGAGGAAATCCCCCCCCCCCCTTCCCAAGTGAGGGAATCCCTAGCTGTCACCATTGTGTCAAAAAAGAATGTCCTCATTCAAAGATTTCCCCTTTATTTTTGTTCTGGTGACAACCTTAAATGTGGAGTTTTCTTTCACTCTAGGTAATAACAGAAAAACGGACTAAAAGAGAGGGGGAACCAGTTTAACATGTGCACAGGCGTCAATAAAAACCTGATAGTTGCACTAATCTCTCTTCATTCTATCTAAACCTAAAAAAAGGGCCTTTAGTTATACTTTAAGTAAACTTTAGCTCTTCTCTTCTTGTTTTTACTGTCATTACCAGCATGGTAGGAGGCTTAAAACAGGTCTAAAATGTATAGGATTAAAAGGTTATTGCTATAATGTACGTAAGTATGCACTCCATACCGCCACATTATGGCACAGTTTGCCTACAAAATTGTTCTTGTTCGGTGATGACTGATCAAGGCCTCAATCACTACTCCATCCCTCACCACTACATTTAGGTCTCTGGTTGCCCTTTTTGGCCAGTATGTGGCCACTGATAATGAGTATATGGTAAAAAGGCGCTGGTAATCTTTAAAGTGCTGTGTATAGATGCTTCTAAAAATCACTTAAAATATTTTTCACAAAGTATAAAGACTTCAATAATGCAATATATCTTATATAATTGATAAAGTGCAAGTGCTATCAAACTTCTGTGCAAAAATCATATAAAACTTTTTTTTTTTTTTAAACCAGTGCTTACTTGTGCATCCACAAAGGATCAGTAACACCGCAAAACTGGTGCATCTATTGGATCAATAACTATTGTGCTCACAAATTTAAAGTGTTAAAGTGAAAAATGTGCTCTATAAATAATTATATTTAGTCCAAGTCAATTCATGCAAAAGGATTATTAATTCAATCGCTTGGATCTTTGGTGCTTCAGGTGTAGGGGAGTGTCACTCGTTGCCTCTTACCAGATAAGGGCAGGTCGCAAGGACCCCCTAACGCCTGTGATCCCTTTCTTTAGGTGGATCAAACCTTTAATCGGCTCCTTTCTCCAGAGTATCCTGCTCCTTACTCCTATTCGTGCGTTACTCGTACATAGGGGATACGGTCCGCATGTATAAAGATATATAAGATAGCCGAACAATAGTGTAATACTGTTGGTTTTTTAATGGAAATACACAAATAACAAATAGTTGGCTTCTTACATTTTGTTGTGCCCTCCTGGCACTGGGCAATTTGTATGGATTGCTTGCGGGTATCAGGAAAAGAGTCCTCCAAGGATCTGCAGTATCCCCTTTGTGTCTCCTATTTCCCTGCTCGCATGCAGCGATCGGCTTGCGTTCCAGCCTGTGTGTCAAAAAGCCCTTACTTCCTGTTTCCGGGTATCAGCAGTGACCACAATGCATTTCGCTTGTCTATGCGTCATCAGACCGCCTGGGGGTCCTTGCGACCTGCCCTTATCTGGTAAGAGGCAACGAGTGACACTCCCCTACACCTGAAGCACCAAAGATCCAAGCGATTGAATTAATAATCCTTTTGCATGAATTGACTTGGACTAAATATAATTATTTATAGAGCACATTTTTCACTTTAACACTTTAAATTTGTGAGCACAACAGTTATTGATCCAATAGATGCACCAGTTTTGCGGTGTTACTGATCCTTTGTGGACGCACAAGTAAGCACTGGTTTAAAAAAAAAAAAAAAAAAAGTTTTATATAATTTTTGCACAGAAGTTTGATAGCACTTGCACTTTATCAATTATATAAGATATATTGCATTATTGAAGTCTTTATACTTTGTGAAAAATATTTTAAGTTATTTTTAGAAGCATCTACACACAGCACTTTAAAGATTACCAGCGCCTTTTTACCATATACTCATTACCTATTTATTGTTAAATTAACAATTAAAAGGGCAGCAGGTTTTAACATCTTTTAATTAGGGCTGGGCTCCTTCACAACCTTTTTAACATGTGGCCACTGATGATGTAGCTTCTGTGCAAGCTCACATGAGGTGCATCCTCCCAGGACCGGACTGGCCTGTCGGGATAGCAGACAATTTCCCGGCAGGCCGGCTGCCCTGGGGCTGCTGTCGGCTATGAGCTGCTGTAGGATGTTTTTTTTTTCTCACAAGAGCAGCGGTCGGGTGCCGCCCACTCCAATTAGAACTGGTGCCTGGTGGAGTGATTTGCTTTGGTGTGCAGCCACGCCTCTGTTTGTCAGCTGGCTGAGTCAGGGCTTTCACAGAACTCCAGTACAGGTGGGCAGAGCTAGAAGAGGTTACACAGACAGCAGTCCCGATCATTACTTCCTGCCCAGCACATTCTAACTCTCCCTGGATGAAGCTCTAAGAGGACAGATGGCAGCCTTCATCTTCTCCCTGTGAGTCCTGACCTTCTCTGCCTTCCACCCTCTACTATGCTGTATGTAAACCTGCCCTGCATCTTGCATTGCAGGTTTACTGAGACAGACAGAGAGAGAGATAGACTTTCTTGAATAGGTTAGGGATATACTGGGACATCTGAGGTGATACATAGATGTATTCCACACATCTATAATAAAAGCATCTATCCTTTTATAATAAGTTATTGTATGTATATGGAATACATCTATGTATCACCTTAGAAGTACAGGCATATTCCTAACCTATTAGAAAATCTAAGTATAAACAGCAATGAATGTAATTACATAACAGAGCCAACTCCAGGAAAGTATAAAAAAAATCCGCCCTTGCAGTGTAGGTGTGGGGAGGGGGAAGGGTAGAAACGCCTCTTTTACCTTATTCCATGTTTCAGCCAGCTCCAGTGCTCTCTTCCTCCACACAAAACTCTGACATCATCACATACCATACAGGGACATTAACCCTGTATAGTATGATGGGGAGACTGGAGTGTGACCACAGCCAGTACTTTACATAGAAGCTGAAGGGGACAAGTTACAGCACTGAAGGAAGTCTACAGGAGCAAGGAATGAGGTAAAGCTGGCTACACGTAGATTGAGATTTGTCTAGTTCAGCAGGGAACAGCTGAATTTCAATCTGAGTGTAGCTCCCCCAGTATTCAGGGTGTAACATGTTCTAGTTGCCCCCCTCTCCTCCTCAGGTGCCTGTACCATTTCCGCAACCTCTGATCATCTCCTGTACCATGTCCACAGCCCATAACAACTCCTGTACAATGCCCACAGCCGAGGACATCTCCTGTACCATGTCTGCAGCCCATGATGTCTCCTGTACCATGTCCGCACAGCCCCTGACATCTCCTGTACCATGTCCGCACAGCCCCTGACATCTCCTGTACCATGTCCGCAGCCCGTGACATTTCTTGTACCGTGTCCACAGCCCATGACATTTCCTGTACCGTGTCCGCAGCCCATGACATTTCTTGTACCGTGTCTGCAGCCCATGACATTTCCTGTACCATATCTTCTGCAGCCCATGACATCTCCTGTACCATGTCTGCAGCCCATGGCATCTCCTGTACCATGTCTGCAGCCGATGACATCTCCTGTATCATGTCTGCAGCCGATGACATCTCCTGTACCATGTCCGCAGCTCATGACATTTATTGTACCATGTCCGCAGCCTATGCCCTCTCCTGTACCATGTCCACAGCCCATGACATCTCCTGTACCAGGTCCGCAGCCCATAGCATTTCCTGTACCATGTCAGCAGCCGATGACATCTCCTGTACCATGTCCGCAGCCAATGACATCTCCTGTACCATGTCCGCAGCCCATGACATCTCCTGTACCATGTCCGCAGCCCATGACATCTCCTGTAAGATGTCCGCAGCCCATGACATTTCCTGTAAAATGTCCGCAGCCCATGACATTTCCTGTACCATGTCCCCAGCCCATAACATGTCCTGTACCATGTCTGCAGCCTCTGACCATCTCCTGTATCCTGTCCGCGGTCTCTGACATCTCCTGTACTGTGCCCGCAGCCTCTGACCAGCTCCTGTAACATGTCCGCAGCCTCTGACAAGCTCCTGTAACATGTCCGCAGCCTCTGACAAGCTCCTGTAACATGTCCGCAGCCTCTGACCATCTCTTGTCTTTTATCGTGTCTGCAGTCTCTGAAAGGGAGCCTGGAAAGAAGTTTGCTCTTTTATTTATAAAGTCCTACGTGCTTTCATGTCTGTCTTATCTATATATAATACACTTTTCAAATGTGCTTTAAAATTTATGGTTTTCCCTATTACGGTATGAACAAGAAAATAATGGCATTATGCTGTTGGGCCGGTATAATAATGCTATGGGGCTGGTATGAAATTATTTCCAGGGCTGAATTTTATTCCCAGTCCGGCCCTGCATCCTTCCCGGTACCTGGCTCTGCTCTTGCCATCTTACAGATTCCGGGTATGAGCAGGGTGTATATAGTGCACAGAGCATGTGCCATACACTGTACATAGAAATGTTAGAAAACTGCTTTATGGCTCAAATGGGGAAGCCATAGAGAAGGAATAAGTAAAAGAAAAATTGCAAGCGTGATTGGGAGATCATGGTGCATGATTATGGCACATAATTAAATAAGCCTTAAGTCTTTGGTATACAGTACATAAAATTGAAATGTAAATGGACAAGATGGAGAAAAAGTAGGATAGCACTGGGTTATGGATACCTTCTGAGACATTAAAGTAATTTGGAGATTTAAGAAATTAAGAACACTGATATAATTCTTGATAAGTAAAATATCCACCTTTCCTTTATGCTTGGAAAGGAAAACAAGGATTCTAATGTAACTTTATGCATTTCTTTTTTTTTACAATGGCCACTTATAATTACCTTCAGTAGTACTGTTATGACCCCTTTCCAATAAGTGCAACTCCAAGAACTTCAAACTTCTGTTTTATAGTTTTATATTCTTGCCTGGGTAAATCAGGTTTTATGCTAGGCGTACCATAGGCAGTTTTAAGATCTACTTGAACACAACCTGACCTTTTCCCTCTGATTTAGGAACAACAGGGAACAATCCTAAATCAGTTGCATAGGTATTCAGCATACTTGAACATCTTTCCAAATGAAGACTTTTAGTGATTAACACTTCTCCCTTGTTAACCTCTATAGTTCCTAACTTCTAGCACTACAGGAATCCTGTGCTGAGGGGATTATAGATTATACTTTTGTTGATGATATCTTTAAATCAACTCTCTAACAGGTTTAAAACTGTCAAAAAGCAGGACCTGCAATAAAATGAGCTTTATTCTAACTTGTTTTGCCTCTCATTTCCCAGATTTTAGGATTCTAGGAGGTGCCCCCCCCCCAGCATCTGGGTTGCTAAGCAGGTTACTTGACCAAGAGGAGCCCAATTAAGTAACATTATGGTAAATTAACTAGATAGGAATACTTTATTCTATAACAATAAAGAACACTAAACAGGTGCTCCAGTGTAAAAAACTTAGAAAACTGTTGTATGTATGGGGAATGTAGTAGCTGGACTCAAAGCATGTGCACACAGTCTTGGGCTAAATGAAGTTCCACATAAAACAGTAATGTCCAAGAAAGATGCAAGGTTTATTGAAGTTATCAAATAAATCTTACATGGTGCCGAGTAATAATCCCAGGCAGTGATGGAAAATTAGCAGGCTGAGAGCAGATTTAGTGTACTGATCTCCAGTCAAACATCCAGCAAGGACAGGGAGATAGATGGCTACCAGCCATGATGGGGAAGCTCAAAGGGACTTTGAGAAAGTGATGTCACCGTAACCCGGAAGAATCCTTTGGATTTGAGAAATGGACATGCCCCGAAACATGTCTTCCTGGTAACTGGCTTAGTGTACTGTTCCTTGGTGTCCCTTCAGTTTGTTTCAGGTCAGCAGCTGAGGACTTCCAGGTTTTGGTAAAATCACTTCCTGGGTAGAGTCCCTTGGAGCTACCCAAGCATGGCTGCTAGCCATTTATCTCCCTGTCCTTGCTGGATGTTTGACTGGAGATTGACACACTACATCTGCTCTCAGCCTGCTAATTTTCCATCACTGCCTGGGATTACTACTCGGCACCATGTAAGATTTATTTGATAACTTCAATAAACTGGGCATCTTTCTTGGACATTTTTTTGTGGAACTTCCTTTGGTCCAAGACTATGTGTACATGCTTTGAGTCCAGCTATTACATTCACTATACATACAACAGTTTTCTGTTTTTACACTGAAGCACCTGTTTAGTGTTCTTTATTGCCATTCATCTGTTCCACTCATCTAGTTGCCACTTTCAAGGCCGCTCAAAGCTACCCAGTCATCCACCTGGCTGCGGATACAATTTAAAGGCTGGCGTTAGGTTTCAGTGCCCAGCGTTCTTTGTAGTTATACTTTATTCTATATGCTACAGAGGCCTTTTTAAATATTGTAGTTACAGATTCAGTTTACATCATCTACACAGATTCCCAGATATAACAGCCAGTGTCACTGCCACTGACAGAGGCACTATAAATGACCACCAGCTCTCATATCCCAAACTGACTGCTACAAGCGTTTTCCCCAGGTATAGGCAGAGCAAAGGTGTAACATATGATCTAATGCAATGCAGCATATTGTAAGGCTTACTGCTGTGCCAGAATGGATGCACCCTTTATCAATTATGCTTACTACACATTACTGTCTTCCATCCAGTATTAAAAGAAGGCAAGTTTTCTTTAAACGCATTTACTAAACGGTTCTTTTTTAACAACAGATTACATACACGTTGTGACAGTACTCGCCGTCGCTGAGACTGAAAAAACTATGTGACAGATAAATTGATGATTTGGACTGCTTCAGTTGATCAGACTTGTAACAGATGCATGTCATCAGCCCAAACACCTGTCTTCCATGGATTGTAAATCATGTTGATTTGATCATCTATTGTTTACTGTGGGTTCTCAGTATTTACACTATAATATGTGTATTTGTATCTGTTTTACTTTTGGTGCCGGCAGTCTGGGCTTCCAGGCTGACTTAAGTACGCTGAGCTAATTAGCATGTGAATGATAACCTTGTCTAGATGGGATTAGCCATGAGTCAGCTGTACCTTGTTAGCTATTCATTGTGTGATGCTTATGTAAATATTCAGGTCATTGTTCATGTAGTGACTGTCATGCTTCTCAAGTGTATAAAAATCTGCTGCTTGTTTTAATAAAGGAGTTAGTTGTTTCCAGACACATACAAGCTAAGTTCAGGCTAGTTTTTGTATGGGGGTCGGCTGGAATATCTCTATATGTCCAGACTGGAGGAAGCCTTATACTGACGGAAGACCACAAGCACGGTGTGGTTCAACGGTTCCGTTACATTGGTGGCAGTGGTGGGATGCTTCCTGCAGTCTGGAACATCCAAACCTCCACCGGGATCCAAGGTCCGGGGAGCAGAAGAGGAGAGGTACAGATATCAGCCGCCATGGAAGAGGAATTCGGAAGGAGGTTGCGAGAGATGCGGATACAGCACAGGGGACCGGTGTCAGAGAAGGTCCTGCTGGGATGGCACGAATCAATCCGGTTGGAACTCTGGGAGGAAGCGCTAGCCTGTGAGCAGCCACATCAGGGAAAAATCCTCCCCTCCTTCCAGGAAAGGTACTGGTCACAGTACGAAGTGCGAATGGTGTTTTTGGGGAGACAACCGCATAAAGAATGGAAAACTGAGTTAAGCAGGCTGGTCCAGGTGGAGATGCGGTTGGATGAGAGCTATAGAGCCCTCCGCTGGTATGTAACCCAAGTGTGCCCATGGACAGCAGATGGCAGCCCAACAGAAGGCTTTTGCTACGGCGGCCTGGGGATGTTATTAGAGAGGCTGTCTGAGGACCCTGACTTTGGGAGCGATTTGGAGTGGCGTTTGGAGGAAATCTTAGAATACAGAGAACAGATGCTGAATGTCTTGGACGTGCACTGGGTACTGGAAGATTTGGAATTTCTAGCCAATCAGGAATGGGAGCTGGAGATCGCCTACAGACAGCTGCTAGACTCTGCTCAGTGCCAGGCCTGGGCTCCCCTTGCCTGGGAATACCCAGAAGTACCAGCTGACAGTCCAGAAATCCTGACTGAAGAGTCGGCAATGTGGCACAGTAATAGTGTGCTTTGTACACCTGCACCCACGGTTTTGGATGCGGAGGTCTTATGGCGGATGCAGCAAGTGCTGACTCACCTGGACAAACGTGTTTCTGCACAGGATGAGCTTGGATGGAGGAATGCATCTGTTCAGCCGCTGGATAAAGGTATGGGAGAAGAAGAAGCCATCTTCATTCCCAAACCACGGATTACAAATTTAATGGACTTTCCATTGGAAGATGATTTGGATTATAAATCACCTACAAAAGTGTTGGCACTGGGCCCAAGTGCCACCAGTCCATGTCCTGGACTTTCAGCAATTCCAGAGACTGGAGATTTATTAGACTTTTCTGCTGAGGAGGAACATCCCAGTGAGCCTACAGCAGATGAGCAACCATCCAGGCCTAGCGCTGCTGACCTCTGGATGCAACAATTGGTGACCCAGCAAGATGTGTGCAAGGCCACTGACTTTTCAGTTTATGTTCCTGCAGAACAGCTGGCATCAGGGCCTAGCACTACTGAGCTCTGCCCAACACCAACAGCAGCTTCAGCCTCCCAGAGAGAAGAGGCAGCTGACCTTTCTGCTACACCACTGACAGGGACATGGGATTTCAGGCCAGCAGCATGTGTGGAGTTACAAGAAACTTCTACAGCAGAAGCGCTGACAACTGGACAGAGGGTCCAAGACCTCTGCCCCACACCTGCAGCAGTCCCGGAGGCCCAGGGTCGGAAGGTGATGGTCAGTCCCCAGCAGCAGATCAGGATCCAGGGGGAGAAGAGACAAGAGGTTGCCGGAGCAGATTACGTGGAGTCCCCAGCAGAAGTGCTGGCAACAGAGCAGAGTGCTGGCCTCTGCCCTCAACTCACAAGGGATGGATTTCCTGAGCAGGTGGATGAGACTACAATCCCCACCTGTATACCCCAGGGATGCTGGGCAGTCGGCCCAGATCCCCAACAGCATGAGGGAGTGAGCCCAGCCACTCTGTCTTCTCTCCAGCAGCTGAAAGGACTCCAGGGAGAAGGGCAAGTCCACGCTTCTTCCCTACAGTGGGTATGTTCTGCGAGAGAGGCAGAGGTTGGTTGGGTGAGTAATGCTCCCTTTGGGACAATTTGCTTGGGGTACTGTGTGGGTATAGACATTGGGGGGCTGGAACTACAGACTACCTTCAAAGTCAACCCATTTGGGGTCCCCTCCTGTATTAGTCTCCTTCCAGAAGCAGAGAGATGTGACGGTAGTCACTTTGGTTGGGGAGTCCTTGGAACACAGCTTACCTTAGAGAGGTTGGGAAATACCTCTCTCAACCCCCTAGGCACTTCTTATGTCTAAATCACCCTGTGTCTTTTAGGGACACAGGGTGACCAAGAAGCCCAGTCTGGCCTGCCCAAACCAGACTTCCACAGACTGATTGGCTACGAGAGCTCCATGCGCCCTGCCGGGACAAACTTACAAGCTATGTGGAACTTTGTCAAGGAAGTTGCCATGATGGATTGACTCTTTGGGACTTGTTACCCGATGAACTCAGGCACAGACCAGTTGGGGGTCTGGTACCTGGTTCGTCTACCTTTGGGGGGAAGATATGTGACGGTACTCGCCGTCACTGAGACTGAAAAAACTATGTGACAGATAAATTGATGATTTGGACTGCTTCAGTTGATCAGACTTGTAAAAGATGCATGTCATCAGCCCAAACACCTGTCTTCCATGGATTGTAAATCATGTTGATTTGATCATCTATTGTTTACTGTGGGTTCTCAGTATTTACACTATAATATGTGTATTTGTATCTGTTTTACTTTTGGTGCCGGCAGTCTGGGCTTCCAGGCTGACTTAAGTACGCTGAGCTAATTAGCATGTGAATGATAACCTTGTCTAGATGGGATTAGCCATGAGTCAGCTGTACCTCGTTAGCTATTCATTGTGTGATGCTTATGTAAATATTCAGGTCATTGTTCATGTAGTGACTGTCATGCTTCTCAAGTGTATAAAAATCTGCTGCTTGTTTTAATAAAGGAGTTAGTTGTTTCCAGACACATACAAGCTAAGTTCAGGCTAGTTTTTGTATGGGGGGCGGCTGGAATATCTCTATAGGTCCAGACTGGAGGAAGCCTTATACTGACGGAAGATCACAAGCACGGTGTGGGTCGACGGTTCCGTTACACACATTATTAACAAGATTCCATGAATCATCTATACTGTACGTATGGTAAATTAAACACTCAAGCCAATTGGTAATCGCTGGACATGACCTTGGCTGGTATTGTCGTCATCCTGCTGTGCTGCCACTCATGGATGGTTGGGGAAACCACAAAGAGAACTGGAAAGAAAAAATACAGAGGGCGCACCAACCTAGCGCATTATCTTAAAAGCTGTTTATTGTTAAAAACAACTGTACATCATACTCACAAAAATAGATGGAACATAGGCACAAATTGAGATAGTAAGTCCACCAAAAAGGTCCACTTGGCATGGTATACTGGTACAGACTGAATTGAGATGTGGAACCCCTAAGTGCCGCTTACGCATTTCAGGGGCGTACCCCCTTCCTCAGAGCCCTAAGGAAGGGGGTACGCCCCTGAAATGCGTAAGCGGCACTTAGGGGTTCCACATCTCAATTCAGTCTGTACCAGTATACCATGCCAAGTGGACCTTTTTGGTGGACTTACTATCTCAATTTGTGCCTATGTTCCATCTATTTTTGTGAGTATGATGTACACTTGTTTTTAATAGTAAACAGTTTTTAAGGTAATGCGCTAGGTTGGTGCACCCTCTGTAGTTTTTCTTTCCATAAATAAGGAACTCCCTGTACAATGTTTTGATACCAGTAATGGGTGCCAAGAAAGGATGCTGCAATGCTTCATGTTGTCACCAAGCTATGGTTGTTTCCATGATTCAAGGTATGCCCCCTATAACTGCACACCACTACAACTCAACTTGATCTTGTACCACAGACCTCCATCATTACATTATACATACTGTATGCTAGGACTGATCTTTCATGCCAGATGGGCAGAAAAACACCCTGGCACTACCCCCTGTTAAGTACTCTTTATGAGAGCTATGGTTGCCTGAAAAATCCTTCCATTCAACTCTTTTGGGTGTGTTGAATGGCCTGTCTTCTGCCACTTGCTATGGTTTCTTCCACTGCCGTTTACATCAATACTGTGACATAGAACCAGCAAGAGGAACCACAGTGCACAGCAGGAGAAGAGACATCCAATTCACCCAGAAGTGACAGTCACTTTAAATGCTAGTTTCTTAGCTGCATTAGTTTGAGGCACTACCCTGGAACAAGCATGGAGATTGGCAAAGTCTGAACTCCCTCATCTGCATATGTGTACCAAGTCAGTGACTTTCAAAGTACTGAAGTCATTGGATCAGCATGATTTCAAGGGGACTAGTACAATGTATTTTCACAAATATAAGTTATCAGCAGCCTATATCTTTCAGAACAGGTTTCCATGTCATATCACAAACAAAACTGGGGTAGTGTATATTTGTCTTCACTCTTCAATAGCTTTACTATCATTGTTAAATCTTTGTTCTTGCTTAGTATACTTTTTTTTATAAGAATTTAGCTATTACCGACACTGCTGAGAGAATTCTTCATTTATATAGAAAAAGAGTACTTGTCACTTTTCCCCAGAGCAAGCAGTTCTCCATCTTATCCTCCCAGCATGAACTCTAGTACTATGCTTTATGAAACATGCTTTTAGTTTGCACTGATCTGAATCCCTAGGTAATGTGTTTGAAATGTATATATGCTCTGTGTTTCTGTTGACAGCAACTATTCTTGCATTGTATTCCATTTCAGTGCCATTCTCTTCTTGCAGTAAACATGAAATATTGCTTCAAGAAACCAGGTTCTCCTTTGTAAAAATCCTTCCTTGAGCAGCTCCTGGTAATCAGCCGTCACTGACATGGTAATTACATTGGTAAGCCAGTGGTTCTCTGCTGAAGGCTCTCGTGTTGAAGCACGCATCTGTGGTTCTGATGAGCTAATGCCAGGGTGCCATCCTCCTGGGCTCCATGAACCGCTCACGCTATGTTGTAATGAGTCCTGTTTCCCAGAAAAATTGGATTTTTTTCGTTTACATTTTTCTCTCTACTGCAAATAATGACATTTATGTTTACACCCATCAGGGCTCTCCACCTTAAGCACATTTTCCTGTTTTCTCTAACAAATAAGATGGGTAAGAGGAGAAATGATGAGGGTGGTGGAAAAACATAATCACTGCAAGTGCTAATTAGTGAAAAGAGAAAAAATAGAGGTGTCGATTTACTGTAAAAAAATAATACCTCTCCCTCTCCTTCTATTCTGTCATGATAAACACCTGCAGAAGGCAGTGTTGCTTGTAATTAATAGTACTGTGAAATAACCCTAAAGGTGTGAAGTTATTAGTTACGCTTTTAGTTATTTACATATCAGTCAAGATAAATTGGTAGGGATCTGAATGACTGGTGACGAACCATTTCCACCATGTATAAATGTGCTGACTCAAAGAGCAGAGGACAAGTTAAGATGATAAACAGCAATGTTTTATCAGTTTGTTAGCTATCTCTGGAACCATTGTTCTGTGTCAGCAAGATGCAATGTATGGTAAAAGACTCATGTACCAAAATAGCAGCTTATGGACTTTTAGTAAACAAAACTTTGCCAAAATGACTTTTAGAATAGAATGTGTTTCTCAATATTTGGCATGGGTAAAATTAAGAATTTTTATTTCCTCAAATTTGATAACTTTGGCAAAATACAATTGAGCCAATGGGGAAGGTAGTTTTGATGTGTTGTAAGGGTTCAGAGGGCTTTAAAAAGCTCTGGGCAATTACAGAAGCTCCTTTTAAAACCGTGCTGTTTGTTCTTGTGTCAAAAAAGGCCCTATGTTAGCCACATTCTTTTTTACATTTTTTCAGAGAAAGAAAACAGACTTTAAAAAAGAAAAAAGAAAAGAATAAAGGCATTAAACAGTGCACAAATAACATACACACAAATAAAGTAAAAAATAATAAATAATGGGTATAAGTTATTTTGAATGAAGTGAGTGAAATTGAGAGTTTCCACTTCGGCTGATGGCAAAATCGGCAAAATCTGTGATCATTCTTCTAAACTGCCATCCATGTTCACTTGTTTCTCAGGTCATTCCATGTCCTTCAAAATCTGCTGTCCTCCCCCCTGCTATCATTCTCCTCCACTACATCAGTGCCTGCTTTCCTATTATCTGTGATCAGTCTCCTCTATTTCTATCTAAACCCACTGTATTCCTAAATCATTTCACTCCACTTCCATCAGTACCTGCTCTCCTCCCTTGTGCGATAATTCTCCTCCACTCCCATCTATGCCCACTCTATTCCACTCCACTTTCAGTAGTACTAGCTCTCCTCTTGCTGTAATCATTCTCCTCCACAACCTTCCAATTTCATTTTATGCTAAAGTCATTCCATTCCATTTTCATTAGTGTCTGCTCTCCTCCTTCTGTGATCATTCTCCTCCAATACCATCCAATCCAAGCCCAATCTATTCTCAAGTCAATCCACACCACTTTTATTAATGCTTTCTCTCCTCCCCTCTTTGATCATTTTCTTCCATTTTCATCTATAGTCACTCCACTGTCAAGTCATATCACTTCTTTCAAATAATTGTTATTAGAATATGCAAATAGACATACTGTATACAGTGGGTACGGAAAGTATTCAGACCCCCTTAAATTTTTCACTCTTTGTTATATTGTAGCCATTTGCTAAAATCATTTAGGTTCATTCTTCTTCCTCATGAATGTACACATAGCACCCCATACTGACAGAAAAACACAGAATTTTTGACATTGTTGCAGATTTATTAAAAAAGAAAAACTGAAATATCACATGGTCCTAAGTATTCAGACCCTTTGCTCAGTATTTAGTAGAAGCCCCCTTTTGATCTAATACAGCCAGGAGTCTTTTTGGGAAAGATGCAACAAGTCTTTCACACCTGGATTTGGGGATCCTCTGCCATTCCTCCTTGCAGATCCTCTCCAGTTCTGTCAGGATGGATGGTAAACGTTGGTGGACAGCCATTTTTAGGTCTCTCCAGAGATGCTCAATAGGGTTTAAGTCAGGGCTCTGGCTGGGCCATTCAAGAACAGTCACGGAGTTGTTGTGAAGCCACTCCTTCATTATTTTAGCTGTGTGCTTAGGGTCATTGTCTTGTTGGAAGGTAAACCTTCGGCCCAGTCTGAGGTCCAGAGCACTCTGGAGAAGGTTCTTGTCCAGGATATCCCTTTACTTGGCCGCATTCATCTTTCCCTCGATTGCAACCAGTCGTCCTGTCCCTGCAGCTGAAAAACACCCCCACAGCATGATGCTGCCACCACCATGCTTCACTGTTGGGACTGTATTGGACAGGTGATGAGCAGTGCCTGGTTTTCTCCACACATACCGCTTAGAATTAAGGCCAATAAGTTCTATTTTGGTCTCATCAGACCAGAGAATCTTATTTCTCACCATCTTGGAGTCCTTCAGGTGTTTTTTAGCAAACTCCATGTGGGCTTTCATGTGTCTTACACTGAGGAGAGGCTTCCGTCGGGCCACTCTGCCATAAAGCCCCGACTGGTGGAGGGCTGCAGTGATGGTTGACTTTCTACAACTTTCTCCCATCTCCTGACTGCATCTCTGGAGCTCAGCCACAGTGATCTTTGGGTTCTTCTTTACCTCTCTCACCAAGGCTCTTCTCCCCCCGATAGCTCAGTTTGGCCGGACGGCCAGCTCTAGGAAGGGTTCTGGTCATCCCAAACGTCTTCCATTTGAGGATTATGGAGGCCACTGTGCTCTAAGGAACCTTAAGTGCAGCAGAAATCTTTTTGTAACCTTGGCCAGATGTGTGCCTTGCCACAATTCTGTCTCTGAGCTCTTCAGGCAGTTCCTTTGACCTCATGATTCTCATTTGCTCTGACATGCATTGTGATCTGGAAGGTCTTATATAGACAGGTGTGTGGCTTTCCTAATCAAGTCCAATCAGTATAATCAAACATAGCTGGACTCAAATGAAGGTGTAGAACCATCTCAAGGATGATCAGAAGAAATGGAAAGCACCTGAGATAAATATATGAGTGTCACAGCAAAGGGTCTGAATACTTAGGACCATGTGATATTTCAGTTTTTCTTTTTTAATAAATCTGCAACAATGTCAACAATTCTGTGTTTTTCTGTCAGTATGGGGTGCTATGTGTACATTCATGAGGAAGAAGAATGAACCTAAATGATTTTAGCAAATGGCTGCAATATAACAAAGAGGGAAAATTTTAAGGGGGTCTGAATACTTTCCGTACCCACTGTATATTGTATTATCAGCTATGTTGAACAAGACAAAAGAAAAAAAAAGAGTATGCATCTCATAGTGCAGAACTGTGAGAAAGATTGAATAATGAAAAACATTAACATATTACACTCACAAACAATGAGGGGGTGCTATAGGAAGAAGGATGCTGGAGCAGATGTGAAGTCTGTGCAAGGGACATCTGACTCCCTGCCTTGGCCACAGTCTGGGCAGAAGTGATGGCTGCTGCTGGAGATACTGACATTGCAAGAAAAGATGACAGGAGCTGCCAGGGTCTAAGAACCATTCAGAGAACCACCTGTTACTTCAAGGAACACTGAAACCCACATATTCCATTTAGCCATAGCTAGACCAGGTTTGGGGGGTATATCCAAAGAACTTTTCATACACATATTGCATTTGTAAGTCACATCACTTCTAACAACGCCGGCTCTCCTCCCCTCGGTCATTCACCTTCATTACCATCACTCTACTCTCAAGTTATTCCACTCCACTTCCAGTTACGTTGGCTCTCCTCTGTCATCATTCTTCTCTAAAGCCACAGCTCACTATTCTTAAAGCCAAACCAAGATAAAACACATTGGGTTTTTTTAAAGTGTTGAAACACTAGGATTGTATTTGTTAAAAAAAAAAAACAACAAAAAAACCTCAATTACATTAATAAATAATAACTATCTAAAATATACAGTATAGGCATTACAGCATGGTATCTCCACTTTCATTCATGTTCACTCTACTCTTAAGTTACAAATGGGTGCATGTTGCTGGTTATTCATTAGAGCTGCCACACATTTGACCCTCTCACATCATTTATATAAATAATAACTCATATTTACTCATTATGTCCTACAAAATTTGTTTAATGATATTGAAAATAGAGAACCGTGTGCCCCTGTATCATGCAGAACCCAGGTCCCTTTGAATCCCATAAAAAACACTTATTGGAAGTCAAACACATAAACAGACACGACAACAGAAAAACCCTATGTTTTGGAACCACATCCATACAATTGCCAAGGTGGCAATATTTACAAGACTACCACCATCATACCAGCCCTCAATGAGCAATATAGAAACATATACTGTAAATATGCTAGAAAAAGCAAGTAATTTTGCAATGTATGTATAAACAGGATAGTTCATTTATCAGTTTCTGAGAGCTATAGTTGTGATTTAGGGGAAGATGGCCATTACAATACCAAACTTATTTATGTTTCCACCTTTACTCAGGAAAATAAATAGCTTTCTGGTGAGTGATAACTAAACCTTCAAAATGACTTTATCCCGTTTTTATAAATATGCTCCAATATAGTCTTGCTTCCTTATTTCAGGAAAGACTGTAAGTGTTTCTTTTTTCTAAAGTGCTAATTTTTAAGTGCAATAACTCATAGCAATTATTCAAAATCTATTTTATGAGTCTGACGTCAACAAAATGATCTGAAAATACCTTTGCACTTAAGAATTAAAAACTATTTGTGTATTGTAATGAGGACCCTTCCATTAAACACACAAATGTTAAATCAGTGAATGTGACATTTATCAAGCCTTCACTACAGGTGGATTAATTACTCTAATTTAAAGCACATGCACACCTACAATGAAAGTTTGGAGAATACCACATTCATTGCATTATATTGTAAATCTAGCATAGAATTTTTCTTAATTTAAATTCAATTGCATACATAGATTCACAAGTACATCCTTGCTTTTCATAGCAATAGTAACATAATAAACAAAATAATGTGTAGGCTATTATCTAAATTATAAGCAGCATATTGTGTAATTATAACAATATTTGATGACAATATTTTATTATGCATGGCTTTTTATTTTTTTATACAGCGTTTTAATAATTGCGTTTAATTGTTTTTAACACATTATAAATGCTATCTTCTTAAAAGCAGATCTGTGCAACCTTTCTAACAAAGTGCAAGATATTAATTTGTACTTCATTTGACAGTCATTTTTCTCTTTATACTGTTCTCAGAATAAGCAGATTTCTAATTCTATCCATTGTTTCATTCCAGTATTGTATCAACTTCTAACAACTCAGTTGGACGCTTGCTCATAGAATCAAGCACTGCTTAATTTTCTCGCCCACCTTACCTTCTACACAATTCATTTTAAAGCTTTCTACTTCTAGACTCCAGCTAAGCCCTTCAGCATGCCTCCCACCTGCTCTCTCTTTTATTTCATGTTGTAAACTGTAACAAACCGGTCAAGCACAGTTTTGTTTGCTCTCTTGCTAACACAGAGTCTTGATAATTCTCTTTAAAGCAATTAAGGCAGGTAATTTCTCTTCAATCAGCCCCAATTTGAATATGGAAATGATTTTAATTACTTGGAGTCAATATCATGTTATCACTAAAATGTGTTTGAATTAGGTCTAGCTGTGTTTTCAGCAGCCAAATAGTCTGCAAGTAAATTTCTTCTCATTTAAAGCTTCAAGTTGTCACTTAAATAAAGTCCCTTCTGATGATCAAACTCAATGTGCTCTCTGATTAACAGGCCAGGTACTACCACTTACCATCCTGCGCTATATGACACCTCTGCATCCTATTCTCTATTGCATATTGTTTGAGTCAGCCCCTAACTAACTTGTATGCTTTGTAATCCATGCTTTTAATGTAATTCACAAAATGTAATAATGAACTCAAATGGAGGTTCCACTAGCCACACAAATCTAGGTGTTCACAAAAAGGAAGGAGTGTAGTGTCTGAGTATGTGTTAAACCATCACCATCTAGAGAAGAAACATGGTCCATTTTACATCTGACATTTTTCCTTTATTGGATAAGGGAAAAACCCTCCAATCCAGTAGCTTTGGTGATTTCTATTTAGATCTCTGACTTTTGCAGAACACTGCTGAAGCTACAAAAAGTGGGTGTTTCGCCACTGTTCTACTGTTCTACACACACACACACACACCACATATTGATACATAGGCCACAAAAAGGTATGTCTTCCCCACTCCATGGCAATTTAAGTTTTCCAAACTACTTTTATTTTCAGACTTCTGACGACAATTTTCATTGAAGGAATAAAGCATAGTAGATGGCTGGATACTGGTTCATTTGAACTTTAATTACCCATAGTACAGCTGAACCAGGTACTCTAAGTAACACAGAGTAGAGTTCCAGCAGTTGTACTCCCTGCTTAATACAGTACTTATTTTTCCTGATATAGCAATGGTCACTGGAAGCTTGTCATTATACAAGTGTACAATAGTACTCTCGTGTCAAGAGTGCAGATAGAGTTCTTGAATTCCCATGGTAAGAATACTACGGAGAGCAAATCGACAACCCCCCAGCTATGGATAGGAGTTTGCTTGTATAAGGTCTGGATTCAACTCTGTTTTTTTTTTTAACAACCTAAGAATTCTCTTACTAAATCTTTGACTATGCCACTCAAAGGAAGCTCTTATTCACCACGATGAATTCATGTGACAAGTCCTCAGGGCTAACTCCTATAAGGCCTATAGAAAGACTAGGCCAAAGAGTCAATTTTTTAAAAAACAAATCTATTAACCACTTTACCGCTGAGTACTGGAATAGTACTGCGGCAAAGTGGCACGATCCCGTCTGACGACGTAGACCTACGTCGCCAGACTCCTCCCCTGTAGGCAGCGCTCGCGCGCCGCCGGAGGCACGCTCCCGCTGTTTTCATTCACAGCGGGAGTCGGGCCAGGGGAGGAGCAGCGGCGATCGCCACTGCTCTGCCCCGATCGTCGGGGATCTAGTGTGGAGATCCGCCCGCCTGTGTAAACACAAGCGGGCGGATCTCCTCAGTGACAGGGAGTGACAGATCGGAGTGTTCAGCATAGCTGGACATCCGATCTGTCCCTGTCTCACACAGTCACCTCCCCCCACACACGTTAGTAAGCACCAGGCATACATTAACCCCTCCCTCTCCAATAAAATTAACCCCTTCCCTGCCAGTGTCATTTTTACAGTAACAGTGCATATTTATAGCACTGATTACTGTAGTAATGTCACTGGTACCCCCAAAAGTGTCAAAAATGTCAGTCAAGGGTCCGATCTGTCCGCCGCAATGTCGCAGTCCCGCAAAAAAAATCGCAGATCGCCGCCATTACTCGTTAAAAAAAAAACACCAAAAATGACAGAAATCTTTCCCTTTGTTAGTAAACGCAATAACTTTTGCGCAAACCAATCAAAATACGCTTATTGCGATTTTTTTTACCAAACATAGGTAGCAGAAAACAAATTGGCCAAAAATTTAAAAAAAAATTGTTTTTTACATCTTTTTTGGGGGGAATTTCATACAAAAAAATGTTAAAAATATTGTTATTTTTTCAAAATAAACGCTCTTTTTTTGTTTATAGCGCAAAAAGTAAAAATTGCACAGGTGATCAAATACCACCAAAAGAAAGCTCTGTTTGTGGGAAAAAAAGGACGTCAATTTCGTTTGGGTACGGCGTTGCACGACCGCGCAATTTTCAGTTAAAGTCGCACAGCGCCGAATCGCAAAAAGTGGCCCAGACGTAAGACAGCAAAATGCTCTAGTGGTAAAGTGGTTAAAAAGGGTCCATAAAAAGTCCAATAACATGTTGAAAGGAGGTCAGTAGGTAGGGCCAGGCACCAATTTTGAAGTTAAATGCTTGTGTACGTAGGGCAGGTGCCCTTCTCAAGAGTAAAACTCGACTCTGTAGCTAGTGTATAAGGAGACATAAAAGCACCTCTACGTGTAGCATTTCTTAAACATGAGGTAGCAAGGACAACAAAAAAACACTAGATGGATGTGATAAAAAGGTTCATCTGTGGAAAGAAGCATCTTGTTTGGAGAGATTGATAGTATGCAATTCCAGTTAGACAGAGACTGCAGTCTGACAGGAAGGGAAGTTGGCAAGATCCGTGTTGATAGATGGTAGTGTGGAGTTCAGTGCTGTGGATTGCATGTGTCGTCACCGGGAGGCTTGGAACACAACGCATTTCAGAGGATGCGCAGGGCACATATTGAGAATTTGCGCTCCTCTCTCAAGTGTGACGGGGATGAAGAGAACCAAAATAAGTAGACTAGAACGACGATTTTTATTTATATGACTGAATGGGATTAAGACTGGGAACTGAGTATATCACAGTATGTACACCAATATAAGGGTGAACAAAGGTCAAAGTAATGTGCAACATACTGTATATGTACATATGCAATCATGTAATAGAATTCCATACAGAATTCCAAACAAAAAATAATAAATAAAAATAAATAATAAAGATAAAAATGTAGAATAATGAATAAAAAATTCAATTATATGATCATGGAAAATGATAAACTAAAAATGAGAGGGTTCCAGAATATATATATATATATATATATATATATATATATATATATATATATATATATAGTGCTATGCGCTTTGCAAAAGTATTCGGCCCCCTTGAACTTTTCAACCTTTGGACACATTTCAGGCTTCAAACATAAAGATATAAAACTGTAATTTTTTGTGAAGAATCAACAACAAGTGGGACACAATCATGAAGTGGAATTAAATTTATTGGATATTTGAAACTTTTTTAACAAATAAAAAACTGAAAAATTGGGCGTGCAAAATTATTCAGCCCCCTTAAGGTAATACTTTCAAGCGCCACCTTTTGCTGCGATTACAGCTATAAGTCACTTGGGGTATGTCTCTATCAGTTTTGCATATCGAGAGACTGACATTTTTGCCCATTCCTTCTTGCAAAACAGCTCAAGCTCAGTGAGGTTGGATGGAGAGCATTTGTGAACAGCAGTTTTCAGTTCTTTCCACAGATTCTCGATTGGATTCAGGTCTGGACTTTGACTTGGCCATTCTAACACCTGGATATGTTTATTTGTGAACCATTCCATTGTAGATTTTGCTTTATGTTTTGGATCATTGTCTTGTTGGAAGACAAATCTCCGTCCCAGTGTCAGGTCTTTTGCAGACTCCATCAGGTTTTCTTCCAGAATGGTCCTGTATTTGGCTCCATCCATCTTCCCATCAATTTTAACCATCTTCCCTGCCCCTGCTGAAGAAAAGCAGGCCCAAACCATGATGCTGCCACCACCATGTTTGACAGTGGGGATGGTGTGTTCAGGGTGATGAGCTGTGTTGCTTTTACGCCAAACATAACGTTTTGCATTGTTGCCAAAAAGTTTGATTTTGGTTTCATCTGACCAGAGCACCTTCTTCCACATGTTTGGTGTGTCTCCCAGGTGGCCTGTGGCAAAGTTTAAACAACACTTTTTATGGATATCTTTAAGAAATGGCTTTCTTCTTGCCACTCTTGAATAAAGGCCAGATTAGTGCAGTATACGACTGATTTTTGTCCTATGGACAGAGTCTCCCACCTCAGCTGTAGATCTCTGCAGTTCATCCAGAGTGATCATGGGCCTCTTTGCTGCATCTCTGATCAGTCTTCTCCTTGTATGCGCTGAAAGTTTAGAGGGACGGCCAGGTCTTCGTAGATTTGCATTGGTCTGATACTTCTTCTATTTCAATATTATCGCTTGCACAGTGCTTCTTGGGATGTTTAAAGCTTGGGAAATCTTTTTGTATCCAAATCCGGCTTTAAACTTCTCCACAACAGTATCTCGGACCTGCCTGGTGTGTTCCTTGTTCTTCATTATGCTCTCTGCGCTTTAAACAGACCTCTGAGACTATCACAGTGCAGGTGCATTTATACGGAGAGTTGATTACACACAGGTGGATTCTATTTATCATCATTAGTCATTTAGGTCAACATTGGATCATTCAGAGATCCTCGCTGAACTTCTGGAGAGAGTTTGCTGCACTGAAATTGAAGGGGCTGAATAATTTTGCACCCCAATTTTTCAGTTTTTTATTTGTTAACAAAGTTTGAAGTATCCAATAAATTTCGTTCCACTTCATGATTGTGTCCCACTTGTTGCTGATTCTTCACAAAAAATTACAGTTTTATATCTTTATGTTTGAAGCCTGAAATGTGGCAAAAGGTCCCAAAGTTCAAGGGGGCCGAATACTTTCGCAAGGCACTGTAAATATATACACAGGAAATATATGCATATATGAGTGGCAAGCATAGTGACAGCAATATGTTTCTTTCTAAAAGCTTAAGAAAATGGGCATATCATGAGAACAGTTTCATAAGATATTAACTTAGGCTCAATTTTAGGAGACCAAAAAAAATTATGGTGGTCAAGCCAAACATATAGAAGTATGGATCTAAATTATCCCCACATCTATATCAGGCTGCATGTGCACAAAAGTAATTCATAAATAAAAATTATTAATAATTAATAAATAATAAAAATATAAGGAACATGAAAAAGGAAACCAATAGTAGTGTAGTGTTATATTTTAGGATAAAGCAAATATGTATATCTGCATCATTATACTAACTAATACTTACAGTAGATTATCTTGATGAGATAAGAAAATCTTATATGTACTATATGTAATAAATATACCTAGGGATAATGAGAAGTAGTAGAGTAGTATAGGGAAAGGAAAGAGTTAAGTTATGTAAATATAAACAATGACACATTATTAAATGGTGCTAATTTCTAATTCCTCGTTTAAGCCATTAGGCGCAATGATGTCTAATGTGCATATCCAGATCCTTTAGCACTGACATAATTTGAAGAAACGTTCGGCTTCAGACAAATTTTTGGTAAAGATTCAATGACCCAAACTTGTAGTCCTGTAGTAGACTTGTTATGAGCTAGGAAATGTTGTGGTACGCAATGTTGGCCACAGCCCTTATTCACCACAGCCCTACATGCAGATTTATTTTTCAAGCATCTCTCTTTATGCTCTTTGTTTAACCTGCTTCAGTCAAAATTATCGTATTTCTACTTTCTCTCCATCTTTCTATATTTTCTGCAGAACCACAATCTATCACCAAAAAGACAAAATAATTTGGAATTGAGCTTTCTCTAATCTTAACAACTCATGGCCCTTGTTTTCAATGGCACACCACCCAGATGTATCTCAGAACCCAAAAAATGTGGTAAACAATTCTGGAAGAAGGTATTCTCTTAATCTGCCCCGGTATGTCTACTCTAGTAATGGACAAACAATTCAATATTCATATAATGAATATTCATATAAGGCTAAATTTGGGAGAAAAGATCTTACCTATATCTTTACTAAGAAGAATCAAAACCTAGAATGAATTTATCTAATTTAGATACTTTGAAGTGTATGCAAGATTTGTATACTCAAGCGTGATGTTGTCTTTAGTTAACAACTGTAATGATCTATTGTAAAACATTTTTGAAATGGCATTTATTTTTTTATCCTAGCTTGAAAGACCTTATTATTCCTTAAGAGTATATGGACTAAAATCTCATATCATATCATATGCAAACAGCATGCTGAACTGTATGCATGCTGTGACCAGCATTATAGTTTTGTCTGAACTAAACAGGAAAAACATTTTACCACTTGACCACCGGAAGGTTTTACCCCCTTCATGACCAGAGTATTTTTTTGCTATTCAGCACTGTGCTACTTTAACTGGCAATTGTTCAGTGATGCAACAATGTACGTAAAGACATTAAAAAAACAAAAAAACAAAAACAAATTCACACAAATAGAGCTTTTTATTGGTGGTATTTAATCACACTGAGTTTTTAAACATTTTTTTTTTAGCTATATAAATGAAAAATACTGAAAATCCTGAAAACAAAAATCATGCTTTTCTTAATTTATATCATAAAAGTTTTCAAACAAATAATCTTTCTATATAAATTTAGGCCAACATGTAGTCTGCTACATTTCTTTGGTAAAAAATAACCCAAATCAGTGTATATTATTTAGTCTGTGTGAAAGTTATAGAGTATACAAGTGATGGTATATATATTTTAAAATTTATAAATTCTAATGTACTGATGACATATCTTATTTGTTGAGGTCCTAAAATGTCAGGGCACTACAAAATAGTGATCGACCGATATCAATTTTTCGTTGCCGATACCGATACCTATATTTTCCCAATCGTATATCAGTATCGGCCGATATTAGCCGATATTTTCACACATGTAAAAATTACCCAAACACAAAATACGATAGAAATCTCTTAATAAACATGTTCATCTTTATTTATAAACATTTTTAACATTAAGTGCTCGTTCTTCACACCTTAACTGCATAAAAAGGGATATGAAAACTTCCATTCCAGGGACATTTGCTTTGCATTCACATCCTGATTGTGCATTAATGCATAAAACTGACTGCACTGCAGTAACATATTGCAGTGTGTGAATCCACTACTGCAGCACTTTTATGATAAAAGTGCTGCAGTAGTGGACTCACACACTGCAATATGTTACTGCAGTGCAGTCAGTGAAACAGCTAGAAAAAAAGCTAGGCAACAAAAATAGCAACACAAAATACACATACACAGTGGATTGGATGGACTGGAGTCAGTGGAAGAGGACTACCTCTGCAGTAAGGCACTGACTGCAACTAATGCAGTGCAGTCAGTGCAAAACTGCCAGAAAAAGAGAAATGCAACAGGTACATGATGTCACAGTGGATTGGACTGGACTGGAGTCAGTGAAGGACTACCCTCTGCAGTAAGGCACTGACTGCAACTAATGCAGAGCAGTCAGTGCAAGACTGCTAGAAAAAGAGCAAGGCAACAGCTACACAATGTCACAGTGGATTGAATTGGACTGGAGTCAGTGGAGGACTACCCTCTGCAGTAAGGCACTGACTGCAACTAGAGATGTCCCGAACTATTCGCCGGCGAATATCGCTTGTTCACGTTTGCCGCGGCGGGCGAACATATGCGATGTTCGGTCTGCCCCCTATATGTCATCATTGAGCAAACTTTGACCCTGTACCTCACATTCAGCAGACACATTCCAGCCAATCAGCATACGCTCCCTCCCAGACCCTCCCACCTCCTATAAAAAAGCAAGGACAGCATCCATCTTAGATTCACTCTGAAGCTGCAGTGTTAGTTAGAGCAGGGAGAGTGCTGCTGCTGCTAAATTAATAGCTAGGCCAGGGTCCTGTGTCCACTCCAGTCCTCAAAGATCCATCTGCTGTAAGGAAAGCATCCTGACAGCACCCCAAAAAGCCTTTTTAGGGCTGGTACATCAGTCTGCTTTTTTTTTTTTTCGTTCTATATATACAGTGGTGATCGAAAGTTTGGGCACCCCAGGTAAAAATTTGTATTAATGTGCATAAAGAAGCCAAGGAAAGATGGAAAAATCTCCAAAAGGCATCAACTTACAGATTAGACATTCTATGTCAACAAAAGTTAGATTTTATTTTCATCATTGACACTTTCAAAATTAAAGAAAACAAAAAAATGGTGTCTGCAAAAGTTTGGGCACCCTGCAGAATTTATAGCATGCACTGCCCCCTTTGCAAGGCTGAGACCTGCCAGTGTCATGGATTGTTCTCAATCATCGTCTGGGAAGACCAGGTGATGTCAATCTCAAAGGTTTTAAATGCCCAGACTCATCTGACCTTGCCCCAACAATCAGCACCATGGGATCTTCTAAGCAGTTGTCTATAAAACTGAAACTGAAAATAGTTGACGCTCACAAAGCTGGAGAAGGCTATAAGAAGATAGCAAAGCCTTTTCAGAAGTCAATATCCTCTGTTCGGAATGTAATTAAGAAGTGGCAGTCATCAGGAACAGTGGAAGTTAAAGCAAGATATGGAAGACCAAGAAAAATATCAGACAGAACAGCTCGCAGGTTTGTGAGAAAAACAATTCAAAACCCACGTTTGACTGTACGATCCCTCCAGAAAGCTCTGGCAGATACTGGAGTTGTGGTACACTATTCCACTATAAAGAGATACTTGTACAAATATGGTCTTCATGGAAGAGTCATCAGAAGAAAACCTCTTCTTTGTCCTCACCACAAAAATCAGTGTTTTGTGGACCGATGAGGTAAAAATTGAACTTTTTGGCCGGAATGAGCAAAGGTACGTTTGGAGAAGAAGGGGCACAAAATTTAATGAAAAGAACCTCTGTCCAACTGTTAAGCATGGGGGTGGATCAATCATGCTTTGGGGTTGTATTGCAGCCAGTGGCACAGGGAACATCTCACGAGAAGAAGGAAAAATGGATTCAATAAAATTTCAGCAAATTTTGGATGGTAACTTGATGCCATCTGTGAAAAAGCTGAAGTTAAAGAGAGGATGGCTTCTACAAATGGATAATGATTAGGGTTGAGCGAACACCTAGATGTCCGTGTTCGACGGGTTCGGCCGAACTTTAAAAAAAAGTCCGGGTCCGTGTCCCGGACTTTTACCGAACTTTTCCCGGACACCGAACCCCATTGAAGTCAATGGGGACCCGAACTTTAAGGCACTAAAATGGCTCTAAAACACCAAAGGAAAGGGCTAGAGTGCTGCAAATGGCAGCAAAACGTAATTAAGAGCATGGCAAGTGCTCTGCAAACAAATGTGGATAGGGAAATAACTTAAAACAACAAAAAAAAACAGAAAAATAAAACAATGTTCTTCTTCATCTCTGAAGGACGAGGCCCATATGGAGTAGGAGGGAGGTTGAGGTGGTGGTGGATGTGGCGGTGACTAGACATATGCCGGTTTTCGGTAATTCGATATATCGCGGTATTGCATAGCCACGGTATTGTTATTGTGGCATTTTTAAAATACCGAGTTTCTCTGTCAAGTCTGCCTGACTTGTGAATTGATACATTTCAGTGAGCTGGATGACTCATTCACTCACTCAGCTAACACCTTTCAGCATTAAGTCTCCTAACTATAAACAAAAATGATTACATTTGTATCTTTTCCTTCCCTCTGCCAGGGAGAAAGGAAGTTTAACCTCTTAAAGACTGGATCTTTTTCTGACACTTGCTGTTTGCAAGTTAAAATCAGTTTTTTTTTTGCTAGAAAAGTACTTAGAACCCCCAAACATTTTATATATTTTTTTAGCAGAGACCCTACAGAATAAAATGGCGATTGTTGTAATATTTTATGTCACACTGTATTTGCGCAGCAGTCTTTCAAACGCAATGATTAGACTTTAATGAATAAAAAAAAAAAAAAAACGTAACAGTAAAGTTATCCCAATTTTTTTTTTTTTTGTTACACAGAGAATCGTGAGAGAATCGTGATCTTTATTCCAAGCTAAAAAATCGTGATTCTCATTTTGGCCAGAATCGTGCAGCTCTAATAAATATATATATACACACACACACGCCTAGCAGCCCACATTACATTATTATATAGCCATCAAGCAGTGTCTGGCCTACCTGGTGATGACTGGTCCTGGCGCTCTGATCCGATGGCCTGGTCTTTAAAGGGGCAAATCCTTGCGATCCAGAAGTGGTTAAACCTGCAGGAGGACCGGTGTTTTTATCTATTAATGACTTTACTATTGCTTTAGGCCTGGTTCACATGTATGCGGGTTGGTGGTTCACATGTATGCGGGTTGGCGGTTCACATGTATGCGGGTTGGCGGCCCACATTTGCACAGGCATAGCAGCCCATTGATTTGAACGGGCTGCTATGCCCTCATTTTCCGCAGAAAAAAGGTGCATGCAGCATTTTTTTTAAATTCAGTGGCCTTGAAATCCATCCTGCTTTTGCACCATGCGACTAACCTGCAGTTCCTGCTCTGGCAAGCTTTCTGCATTTTTTGTATACGTGGGCACGGCATTTAAAAATAAACAGTTTGCGTGTGCAGCAACGGCAGGTAAGTCGCATGGTGCAAAAGAAGGATGGATTTCATGGCCACTGCATTTTTTTAAATTCTGCATGCACCTTTTTTCAGCTGAAAACGCAGGCATAGCAGCTCAAGCCCATTCACATCAATGGGCTGCTATGCCTGTGCAAATGTGGGCCCCCAACCCGCATACATGTGAACCAGGCCTAAAGCAATAGTAAAGTCATTAATAGATAAAAACACCGGTCCTCCTGCAGGTTTAACCAATTAATGACTTTACTATTGCTTTAGGCCTGGTTCACATGTATGCGGGTTGGGGGCCCACATTTGCACAGGCATAGCAGCCCATTGATGTGAATGGGCTTGAGCTGCTATGCCTGCGTTTTCAGCTGAAAAAAGGTGCATGCAGAATTTAAAAAAATGCAGTGGCCATGAAATCCATCCTTCTTTTGCACCATGCGACTTACCTGCCGTTGCTGCACACGCAAACTGTTTATTTTTAAATGCCGTGCCCACGTATACAAAAAATGCAGAAAGCTTGCCAGAGCAGGAACTGCAGGTTAGTCGCATGGTGCAAAAGCAGGATGGATTTCAAGGCCACTGAATTTTAAAAAAATGCTGCATGCACCTTTTTTCTGCGGAAAATGAGGGCATAGCAGCCCATTCAAATCAATGGGCTGCTATGCCTGTGCAAATGTGAACCACCAACCCGCATACATGTGAACCAGGCCTAAAGCAATAGTAAAGTAATTTATAAACAACACCTCCTTCAGGTTTAACCACTTCTTGACCACAAGGATTTGCCCTCTTAATGACCAGGCCATCGGATCGGAGCCGAGCGCCAGAACCAGTTATCACCAGTTAGGCCAGACACTGCTTGATGACCTATTTTAGGCCTGGTTCACAGAGTCTGTACTGACTGACTATATAATAATGTGCATAAGTGAACCAAAGCCCCTAAATTCAGCAATGAAATTGAAGTGAGGTGGAAATTTAATAATTTAAATTTAATAATAGAATACCGTGATAATACCGTATACCGTGGCAAAACCTTAATCAATTAATCGCAGCATGAAAATCTGATACCGTCACAAGCCTAGCGGTGACATAGGCGTGCGCACAGGGTGTGCTGGGTGTGCCTGGGCACACCCTAATCACCTAGGGCACATAGCATTGCCAGTGAGGAGATGGGAAAGATCTCCCTGGGACCTGCTCTGCTCTATTTCTCCTTGCCTACAGGTACATGGCCCCGATACATTACTCTCCCTGCTGGCAAACACATGCATGTGTATTTCAACTTTGGGGTGCACACCTTAATGCAATAGGCTGCGCACACCTATGGGCGGTGTAGGTGGAAGCGGCGGTGGAGGAGGACCAGGGCCGGATTAACAGCATCATGGGCTTGGTGCTGAGGATTTTGAAGGGCCTTAAGGGCCGTGCCTTGCCATGCACCCAGAGGAGGAAGGGTGCAGCCATGCATGCCTAATTCAACATGGGATGCTGTCTCTGAAGCCCATAAACACATCCATGCATCGCCAACTGTCCCTCCTTGTCCGGCCTTCACGCTGTGTGGGGAGGTTCTGAGGGTGCTGCCTGGGGAAGCGAGCATAGAAGCCAGACTTCTGTGTTTACAAGTGACAGAAGAGCGGTAACAGTGAATATGGCCAACCCGGGGCCTATATAAAAGGTAGGGGCCTGGAGCTGCAGCTCCAATAGCCCCTACATTAATCTGGCCCTGAGGAGGAGGACGAGGTAGCCAACACTGCTTCTTTTCAAAAATTTTAAATGAGGGTACACCCCAAAAGAGTGAGAAAGAGCAAAAATGGAACAATGGGTGGGTAAGGTCGGTATCCATTGCTATTCTGCATAAGGTACGGAAAAGTCCCGTGGGATCCATGCCTGGTTCATTTTAATGAACGTGAGCTTGTCCACATTGTCTCTGGACAGGCGGCTGCGCTTGTCTGTTATAACGCCCCCAGCCGTGCTAAATACCCGTTCAGATAATACACTGGCTGCAGGGCACGCCAGCACCTCCAAGGCGTAAAGGGCAAGCTCAAGCCATGTGCCCAATTTGGAGACCCAGAAGTTGAAGGGGGCAGACCCGTCATTCACTACATGTAGGCGTGTGCACACATACTGCTCCACCATGTTGGTAAAATGCTGCCTCCTGCTAAGACGTTCCATCTGAGCTGCTGGTGCTGCTGTTTGTTGTGGCGTGCTGACAAAGCTTTTCCACATTTCGGCCATGCTAACCCTGCCTTCTGAGGTGCTGGCGGTGCCCTGGTTGCGTTGGCGACCTCCTCCTCCTCCTCCTCCTCTGCCTTGTGCTTCCACTGTGGCCCCGCTGTCAGATGGGAATGCCAGCAGCATGGCGTCTACCAGCGTGCGCTTGTACTCGCGCATCTTGCGATCGCGCTCCAGTGAGTGAATTAAGGACGGTACGTTGTCCTTGTAACGGGGATCCAGCAGCGTGGCCACCCAGTAATCAGCACAAGTTAGAATGTGGGCAACTCGGCGGTCGTTGTGGAGACACTGCAGCATGTAATCGCTCATGTGTGCCAGGCTGCCCAGAGGCAACGAAAGGCTGTCCTCTGTGGGAGGTGTATCGTCCGTGTCCTCTGTATCCCCCCAGCCACGCACCAGTGATGGCCATGAGCTGGCCTGGGTGCCACCCTGCTGTGAACATGGTTCCATCTCCTCCTCCAGCTCCTCCTCCTCCTCATCCTCCTCATCCTCCAGAACTGTGCCCCTGCTGGACAATTGCGTCCCTGGCGTTTGCGTGTGCAGGAACCCACCCTCGGAGCCCCTTGCGAATGACTGCCCTGAAAGCCTTGGAAATGTTACCTCTTCATCCTCCTCCTCCTCCTCATCCTGTGCCACATCCTCTTCCATCATCGCCCGAATTGTTTTTTCAAGGAGGCATGGAAGTGGGATAGTTAAGCTGAGAACGGCGTCATTGCCACTGGCCATGTTGGTGGAGTACTCAAAACAGCGCAACAAGGCACACAGGTCTCGCATGGAGGCCCAGTTAAATTAAATAGCGGAATAGAAAATATGATCCAAAAAAAGTGTATGTATATCACACGTACACAACCACACTGGGCCCCAATTACTATTGTTTGTACCCCTAAAAGGCTAGATGAGGAGTAGGGGGAGTATGGAACAGGCAGCACCCTCAAACCTTCAGAAGTATGAGATGAACCCCAACAACTTGGAAAGGTGGATCTCTCTCACACGTACCGACACAGACTATCCCGCAATTCAATTGATCCTCAAAGGTTTTTATTGAATAGCGGAATAGGAAATATGATCAAAAAAAGTGTATGTATCTCGCACGTACACAACCACACTAGGCCCCAATTACTATTGTTTGTACCCCTAAAAGGCTAGATGAGGAGTAGGGGGGGTATGGAACAGGCAGCACCCTCAAACCTTCAGAAGTATGAGATGAACCCCAACAACTTGGAAAGGTGGATCTCTCTCACACGTACCGACACAGACTATCCCCCAATTTAACTGATCCCCAAAGGTTTTTGATTAAATAGCGGAATAGAAAATATGATCCCAAAAAAGTGTATGTATATCACACGTACACAACCACACTGGGCCCCAATTACTATTGTTTGTACCCCTAAAAGGCTAGATGAGGAGTAGGGGGAGTATGGAACAGGCAGCACCCTCAAACCTTCAGAAGTATGAGATGAACCCCAACAACTTGGAAAGGTGGATCTCTCTCACACGTACCAACACAGACTATCCCCCAATTTAACTGATCCCCAAAGGTTTTTGATTAAATAGCGGAATAGAAAATATGATCCAAAAAAAAGTGTATGTATATCACACGTACACAACCACACTAGGCCCCAATTACTATTGTTTGTACCCCTAAAAGGCTAGATGAGGAGTAGGGGGGAGTATGGAACAGGCAGCACCCTCAAACCTTCAGAAGTATGAGATGAACCCCAACAACTTGGAAAGGTGGATCTCTCTCACACGTACCGACACAGACTATCCCGCAATTCAATTGATCCTCAAAGGTTTTTATTGAATAGCGGAATAGGAAATATGATCAAAAAAAGTGTATGTATCTCGCACGTACACAACCACACTAGGCCCCAATTACTATTGTTTGTACCCCTAAAAGGCTAGATGAGGAGTAGGGGGGGTATGGAACAGGCAGCACCCTCAAACCTTCAGAAGTATGAGATGAACCCCAACAACTTGGAAAGGTGGATCTCTCTCACACGTACCGACACAGACTATCCCCCAATTTAACTGATCCCCAAAGGTTTTTGATTAAATAGCGGAATAGAAAATATGATCCCAAAAAAGTGTATGTATATCACACGTACACAACCACACTGGGCCCCAATTACTATTGTTTGTACCCCTAAAAGGCTAGATGAGGAGTAGGGGGAGTATGGAACAGGCAGCACCCTCAAACCTTCAGAAGTATGAGATGAACCCCAACAACTTGGAAAGGTGGATCTCTCTCACACGTACCGACACAGACTATCCCGCAATTTAACTGATCCCCAAAGGTTTTTGATTAAATAGCGGAATAGAAAATATGATCCCAAAAAAGTGTATGTATATCACACGTACACAACCACACTAGGCCCCAATTACTATTGTTTGTACCCCTAAAAGGCTAGGAGTAGGGGGAGTATGGAACAGGCAGCACCCTCAAACCTTCAGAAGTATGAGATGAACCCCAACAACTTGGAAAGGTGGATCTCTCTCACACGTACCAACACAGACTATCCCCCAATTTAACTGATCCCCAAAGGTTTTTGATTAAATAGCGGAATAGAAAATATGATCCCAAAAAAGTGTATGTATATCACACGTACACAACCACACTAGGCCCCAATTACTATTGTTTGTACCCCTAAAAGGCTAGGAGTAGGGGGAGTATGGAACAGGCAGCACCCTCAAACCTTCAGAAGTATGAGATGAACCCCAACAACTTGGAAAGGTGGATCTCTCTCACACGTACCAACACAGACTATCCCCCAATTTAACTGATCCCCAAAGGTTTTTGATTAAATAGCGGAATAGAAAATATGATCCCAAAAAAGTGTATGTATATCACACGTACACAACCACACTAGGCCCCAATTACTATTGTTTGTACCCCTAAAAGGCTAGGAGTAGGGGGAGTATGGAACAGGCAGCACCCTCAAACCTTCAGAAGTATGAGATGAACCCCAACAACTTGGAAAGGTGGATCTCTCTCACACGTACCAACACAGACTATCCCCCAATTTAACTGATCCCCAGAGGTTTTTGATTAAATAGCGGAATAGAAAATATGATCCCAAAAAAGTGTATGTATATCACACGTACACAACCACACTAGGCCCCAATTACTATTGTTTGTACCCCTAAAAGGCTAGGAGTAGGGGGAGTATGGAACAGGCAGCACCCTCAAACCTTCAGAAGTATGAGATGAACCTCAACAACTTGGAAAGGTGGATCTCTCTCACACGTACCAACACAGACTATCCCCCAATTTAACTGATCCCCAAAGGTTTTTGATTAAATAGCGGAATAGAAAATATGATCCCAAAAAAGTGTATGTATATCACACGTACACAACCACACTAGGCCCCAATTACTATTGTTTGTACCCCTAAAAGGCTAGATGAGGAGTAGGGGGAGTATGGAACAGGCAGCACCCTCAAACCTTCAGTATGAGATTGTGTTCACTGTACCCCACAAAGATTGAGTTCACTGCACCCCACAATGATTGTGTTCACTGCACCCCACAAAGATTGTGTTCACTGCACCTCACAAAGATTGTGTTCACTGTACCCCTCAAAGATTGTGTTCACTGCACCCCACAAAGATTCTGTTCACTGTACCCCACAAAGATTGTGTTCACTGCACCCCAAAAAGATTGTGTTCACTGCACCCCAAAAAGGATGTTGTTCACTGCACCCCAAAAAGGATGTTGTTCACTCCACCCCAAAAAGATTGTGTTCACTGCACCCCACAAAGATTGTGTTCACTGCACCCCAAAAAGATTGTGTTCACTGCACCCCAAAAATGATTTTGTTCACTGCACCCCAAAAAGGATTTTGTTCACTGCACCCCAAAAAGGATGTTGTTCACTCCACCCCAAAAAGATTGTGTTCACTGCACCCCAAAAAGATTGTGTTCACTGCACCCCACAAAGGATTTTGTTCACTGCACCCCAAAAAGATTGTGTTCACTGCACCCCAAAAAGGATGTTGTTCACTGCACCCCAAAAAGGATTTTGTTCACTGCACCCCAAAAAGATTGTGTTCACTGCACCCCACAAAGGATTTTGTTCACTGCACCCCACAAAGATTGTGTTCACTGCACACCAAAAAGGATTGTGTTCACTGCACCCCAAAAAGATTTTGTTCACTGCACCCCAAAAAGATTGTGTTCACTGCAGCCCAAAAAGATTGTGTTCACTGCAGCCCAAAAAGATAGTGTTCACTGCAGCCCAAAAAGATTGTGTTCACTGCAGCCCAAAAAGATTGTGTTCACTGCAGCCCAAAAAGATTGTGTTCACTGCAGCTCACACACAGAAAAATGGATGTGGATCACTGACACCTGCCTATCTCCAATCCCACACCACACAGCAATATCGATTGTAGTTTGTAGAACACAGTTTCCCTAAAATTCAGCAGACTCTGTCCCTAACAGGATTGAGAAGAGATCGTAGATCAGGATTGAGTGCAGACCCCACCCCCCACACAGCAATATCGATTGTAGTTTGTAGAAGACACTGACCCTATATAATTCAGCAGACTCTATCCCTAAAATGCCTACAACTCGCCCTGCCTAAACACTCCGACCTGTCCCTCAATTCTATCCGGACACAAATGGTTTTTTCCTGCCTATCTTTCCCTAATCAGCAGCCAGCACGTTGATGTGTGCTCTGTCCCTGAATCTAAGCAGCATAATGACGCCGCTGCGGCTGCCTCGAACTTATAAAGACTTGGTCACATGCTTCAGACGGCCAATCACAGCTACTGAGACATTTGCAGGCATGGCTGGGATGGCTTAAGGCACACCAGTTAAACGATTGTTGATTGGCTGTTGAAAGCCCGCCATGAAAAGAGCGCCAAAGCATGCAAAACCCGGAAATAAAACGACCGAACACGGATTTTTACCCGAACATACAGTAAAGTGTCCGTGTCCGTGTTCGGGTACAAAAAATCCAATTATTCGGTACGAACACGAATAATACAGTCCGTGTTCGCTCAACACTAATAATGATCCTAAACACACCTCGAAATCCACAGGGGATTACATCAAGTGGCGTAAACTGAAGGTTTTGCCATGGCCTTCACAATCTCCTGACCTCAACATAATTGAAAATCTATGGATAGATCTTAAAAGAGCAGTGCGTGACAGACAGCCCAGAAATCTCAAAGAACTGGAAGACTTTTGTAAGGAAGAATGGGCAAAGATACCTCACACAAGAATTGAAAGACTCTTGGCTGGCTACAAAAAGCGTTTACAAGCTGTGACACTTGCCAAAGGGGGCAGCACAAGATATTAACTCTGCAGGGTGCCCAAACTTTTGCAGATGCCATTTTTTTTATTTTCTGTTATTTTGAAAGTGTAAATGATGGAAAAAAATCTAACATTTATTGACATATTATAAGAATGTCTAATCTGTAATTTGATGCCTTTTGGAGATTTTTCCATCTTTCCTTGGCTTCTTTATGCACATTAATACAATATTTTACCTGGGGTGCCCAAACTTTCGATCACCACTGTATATATATTGCAGTTGCCTGCCCGTGTGTGAGAGGCCACAGGCCCACACACTGTACTGTGTGCACACCACTCATATAGGGCACAGTACCTTGCACGCATACTATCACTAATATTCTGAAGCTCCAGTGTTAGTTAGTAGGTTCGACCAGAACACCCGAACTTCCCGAAATTTCGGGTTCGGGTTCCAGAACCCCATTGAAATCAATGGGACCCAAACTTTGGTAATCAAAAAACACAATTTTGAAGCCCTATAACCCAATAAATGCCCCTAAAAAGTGCCTAGGGTTCTGGGTCATGCCCCAGGGACTATTAATCACACAAAAAAAGTTCTTAAAAATTGTTGTTTTTGATAGAGAGCCAATTATTGAAAAAATTATTGAAAAAAAAAAAGAGATTTCTTTGGATTTAGTGTCTGGGGGGGGGGGGTCTAAAAAGTGTACTTGTGAAGTTTCAGCTCTGTAGCATGTCCAGAACCAGAAAAAAAGATAATTTTTCTTAGAATTTTTAGTAGCACAGGGATGGGGTTCCGCTCCTTTCACACCTGGACGTTTTTGTTGCAGGCGTTTATTGGACATTTTTTGGGCGTCTTTGGAGGCAGGCATAGCATCTGAACTTCTGTATAGGGGTATATATACACACACACACACACACACACACACACACATATATATATATATATATATATATATATATATATATACACATATACACATACACACATATAGGTGTGAAAGGAGCGGAACCCTATCCCTGCGCTACTGAAATTATGTCAGTAGCGCAGGGATGGGGTTCCGCTCCTTTCACACCTTTATGTGTGTATGTGTATATATATATATATATATATATATATGTATGTGTGTGTATATATACCCCTATACAGAAGTTCAGATGTCATGCCTGCCTCCAAAGACGTCCACAAAAAAGCCCAATAAATGCCTGAAACAAAAATGCCCAGGTGTGAAAGGAGCGGAGTCAGAGTCAGTTAACCTTACACTACGGTCACCCTGACACTTAACACTTTCCCTACAGAAACTAGATTATTGAATCTAACTATAGTGGTATATAGTACCCTAAATACACTGCATATCCCTTTCCTCACACTAATAATTGCTAAATGACACTGGAGCAGCAGGAGTAACAGAAATGCTTCCACCCTATTTCACAGCCTCTCTATTACAGTGCTAGAGATTTGGCGGGGCTATGTTATATACTGGGGGGCGTATTCACTACTGATTGGCCTCTGGACCCCCTAGTCACTAGGGATGATCGAACTTTTGAAAAGTTCGGTTCGATCAGAACACCCGAACTTCCCGAAAGTTCGGTTCGGATTTCAGAACCCCATTGAAATCAATGGGACCCGAACTTCGTTAATCAAAAAACACCATTTTGAAGCCCTAAAACCCAATAAATGCCCCTAAAAAGTGCCTAGGGTTCTGGGTCATGCCCCAGGGACTATTAATCACACAAAAAAAAGTTCTTAAAATTTTTCGTTTTTGATAGAGAGCCAATTATTGAAAAAAAAAAAAAAAAAAAGAGAGATTTCTTTGGATTTAGTGTCTGGGGGGTCTAAAAGGTGTACCTGTGAAGTTTCAGCTCTGTAGCATGTCCAGAACCAGAATTATAGCATACCAAACCTTCAAAAATGACTTTTTTGCTTAACCGCACCTTTCTTTTGCTCCTAATCAACGGCACAGCCAATGTGTATGATGGGGACATAATGCAGTGCACTGGGAACAAGATTAGAGTTTTTTTTGGAAAAAGGTGCTGTCTCTTTAAATGTGCATATAATTAACGGGTGTATTTCCACAATGGGGCTATTATTACCAAATGTTTTCAAGAAGTCCAAAGATGTATGTAATTGCACTTTATTTCATGTAAAATGGTGTTTGGTGCACTTTAACTTGAATTCTCACAAGAAACAGACATATATGCACGGATACATTGAGGGTTAGGGTTAGGGGTAGGGGCCACAATGTAGTGCAGAGTGAACAAGATTAGAGATGTTTTGGATGAATACTGTTGTCTCTTGACTTTGAATAGAAGTAAAGGATGCTTAAAAATTGGGCATTTGGTGGTGCGGACAATGCCTTGACACCATATCCCTATGAAAGTGCTGGTAATGAAGGCAATAATTGCCTTTGTAAGGAAAAAAATTACAATGATATGCATCTGTGTGACAGATGCGCAAAAATTGTTGTTTGGGTGTTGGCGGAGCCATACCACTGTAAGCCCAAAGAGCTGGTGTTGAAGAAGGCGTAAAAATTATGAAGGTGTGCACATGTGGAACAGGTGCGCAAACATGGTAATTTTGGTGTTTTGGCGGAGCCTCCCCACCATAACCCCAAAGAGCTGGCTTTGAAGGAGGCCCAAAAATTGTAAAGGTGTGCACCTGTGGAACAGGTTCGCAAACATGGTAGTTTTTGTTTAGCATAGCCTCCCCACCTTAACCCCAAAGAGCTGGTGTTGAAGGAGGCCCAAAAATTGTAAAGGTGTGCACCTGTGGAACAGGTTCGCAAACATGGTAGTTTTTGTTTAGCATAGCCTCCCCACCTTAACCCCAAAGAGCTGGTGTTGAAGGAGGCCCAAAAATTGTAAAGGTGTGCACCTGTGGAACAGGTTCGCAAACATGGTAGTTTTTGTTTAGCATAGCCTCCCCACCTTAACCCCAAAGAGCTGGTGTTGAAGGAGGCCCAAAAATTGTAAAGGTGTGCACCTGTGGAACAGGTTCGCAAACATGGTAGTTTTTGTTTAGCATAGCCTCCCCACCTTAACCCCAAAGAGCTGGTGTTGAAGGAGGCCCAAAAATTGTAAAGGTGTGCACCTGTGGAACAGGTTCGCAAACATGGTAGTTTTTGTTTAGCATAGCCTCCCCACCTTAACCCCAAAGAGCTGGTGTTGAAGGAGGCCCAAAAATTGTAAAGGTGTGCACCTGTGGAACAGGTGCGCAAACATTGTAGTTTTTGTTTTAGCATAGCCTCCCCACCTTAACCCCAAAGAGCTGGTGTTGAAGGAGGCCCAAAAATTGTAAAGGTGTGCACCTGTGGAACAGGTGCGCAAACATTGTAGTTTTTGTTTTAGCATAGCCTCCCCACCTTAACCCCAAAGAGCTGGTGTTGAAGGAGGCCCAAAAATTGTAAAGGTGTGCACCTGTGGAACAGGTGCGCAAACATTGTAGTTTTTGTTTTAGCATAGCCTCCCCACCTTAACCCCAAAGAGCTGGTGTTGAAGGAGGCCCAAAAATTGTAAAGGTGTGCACCTGTAGAACAGGTGCGCAAACATTGTAGTTTTTGTTATAACCAAAATGAGGTTCTGTGAATGTAAAGAGAATGAGAGGAGGGTTTGAGGGTGGCACCATGGTCCATGCTTAAACTGAGGCTCAGCTGTCACATCACAACGATAGCCTAGTCTACAAGGTCTGCATCAGGTGCATCAAAGCTTGATATCCACGACTGATTCATCTTAATGAATGTCAAACGGTCGACTGAGTCGGTGGAGAGTCTCGTTCGATGGTCTGTGACGAATCCTCCTGCTGCGCTGAATGCCCGTTCCGATAGGACACTGGAAGCAGGGCAGGCCAACAACTCCATGGCATACTGGGCCAGTTCTGGCCAGTGGTCTAATCTTAAGACCCAGTATGCCAGTGGATCGGCATCGTCACATGAAAAGCCCTCTGTGTCACTTTGTGCCCTCACATAATCGTCCACCATGTGATGCAGACGCTGTCGATGCGATGTGGCAGCTGAGAGGCCTGGGCGGTGAGGACTAAAAAAAGACCGAAAGGCATCCATCAACTGCACGCCTTCTCCAACGCTCCTCTCGTGACCACCAGTAGAATCCATGGTAGGTTGTCCCTGCCCCTGCACCCTACGGGAGTCGGGGAACGTGTTCACCAGATTCCTCTTGAGACTGTCCTCAAGGGATTTGATCCTGTGGACTCTCTGGGTGGATGGGAAAAGCTCCGAGACTTTAGACTTGTACCGGGGGTCAAGTAGGGTGGCCAACCAATAGTGGTTAGTCTCTTTAATGGCCTTGATTCTGGGGTCCTTTCGCAGGCTCTGAAGCATGATGTTTCCCATGCGTCGCAAATTAGCGAAGGCCTGAGAAGCTGACTCCTCTGGGTCACTCATAACGGCATTATCTTCAACGGGCTCCTCCTCCTCCCAGCCACGCACTATTACAAAGTGTCCCGAGGGAGTCAAACTAGGCCTTGCAGATTGCCCCATGTCTTCCTCCTCCTCCTCCTCAAACCCTGCAAAAGTTCCCGCAGAATCGTCCTCCTCCTCCTCCTCTTCCACCCCTGGATCCTGCTCGGGCCTCTGGGAGCTAGGCATAATGGGGTCAGGATTCTCAGGATAAAGGGGGCCTTGAGAGGCAAGGAAGTCCTCCTCTTCCTCCTGCTGCTCTGCCTCCAGTGCCCTGTCCATAATGCCACGCAGAGTGTGCTCCAACAAAAACAGTACCGGTAGGGTGTCACTGATGCATGCGCTGTCCCAGCTGACCATCCTTGTGGCCTCCTCAAATGGCGAGAGAACAGCGCATGCATCCTTAATCAAAAGCCACTGCCGTGGTGAAAAGAACAGTGCTGGTGCCGTACTCGCATAGGTATTCATTCAGGGCCTTCTGCTGCGTGTACAGGCGCTGCAGCATAGCCAAGGTGGAGTTCCAGCGGGTGGGCATGTCACAGATGAGGCGGTGTACCGGCAGGTGAAACTCACGCTGCACTTCGGCCAAACGTGCAGTGGCACTGTACGACCGCCTGAAGTGACTGCACACCCTTCTTGCCATCCTTAGCACATCCTGCATTCCCGGGTACGAGTTCAAAAACCGCTGTACCACGAGATTCAGGACATGCGCCAGGCATGGCACATGGGTTAACTTTCCCTGACGAAGGGCGGCCAGGAGGTTTGACCCATTATCAGTAACCACCATCCCTGGCTGCAGCTGGCGTGGTGTCAACCACCTCTGGGCCTGTACCTGCAGAGCCCCAAGAATCTGAGGGGCAGTGTGCTGCCTGTCCCCTAGACACACAAGCTGCAGCACTGCGTGACACCTTTTGGCCTGAGACATAGAATAGCCCTTTGAACGTTTACGTGGTACCTCATCATATTCATAGGACCATTCTGCAGAGGAGGGCATGGAGGAGGTAGAGGAGGAGGAGCAGGAGGGGGTAGAAGTGATTGATCTACCCGGATCAGCGACACCACCAGCTGTTTGCAGACGTGGGGGCAACACTGGCTGCAGCACCGAGCCCTGGCTACAATCCCTTCCGCTGGCAAGCAGTGTCACCCAGTGAGCAGTGACAGAAATGTACCGTCCCTGCCCATGTTTGCTTGACCAAGTGTCAGCCGTCAAGTGTATCTTACGGCTGACTGACTTGGCCAGGGACGACACTACATTGCCTTCCACATGTTGGTATAGGGATGGCAGGGCCTTACGGGAAAAGTAATGCCGACTTGGCACCTGCCACTGTGGAACTGCACATTTTGCGAAGTCACGGAAGGGAGCAGACTCTATCAGGTTAAATGGTAATAGTTGCAGAGCCAGTAGTTTAGCCAAACTACTGTTTAGACGCTGGGCATGTTGGTGGCGGGGAGTATACATTTTTTTTCATTCCAGCATGTGTGGAATCGAAATTTGGCGTCTAGATGTTACAGCTGGTGGTGTGCTGGAGGTAGATGCGACACTGCCTGCTATATCATCATCCCTGCCAGTGGAGGCTGCCAACAGGTGACGAGTGACTATAGCAGGGCCAGGAACAGACTGATGTGCAGGTGGAGTAGGTGGAGCAGATGGAGCATGAGGAGGAGCGCAAGGAGAACTAGGAGGCCGACTGACCGATCTTTGGCCCTTTTGTGGGTTCTTTAAATGCTCCTGCCAACGGGCCGAGTGGTGGGTTGTCAAATGCCTGTTTAGGCAGCTTGTACCAAGGTGGTTGACATTTTTGCCACGTTTTATACCCTTCTTACAAATCTTGCAGATCGCAACTGTTTTGTCTGCATGGGATGTCTCAAAAAAGGCCCAGCAAGATGAGGTGTGTATAGTGGCCCGGGAGACAACAGGTGCGGCCTTAGATGGAGTAGGCCGTCTGCTCTCCCCTCTTGCTTGCTCTGCCTCCTCCTCAACCTCAGACCCAACATCTGACTCCATCAAAGACTGAGCATCAGGCCTGGCCTGGGAGACAACAGGTGCGGCCTTAGATGGAGCGGGCCGTCTGCTCTCCCCTCTTGCTTGCTCTGCCTCCTCCTCAACCTCAGACCCAACATCTGACTCCATCAAAGACTGAGCATCAGGCCTGGCCTGGGAGACAACAGGTGCGGCCTTAGATGGAGCGGGCCGTCTGCTCTCCCCTCTTGTTTGCTCTGCCTCCTCCTCAAACTCAGACCCAACATCTGACTCCATCAAAGACTGAGAATCAGGCCTGGCCCGGGAGACAACAGGTGCGGCCTTAGATGGAGCGGGCCATCTGCTCTCCCCTCTTGTTTGCTCTGCCTCCTCCTCAAACTCAGACCCAACATCAGACTCCATAAAGGACTGAGCATCAGGCTGGAGTAGATGGCCGACACTGTGGTCAAACAGCTCAGCTGACTCCTCTGTCATGTCTGAAGTTGGGTCTAAGGGAGGACGTGAGGTGGACATGGACTCATCTGTATTTGTTCTGACAACTGCAGAAGACTGACCACTTTTCTCTGCCTGGGTCACTGTAGTTGCAGATGATGCCGATGATGAGGGTTTGGTCATATAGTCCACCACCTCCTGTACATACTGTGGACGTATAGCTTGGCCACTGCCGGAGAACAATCCAAATGGTGGCCTGGCTGAGGACTGACCACCACGTCCACCCCTGCCTCTAGACACCCTAGAAGCTGTGCCCCTTTCCGCAGCAGGGCCACGTATGCCTTTTCTTGGTCTACCAGGCATATTTGTCACTGATGCGTTGGCAACTGTGTGCGGTGAAAAACGCACACTGCTATGCGACCCACAGTTGTCGCTGGATACAGCACAGCAGATGTGTCACGCACAGTAGCAAAGCCTTTTGCACAGTGGACCTAACGCTTTGAACAACAGGCGTTAAGTTGTCATTGATGCGTTGGCAACTGTGTGCGGTGAAAAACGCACACTGCTATGCGACCCACAGTTGTCGCTGGATACAGCACAGCAGATGTGTCACGCACAGTAGCAAAGCCTTTTGCACAGTGGACCTAACGCTTTGAACAACAGGCGTTAAGTTGTCACTGATGCGTTGGCAACTGTGTGCGGTGAAAAACGCACACTGCTATGCGACCCACAGTTGTCGTTGGATACAGCACAGCAGATGCGTGTCACTCACAGTTGCAAAGGCTTTTGTACAGTGCACCTAACGCTTTGAACAACAGGCGTTAAGTTGTCACTGTATTTTGCTGCCTAGCAAGCACGTACACCTGCTCTGATACAGCAGCACTGTGCCACGTGCTCACTAAACAGAACCCTCACACTTTCCCTACAGAAACTCAATTATTAAATATAACTAATGTAGTACAAAGTTCCCTAACTACACTAGATATCCCTTTCCACTAAATAGAAAGCTCCATACAGCAGAAGACTGACACTGTCCCTTAAGTTTTTTTTTTTTTTTTTTTGTAACTCTAAGAACCAGCACAATCGCTGTATCTAACTACACTGGCTGTAAGCTAAATACAATTCTGCTATATGGAGCTTTAGAACCACTCGATATGTAGGAAATGTAGTGTAGCAAAGCAGGAGTCAGACAGAACTGCTTCAACTCTCTTCAACAGGATCTGGATAACTGTGCTAGGGGTTAGGCGGGGCCATCTTATATAGTGTGGGGCGTATTCACTCCTGATTGGCCTCTGGTCCCCGTAGTCACTCCAATCACGTTCCTAGGAGACTCCTGCCCCCTCATTGGCTTTTGCAGACGTTTCTGGGCCAATCACGGGCTTTTAAAGCCCAGTTCCTGTCCCAGTGCATTTTGGGCGGTTCTGGTTGCCGAATTTCCGAACTTTTACCGCAAAAAGTTCGGAATTCGGCCCGAATTTCGAACAGCCAATGTTCGGGTCGAACCGATAGTCGACCCGAACTGTTCCATAATCCCTATTAGTTAGAGCAGGGAGAGTGCTGCTGATGTTGAATTAATAGTTAGGCCAGTGTTCTGTGTCCACTCCAGTCCGGAAAGACTCATCTGCAGTAAGGACAGCGTCCTGACAGCACCCCAAAAAGCCCTTTTTAGGGCTGGTACATCAGTCTGCTTTAAATAAATATATATATATATATATATATATATATATATTGCAGTTGCCTGCTCATGTGTGAGAGGCCACAGGCCCACAGACTGTACTGTGTGCACACCACTCATATAGGGTGGCACAGTACCTAGCACGGCTAATGCGCAGTGCCCCAAATTGGAAGTAAGAGGATCGACCAACCATCTTTTTCCATATCCCGGTTCCTAAAATCTATTCCATACACTGGCCCCTGATAGGGGATGTAACAGGGATTAAACTGCTAAGAATAGTACTACTTAACACACCACTCATATAGGGTGGCACAGTACATTGCACGGCGCACTCGCAGTGCCCCAAATTGGAAGTAAGAGGACCGACCAACCAATCTATTCAATACACCAGCCCCTGATAGGGGACAAAACAGAGATTATACTGGTAAGAACAGATTTTTTTAATTAAAAAAAAAGAGCACAACCTCTGTGGAGCTGAATATTTTTTGGCCGTGTTACTGAACGCTCATGCACAATGGCTGTAGGCTCATGTGTCCTTTTTTCGGAGGTGACAAACCTGGTCAGTCAAACCCAAGGCAACATCATCGACCTAATCCCATATGCATTTTTTCTGGAGCGTGCCCTGCAAAGAGTGCTGGATTAGGCCGTAGATGAGCATGAAGAGGAAGAGTTGTGGTCACCATCACCACCAGAAGCAGCCTTGTCGTCGTCGATTGCTGGACCTGTGGCACCGCAGAGAGAGGAGTCTGAAGAAGAGTCTGAAGAAGAGTCTGAAGAAGAGGAGTCAGAGGAGGAAGGTGACTTTGAGGAGGTGGAAGACCAACCACAGCAGGCGTCCCAGGGGGCTTGTTGTCACCTTTCGGGACCCTTGGTGTTGTACCTGGCTGGGTGGAGCAAGAGACCTTCAATGACGTCAGTGAGGACAAGGAACGGGACATGGCTAGCTTGGTATCCAACCTTGTGCAAATGGGGAGTTTGCGGTTGTGCAAATGGACTGTTTGCGGTTGTTTGCGGTGTGTTAAACGGGGAGTTTGGTCTTCAGAGTTTGGTCTGTCACTGTGAAGCAGGCGTTCACTACCTGATCGATACAACATCACACCTGATCGTATAAACACACTGGATATTTTAAAGCACGTTATTCCACACAATTTAGGAATGTTAGGTGATTTATGCCCTTTATGGATTAAAACCCGACTTCCATGGGAGTTTTGCCATGGATCCCCATCTGGCATGCCACAGTCCAGGTGTTAGTCCCCTTGAAACAACTTTTTATCACTATTGTGGCCAGAAAGAGTCCCTGTGGCTTTTAAAATTCGCCTGCCTATTAAAGTCTATGGCGGTTTGCCCAGTTCGCCCGTTCGCAAACATTTACGGAAATTTGCATTCGTCGTTCGCGAACGAAAAATTTTATGTTCGCAACATCTCTAGCTGCAACTAATGCAGTTCAGTCAGTGCAAAACTGCTGGAAAAAAGCTAGGCAACAGCTAGACAGTCAATTGGATTGGAGTCAGTGGACTACCTCTGCAGTAGGGCACTCACTGCAACTACAGCAGTCAGTGCAAAACTGCTAGAAAAAAAGCTAGGCAACAGCTAGACAGTGGATTGGAGTCACCCAGTGGACTACCTCTGCAGTAGGGCACTCACTGCAACTACAGCAGTCAGTGCAAAGCTGCTAGAAAAAAAGCTAGGCAACAGCTAGACAGTGAATTGGAGTCACTCAGCGGACTACCTCTGCAGTAGGGCACTCACTGCAACTACAGCAGTCAGTGCAAAACTGCTAGAAAAAAAGCTAGGCAACAGCTAGACAGTGGATTGGATTGGACTCTTAGCAGTAGGGCACTCACTGCAACTACAGCAGTAAGTGCAAAACTGCTAGAAAAAAAGGTAGGCAACAGCTAGACAGTGGATTGGAGTGGAGTGGAGAGGACACTACTCTTTTCAAAACTCCCAGTTAAGTAGAACAATATTATAATGCAGAAAGCGGAACATTTCAGCATGTCCATGGTCACCTGTTAATGGTCTACTGTCTTCGTAAACATGCTCAGGAGTGGAGGACAGAGGAGCAGAGAGAGAGTTATCTTCTAGCATGGGAAGCAAGCCTTTTGTAGCGTGCCTCATTTTCTCTCCACCACTTAAGAGGATGACTTCTTCTGTCAATTACGGCTTCTTTCAAGTAGAGATGAAGTTCATCATCCAGGCTCATCGTTGCAGATTCAGAAGAAATTGAATCCTCTGCATGAGGCCCCAATAAAACACACAAAATGTCCTGATCGATTTGACGACGATGAAGCAGATTCTCTTCTGTTCGTTGACGTATTTTTGGACATTTGTCTGTTTTTTACAGCATGCTGCTCTTCATTTTTGGCCAGGAGGAACCTCCTGCACCTGCACCTCCACCTCTATATCTTCTGTCAGCCATTGTTTCGCCTTAGTGTAATGTTCCGGTACCTTTGGTACCCTAAATTACTCTTTTCACAAGTGTATGCGCCCCACCATTCTCTTTTGGAAAGGTGCGCATACACCTTTAAGACTGAAGCTGTCATCACTCAGCGCCGGACTAGATGGCTATTTAAATCGCCGGTTCTCACTCACATGTGTTCGTTCAAACACCCTTACCTGGATGCTAACTTGGCTTGAAGCTTTTGTGCTTGCAAGCATACCTCGCTGATGGAACCTCGCTGCGCTGATCCCTGCATCCCGCTTCCGGATCATCCGCTCCTCCTGAACCAACCTTCGGCTGTATTGCTATTAGTGCTAAGTACCCCGCAGGGGAACCCTCTATAAACTTATACTAAGCTTACACTATCTAGCTCTGCATAGTAAAGACTATTTATCACATCTGCATATCTAGATTGCTAGCTCTTAAGACTACTGCTACTTATTCCTGCACTGGGTTGATCTCTCTTGTATGTCCACCTGCTACTCTGTCATCTGCTACCATACATGATTGCTAAACCTACCTGCATCCATCTGCTACTGTCTTACCTTCAAGTGTCTGTCACCTACTACCTCCACTCAACCTGTCTCTTAAATCTTCATCACTGTGTTACTACATACATAAAGTCACTCTAGGAACCAGCTTGTTGAGTGTGTGTATTTACTAGCTGAATTAAGACCTTCCACACATGATGAGTCATTGAGGTTGGGAATGGTATCTCAGCATCTCTCTTACATGACTACTGAAGTGGAATATTTCTGCAGCTGAAAATCCACACCATACATGAAACGCAGGAGCGTTACAGATTGAACGAACCTACAAATGGATTCAGCAGAAATAACCACTCAGGTGACACAATTAAAACAGCAAGTAACTGCGTTAATACACGCACTTGCTGAATTAAAAGAAGACAATCAGGCTCTGTCGCAGCAGGTAATTAGACTGACACAACTTACCTCTGCTCAGTCCCCTGAACCCAAGATAAATCCCCCTTTGGTATTTACAGGCGATCGCAAAAAATTTCGCGAATTTAAAAACGCATGTGAGTTACTTTTTTTGCTAAAACCTCGTACCTTACTGATCACATTAAGGTTTGTACTATTATTTCTTACCTAACAGGCGATCCTCGAGCCTGGGCAGACTCTCTTTTTGAGAAAAACGACCAGCTTCTCAACTCCTATGCCTTGTTCCTAGCAGAACTCACTAGCCTATATGATGACCCCAATAGGCAGAGTACTGCCGATCTTCAATTAAGATCCTTGAAACAAGGAAGGAGGCCTGTAGAAGACTTTGTCGCGGAATTCAAGAGATGGACCCTTGATTCAGAATGGAATGATGCATCTCTGAAAACCCAATTTAGGCTTGGCCTATCAGAAGCCGTTAAGGACGAGCTCGCCCGAGCGGATCTACTAAAAACCCTGGATGCATTAATACAACTCAGTATTACCATAGATAGAAGACTACGAGAAAGAAAGGCTGAGAAAATGGGAATGCCATTATCCATTTCCTCTCGGATTCCGGCCGTTAACCCCGTTCCTATGGAGGTAGGAACCATCCGCCCACCACTATCAACTATGGAAAAAGCCAAAAGACGATATGAAAATCTCTGCTTGTACTGTGCATCCCCGGATCACAAGATAAATGTCTGTCCCCTAGTCAACAAAAAGAAGGGTGAGTGTTCACATGTCCTCCTAGGGGGATTGACAACTTCATTCACTAACCCTTACATTTTTGTTTGTTTGACATTACAGTGGGACCAGAACAGGATTACTACTAAGGCCATGATTGACACAGGATCTTGTGAAAATTATATTGATATATGTTTTGCTGCTTCAAATAAAATTCCTATTATTTCTAAACGTAAACCTGTCTCAGTAAGTCTTATTACCGGTGTTCCGTTATCCTCTGGTCCGATCACCGATCAGACACAAGCACTTCTAGTCACTATTAACGAGTCTCATAGGGAGACTACTACCTTCGATTTAATACCTTCACCCCACTTTCCCATTGTGTTGGGACTTCCCTGGTTACACACACACCAACCAACCATAGATTGGAAGGAACGGTCCTTGGCCTTCCTCTCTTGCTATTGCCAGGATACGTATAACCTCCCGTCTTCCGGGAAGATTCTGTCTATGGTGACAGATGAGATTGCACCACTATGTTATCAGGATCTTTCTGAGGTTTTTCTTGAGAAAAATGCTCAAGCATTACCTCCTCATCGAGACTATGATTGTAGCATTGATCTACTCCCAAATAGCAAATTGCCGTTTGGTCATGTTTATCCTCTTTCACAGGATGAACTTTCCCATCTCAAAACCTATTTGGATGAGAATTTGGAAAAAGGTTTTATTAGACTTTCCACTTCTTCCACAGCAGCAGGACTCTTTTTTGTTCGCAATAAGGACTCAAGTTTCAGACCTATCATCGACTACAGGAAATTGAATGCTATCACAATAAAAGATCGCTATCCTCTACCGCTTATCCCTGAGCTCATTGAGCAGGTGCGTGGAGCTACCTATTTTTCAAAATTGGACCTGAAAGGAGCATACAATCTCATTCGAATCCGTGATGGACACGAGTGGAAGACTGCATTCAGAACCAGATACGGATTGTTCGAATATCTTGTGATGCCATTCGAGCTATGCAACGCCCCTGCAGTTTTCCAACGATTTCTAAACAATATTTTTAAAGACTTACTAGATGTCTGTGTTGTGGTATATCTGGACGATATACTTATATATTCACGATCCCTGTCTGAACACATAAGACATGTAAGACTTGTACTATCGAGATTGCTTGCACATAACCTTTATGTGAAACTGAAGAAATGCTTGTTTCATAAAGACGAGGTACTCTTTCTAGGCTACATCATATCCAAAACAGGAATCGAGATGGACATGAGTAAAATATCCTGCATTCAGGATTGGCCTACACCAACCACACGCAAGGCGCTACAGCGATTCCTGGGATTTTCAAATTTCTACAGGAAGTTCATTAAAAACTTTTCTGCTATTGTGAGACCCCTCACACAGCTCACTAGCATAAAAAAAACATTCAAATGGTCAGAAGAAGCCAATAAAGCTTTTCACTTGTTAAAGACAAGGTTTACTTCCGCTCCCATATTACGCCATCCAGACCCATCCCTCCAATACATTCTGGAGGTAGATGCGTCAAACATGGCAGTAGGAGCAATACTCTCCCAACGACCAACCCACACTTCACCACTTCATCCAGTCGCCTTTTTTTCTAAAACCCTAAGCAGTCCCGAGATAAATTACCCCGTGGGTGAAAAGGAACTGCTTGCTATAAAATTGGCTCTGGAGAATTGGCGACATTTACTCGAAGGCACCCAATTACCAATAATTACATACACGGACCATAAAAACCTCCAATATCTTCAGACTAGCAAAACTCTCTCGCACCGACAGGTACGATGGTCACTATTCTTTCTAAGGTTTAACTTCCTAGTGACTTACACACCTGCAGATAAGAACAAAAAGGCGGATGCACTATCACGACTAACTGAAGAAAACTACTTTGAAATCCCTTCCGTTCCTATAATACCTCACAAACGCATTATTGGAGTTGTCCGTTCCTTGAAGGAAGAGGTTTTGCATGGTATAAGTTTGGATTCACCCCCACCACAACTAAATACTGATGCAGAAGGCTTCCTCTACTACAACGACAAACTTTATATACCACCTACCCTACGCACCAAGATCTTGGAATTATCTCATGATGTGCCTATGGCAGGACATATGGGTATGACAAAGACTCTTAATTTGATTTCCCGGCAATTCTGGTGGCCTGACATGAAAACATCTATACAAAAATTCGTCTCTTCATGCAATGTCTGTGCCAGGTCCAAAATTGACACTACGAGACCATCCGGTCTACTATGCAGTCTACCAATACCCCAAACTCCATGGGAAGTTTTGTCCTTGGACTTCATCGTAGAATTGCCTCTTTCCAAAGGATTTAATACCATCTTGGTGTCAGTGGACCTTCTGACAAAGATGGCACATTTCATTGCTATTCGCAGACTACCTTCGTCCAAACAAACGGCAGAACTCCTGATGAAACATGTCTTTAGATTACATGGTATCCCAAAAACTCTTCTGTCTGACCGTGGATCCCAATTTCTAAGTTCTGGCAAGAACTATGTCACATACTACGGATCGAGCGGAAGCTCACTTCTCCTTACCATCCGCAGACCAACGGACAGACTGAAAGAGTCAACCAATGCATCGAGCAGTATTTACGTTGTTACACTTCTTACCAACAGGATTATTGGGTGGATCTTCTCCCTCTGGCAGAATTTGCCTACAACAACGCAACCCACAGTACAACCAAGCAGAGTCCGTTCTACTTGAACTATGGGTTTCATCCCTCTATTCTTCCACCACGCATCCTTCCTTCAAACAACCCAGTAGCCTCAGACTATCTTACCCAAATAAAGGATTCTCTGGGTTTATTAAATACTACCATTGCACACGCTCACAGTCAACAAAAGAAGTACTATGATCTTCGCAGAAGACCTTCTCCACAGTACACTATCGGGGACCTCGTTTGGCTCTCAACAAAAAATTTAAGACTGAAGATCCCTAGCAAAAAGCTTGGACCTCTGTTCTTGGGACCTTTCCCAATCAAAAAACTTATTGGAAAAGCTGCAGTACAGCTTACATTGCCAATAGACCTAAAAATCCATCCCATTTTCCATGTGTCGCTACTGAAGCCCCATGTTCCGGACCAAGGAATAAGGCCTAATATTCCACCTCCGCCTCCTGTACAAGTTGAAGGTGGAGAAGAATACGAGATAAAAGAGATTCTGGATTCTCGTATCTACAGAAGAAGACTTCAGTACTTGGTTAGATGGAAGAACTATGGGCCCCAAGAAGACACCTGGCTAAACACCTCTGAAATACATGCCCCTAGATTAATCCGCAATTTTCATGCGAGATACCCAGACAAACCAGCTCCAGAGGCCTTCAGGAGCCGGCCTTTAGGGGGGGGTATTGTAATGTTCCGGTACCTTTGGTACCCTAAATTACTCTTTTCACAAGTGTATGCGCCCCACCATTCTCTTTTGGAAAGGTGCGCATACACCTTTAAGACTGAAGCTGTCATCACTCAGCGCCGGACTAGATGGCTATTTAAATCGCCGGTTCTCACTCACATGTGTTCGTTCAAACACCCTTACCTGGATGCTAACTTGGCTTGAAGCTTTCGTGCTTGCAAGCATACCTCGCTGACGGAAGCTCACTGCGCTGATCCCTGCATCCCGCTTCCGGATCATCCGCTCCTCCTGAACCAACCTTCGGCTGTATTGCTATTAGTGCTAAGTACCCCGCAGGGGAACCCTCTATAAACTTATACTAAGCTTACACTATCTAGCTCTGCATAGTAAAGACTATTTATCACATCTGCATATCTAGATTGCTAGCTCTTAAGACTACTGCTACTTATTCCTGCACTGGGTTGATCTCTCTTGTATGTCCACCTGCTACTCTGTCATCTGCTACCATACATGATTGCTAAACCTACCTGCATCCATCTGCTACTGTCTTACCTTCAAGTGTCTGTCACCTACCACCTCCACTCAACCTGTCTCTTAAATCTTCATCACTGTGTTACTACATACATAAAGTCACTCTAGGAACCAGCTTGTTGAGTGTGTGTATTTACTAGCTGAATTAAGACCTTCCACACATGATGAGTCATTGAGGTTGGGAATGGTATCTCAGCATCTCTCTTACATGACTACTGAAGTGGAATATTTCTGCAGCTGAAAATCCACACCATACATGAAACGCAGGAGCGTTACACTTAGTCAATACATCATCAGAAGAGGAAGCATGGTTCTTGTATCGAGGATTCAAAAGACTTGCAAGCACAACATGTTTAATCTCTTCATGCTTCTCAAAACATATATCAAGCAAAGCTCTTTGGCTTCACAGACCATCCTTTGAAAGTTAGAGACTGTTGTGTGCCATTATGACACGGGGGTCTGACGTATCAGCAAGCCTCACTATCAGTGTTTGCTCCACTGTCTCTAAGTTGCACAAGCATCACTCGGTCTTTGTTGATTCCCCATTCTTCAAGCATGCCTAGAAACATTTCTCTAATGTACTCTGTGTGGGATCCTTGCATCACTTTTGTATTCAAAACCAATTGCCTTTTTGTCCATCCGCTGTCAATGAAGTGGCATGTAAGAATGAGTAGTGACTCGGACTCTGTGACCAGCAGCCCGTTGTGAATGAGAGCGAGTTGCCAGCATTCTCTGGTTGCAGCAAAGCCTGTACTTTGTCAACTACCTTTTGGTGTAGCTTTGCTAGCATTTTGGTTTGATAATACTTCTCACTCTTCGGTGTGTAGCTTGGCTCAAGCATGGACATCAACCGCTTAAATCCTGCGTCAGACATCATTGTAAATGGCTGGTTATCAGTGACAATCTTCTCTGTGATTACTCTGTCCAGCAGTTGGGATATTCCATCTGAATCTAGACAGTGACATCTGTTTTTTTTCACAAACATATCTGTAATTGTTGCCTGAGATTGGGATAGTGTAGGAGGTATTTCAAAATCACATTGTTATTCATTTTGTTTTTTCTGTGCTGCATGATACAATTCAATATGATGAACTTTTAGATGGGCCCAAAGATTTTAGGTATTTTTGTTTTTTGCAGTTACTGATCCCATGCTTATGTTGCTTGTACATGTGTTTCACACTGCTGCTTTTCCTGGAGATGGTTGAGATGAGAAATAGTCACAGACCACACTTTTACTCTTTCTCTCCTCATCCATCTCCATTTAAACTTGAAAGACACAAAATAGATTAAAGAAATGGCTTTCTGACGCTGGCACTGGCACCCTGTTGTGGGTTGGTGGTGGCTGATACCTGGGAGTGTGGCTGGCTTGGTGTCACCCTGTTCTGGGTGGCTGGCTTGCAGGAACACTGTGGTGGCACTGGCTGGCTGGCTTGATTGGTGTCACCCTCTTATGGGTTGCTGGCTTGCAGGAACACTGTGGTGGCTGGCTGGCTTGGTGTCACCCTGTTATGGGTGTGAAGATGGCCAACAAGTTAGAGGGGCTTTTAAACTAGGTGATGGGGGGAGGGAACAGAAGTAGAATTAGCCAGCGGGGAGCAAGGTTCAGCGCGCACAAATGGGGACATTAGCGGTAGGGCACTCAGAGTTCCTAAATCCTAGGTGGGTATGGGGAAAGATCACAAGAGCAGACTCAAAACTACATCTAACGAGGATATAGTATGCATCCGGTCAAAATTACGAGGGTTGTATACCAATGCTAGAAGCCTGGCCCAAAAGATGGGAGAGCTGGAGCTGCTGATGTATGAGGAGGACTTCGATTTTGTGGGGATTACAGAGACTTGGTTTGAAAGCTCTCATGATTGGCTGGTGACTAGTGTTGAGCGAACACAGACTGTATTATTCGTGTTCGTACCGAATAATTGGATTTTTGTTACCCGAACACGGACCCGAAAACTTTACTGTATGTTCGGGTTTAAAATCCGTGTTCGGTCATTTTATTTCCGGGTTTGTATGTAATGGTGCGCTTTTAATGGTGGGCTTTCAACAGCCAATCAACAAGCGTTTAACTGGTGTGCCTTAAGCCATCCCAGCCATGCCTACAAATGTATTAGTAGCTGTGATTGGCCATCTGAAGCATGTGACCAAGTCTTTATAAGTTCGAGACCGAGCGCCGCTGCGTCATTCTGCTGTAGTACAGGGACAGAGCACACATCATACGTGCTGGCTGCTGATTAGGAACAGACAGTCAAAAATTATATTGTGTCCGAAAAGAATTCAGGGACAGGTCGGAGTGCTGCAGGCAGGGCGAGTTGTTAGAGCATTTTAGGGCGAGGCTGGAGATAGGCAGGGTCAGTGTTCTACATCGATTTTGCTGTGTGGGGGGTTTGCAGTGCCGGCAGTGACCGATCTTATCGATCATTTTAGGGCGAGGCTGGAGATAGGCAGGGTCAGTGTTCTACATCGATTTTGCTGTGTGGGGGGTTTGCAGTGCCGGCAGTGACCGATCTTATCGATCATTTTAGGGCGAGGCTGGAGAATAGGCAGGGTCAGTGTTCTACATCGATTTTGCTGTGTGTGGGGTGGTGTGAACACAATCTTTTTGCCCGCTGAGGAGGAGGGAGAAAAAAATATTTTTTATCAGTCAGTTGTGTGCAGCGTTTTTCCTTCAGTGCTGCTGACTGTGATAATATACTGCTGTGTTCACATGTGCTATTATTGAGTGATTTTAAAATGTATACAATTTTTTCTATTCCACTATTCAATATACACCCTTTTGGGTTAAAAAAATTAAAATTGTGGCATAGTCTGTACTAATCTATTTAAAAATTACAAACTTAAAAGGGGAATTTTCTTTTTTTTTTCCCTTCGTAGCCTGCAGCAGAGCTGACTGATATAAGACACTGCTGTGTTCACATGTGCTATTGAAAAATCACCAATTTTATATCATATTTTCTATTCCGCTATTCAATCTACACCCTTGGGGTAAAAACAATTAAATTGCGGGATAGTCTGTATCGGTACGTGTGAGATACACCTTTCCAATTTTTGGGGCGCATCTCATACCGCCAAGGATTGCAGGGTGCTTCAGTGTGCCTCCTGCCTGTTCCGAACTCCTCCTACTCCTCATCCTGCCTTTGGGGGTACAAAAAATAGTAATCGGGGCCTAGTCTGGGTCTGTACGTGTGAGATACATACACCTTTTGATATCATATTTTCTATTCCGCTATTCAATCTACACCTTTGGGGTAAAAACAATTAAATTGCGGGATAGTCTGTATCGGTACGTGTGAGATACACCTTTCCAATTTTTGGGGCGCATCTCATACCGCCGAGGATTGCAGGGTGCTTCAGTGTGCCTCCTGCCTGTTCCGAACTCCTCCTACTCCTCATCCTGCCTTTGGGGGTACAAAAAATAGTAATCGGGGCCTAGTCTGGGTCTGTACGTGTGAGATACATACACCTTTTGATATCATATTTTCTATTCCGCTATTCAATCTACACCCTTGGAGTAAAAACAATTAAATTGCGGCATAGTCTGTATCGGTACGTGTGAGATACACCTTTCCAATTTTTGGGGCGCATCTCATACCGCCGAGGATTGCAGGGTGCTTCAGTGTGCCTTCTGCCTGTTCCGAACTCCTCCTACTCCTCATCCTGCCTTTGGGGGTACAAAAAATAGTAATCGGGGCCTAGTCAAGGTCTGTACGTGTGAGATACATACACCTTTTGATATCACATTTTCTATTCCGCTATTCAATCTACACCCTTGTGGTAAAAACAATTAAATTGCGGGATAGTCTGTATCGGTACGTGTGAGATACACCTTTCCAATTTTTGGGGCGTATCTCAGACCGCCGAGGATTGCAGGGTGCTTCAGTGTGCCTCCTGCCTGTTCCCAACTCCTCCTACTCCTCATCCTGCCTTTGGGGGTACAAAAAATAGTAATCAGGGCCTAGTCTGGGTCTGTACGTGTGAGATACAAACACCTTTTGATATCATATTTTCTATTCCGCTATTCAATCTACACCCTTGGGGTAAAAAAAATTAAATTGCGGGATAGTCTGTATCGGTACGTGTGAGATACACCTTTCCAATTTTTGGGGCGCATCTCAGACCGCCGAGGATTGCAGGGTGCTTCAGTGTGCCTCCTGCCTGTTCCCAACTCCTCCTACTCCTCATCCTGCCTTTGGGGGTACAAAAAATAGTAATCGGGGCCTAGTCAAGGTCTGTACGTGTGAGATACATACACCTTTTGATATCATATTTTCTATTCCGCTATTCAATCTACACCCTTGTGGTAAAAACAATTAAATTGCGGGATAGTCTGTATCGGTACGTGTGAGATACACCTTTCCAATTTTTGGGGCGCATCTCAGACCGCCGAGGATTGCAGGGTGCTTCAGTGTGCCTCCTGCCTGTTCCCAACTCCTCCTACTCCTCATCCTGCCTTTGGGGGTACAAAAAATAGTAATCGGGGCCTAGTCTGGGTCTGTACGTGTGAGATACATACACCTTTTGATATCATATTTTCTATTCCGCTATTTAATCTACACCCTTGGGGTAAAAACAATTAAATTGCGGGATAGTCTGTATCGGTACGTGTGAGATACACCTTTCCAATTTTTGGGGCGCATCTCATACCGCCGAGGATTGCAGGGTGCTTCAGTGTGCCTTCTGCCTGTTCCGAACTCCTCCTATTCCTCATCCTGCCTTTGGGGGTACAAAAAATAGTAATCGGGGCCTAGTCTGGGTCTGTACGTGTGAGATACATACACCTTTTGATATCATATTATCTATTCCGCTATTCAATCTACACCCTTGGGGTAAAAACAATTAAATTGTGGGATAGTCTGTATCGGTACGTGTGAGATAAACCTTCCAAATTTTGGGGGCGCATCTTCCACCGCTGAGAATTGCAGGGTGCTTCAGTTTGCCTCCTGTTCGGACCTCCTCCTACTCCTCATCCTCATCCTGCCTTTAGGGTACAAAAAATTGTAATCGGGGCCTAGTCTGTGTTTGTACGTGTGAGATACACCGTTTTGTAAAAAATTTTCTATTCCGCTATTCAATATACACCCTGTTTGAGTGTAAAAAATTAAATTACGGCATAGTCTGTATCGGTATGTGTGAGATACACCTTCTAAATTTGTTTGGCACATCTCCTTCCACCGCCAAGGATTGCAGGGCGCTTCAGTTTGCCTCCTGTTCCCAACTCCTCCTACTCCTCTTCCTCATCCTCCCTTTAGGGTACAAAAAATTGTAATCGGGGCCTAGTCTGTGTTTGTACGTGTGAGATACACCGTTTTTTATCCTTTTTTCTATTCCGCAATTCAATATACACCCTTTTGGGGTAAAAAAAATTAAATTGCGGCATAGTTTGCATATTTGACTGTGAGATACACCCGTGCGATACTGTTGTTGTTTTGTTCCGCTATTCAATAAACACCTTTCTAGGGCAAGATCATAAATTACAGAAATATGAGGAGATCGTCAAATAGGGGCCGTGGCCTGGGTCGTGGTGCTGTTGGTAGAGCTCCTGTTGCAAGGAGAGGACGTGGTCGATCTGTGCCAGCTACTCGCACAAGTGAAACACCTTCCTCAAGTGTGAGTAGGCGACAGAACCTGCAGCAGTATTTGGTAGGGCATCATGCGCCTCTAGAAGTGATGAGGCCAGAAGAAGTACAGGCGATAGTAGATTGGGTTGCTGACAGTGCCTCCAGTTCCTTCACATTGTCTCCCACCCAGTCTACTGCAGAAAGGTCAGAGTTGGCACCTGCAGCCAATGTCCAACCGTCTTTCACTTCACCCCCTTGCAAATCAGGCAAGCAGTCTGAGCCCCAAGTCGTGCAGCAGTCTCTTCTTCTTTTTGATGACTCTGTCAGCAGGGTTTCCCAGGGCCATCCACCTAGCCCTGCCCCAGAAGTGGAAGAGATTGAGTGCAGCGATGCCCAACCACTTATTTCTCAAGATGAGTACATGGAAGGACCATCGCAGCACGTCTCCGATGATGACGAAACGCAGGTGCCAACTGCTGCGGCACTCAGAATTGTGGAGACCGACAAGGAGGGCAGGGGTGAAGACTGGGTGGAAGATGATGTGGAGGACGATGAGGTCCTCGACCCCACATGGAATGAAGGTCATGCAGGTGACCTGAGTAGTTTGGAGGAAGAGGCGGTGGTCGCACAGAGCCACCAGCACAGCAGAAGAGGGAGCAGGGTGCAGAAGCGGAGCGGCCGTGCCCTAGACACTACGCCTGCTACTGCCCAACGCAGCAAGGGACCGAGCGCACCAAAGCCAGCTCAAAGGAGTTCTCTAGTGTGGAAGTTCTTTAGAAAATGTGCTGATGACAGGACACGAGTGGTTTGCACCCTGTGCAATCAGAGCCTGAAGCGAGGCATAAACCTTCTCAACCTGAGCAAAATCTGCATGATCAGGCATCTAAGTGCAAAGCACGAGCTGCAGTGGAGTAGACACCTTCAAAACCAAGAAAGGTCTCTGGCTCCTCCTGCTTCCTCTTCTGCTGCAGTCTCGGCCTCTCCATCCACATCTGTAGTGATACCGGCACCTGCCACCCCGCAAACAGACGATCTGTCAGCAACACCACCACCTGGGTCACCAACCATCTCCACAATGTCCCGTGGAAGCGTTCAGCTTTCCATCTCCCAAACACTTCAGAGGAAGAGGAAGTACCCCCCTACCCACCCGCGATCCCTGGCCCTGAATGCCAGCATTTCAAAATTCTTGGCCTTTGAAATGCTGTCATTCCGTCTGGTGGAGACGCACAGTTTTAAAAGAAATTGTATGATCCCCTAGGGGTGGGACTTTAAAGGCAACTCGAGAAAATAGAAAAATGTTTTAATATTGTTCATAAATTTTATTTAGATATACAAAAAAGAGCATACAAAGGTATAATATAATAAGTATAAAAGATGGCAAAAATGATGGATAAAAATATGCATATACACTCAAACATCTACTCCAGGTTTTATCCGACGTTTCGAGGTGAAAACCTCTTCCTCAGGGATTGTGCTGGAGGTAGTTATTTCTGTAGACATTGAGAGAAGCATATATGTCACACAAGACAGTAAACGAATACAGCTTTTTTTAGACATGTTCTGGTCATGAGAATAAATCAGTTGTACAAAAGGAAGATAAACTTACATTATTGGTTAGCATATGGACATATACGGTAGTTTTGCCGCCAAATAAAAACAAGGAGTTTCTGTATAACACCCACAGAGAATGGTAATCTTTGTAAGAAAGGTCTATATGAATATAGAACCAATGTGGTGCCAGGAGAGATGGAGCAGGAGAATTATGCGTCCCAGAAACGAATGTCGCAACTGGAGTCCAAGAGATGCTTAGCCAGTCGGGCAGAGGCCAATCACATCTCACTGCAAAAAATGTATATATAGTAGATATATGTTACCACTCGACTGTTCTGGATACATATTACATAAATATGACAGGACAGGTGGATACATGGGGAACAGGGTCCATTGCAAGTGTTGCAATTGCTTATTTAAAAGCGATATTGTGGATTGTTTAAAAAGTATACCAACAAAGTAGAAAATATAAACAGAAGTAAAAAACAATAAGTGAACCACATAGGGATCTCATAGGGGTTATCCCAACTGAGCCCTGCAAGGTACATTCACTTTGTTTGGCCAATGACAAAATTTTAGACACGCTCTGAATTCTGACTGAGCACCAAATACTGAAGAAAATCAGTGGTGGTCAGTGAATTTCCCCCATAAAAATATACAAACGATGACGTAACCAAAAAAGGAAAGGATCAAAAGAATTTTAAGCACCAACCTTCGATGGTAGCTGTTAAGCAGCCTTCTCCCAGCAGTGGATGTCTCAAATGATCCACGCTGGGAGTGGTGCTTAAATGCAGGGGATATGCTAGGTGAGAGCAATCAGTGTGATTGCATCTCAACCCGCCGACAGCTGTGGGCTCCCTGGGCGGCGCTCGCCAAACCCGCCCCCCGCACACACCCGACGCGCACAGGAAGTGCGTCATCACAGGAGGCGGGAGCGTGGTTTGCAGGGCACTTCCCACCGGCTTAGTTTTAAAAGCCTTATGTCGGTGGCTGTCCCACAGTATGTCGTGCCCAGCCGCCACTACTTTTCCAGGCAAGCCATCCCTTCCCTGCACAACCAAGTGGGGGAAAAAATCAGGTGTACACTGTGCAATGCCATCTGTGCCAAGGTCCACCTAACTACCGATACGTGGACCAGTAAGCACGGTCAGGGGTGTTATATCTCTCTAATGGCACACTGGGTAAATGCAGTGGCAGATGGGCCTGAGGCGGATAGCAATTTGGCGCACGTCCTTCCACCACCGAGGATTGCAGGGTGCTTCAGTTTGCCTCATGTTCCTAACTCCTCCTACTCCGCTTCCTCATCCTCTACCGCCTCCTCATCCAGTCAGCGTAACACCTTCACCACCAACTTCAGCACAGCCAGGGGTAAACGACAGCAGGCAGTTTTAAAACTTGCCTGTTTGGGGGAAAAACCACACACCACGCAGGAGTTGTGGAGGAGCATGGAACAGCAGACAAATGAGTGGTTGCTGCCAGCGAGCCTCAAGCCCGGCCTGGTGGTGTGCGATAACGGGCGAAATCTCATAGCAGCTCTGGGCCTAGCCGGTTTGACGCACATCCCTTGCCTGGCGCATGTGCTGAATTTGGTGGTGCAGAGGTTCCTTAAAAATTACCCCGATATGTCAGAGCTGCTGCAGAAAGTGCGGGCCGTCTGTGCGCACTTTCGGCGTTCTCACCCTGCTGCTGCTCGCCTGTCAGCGCTGCAGCGTAACTTCGGCCTTCCCGCTCACCGCCTCATATGTGACGTGCCCACAAGGTGGAACTCCACCTTGCACATGCTGGAAAGACTGTGCGAGCAGCAGCAGGCCATAGTGGAGTTTCAGCTGCAGCATGCATGCGTGAGTCGCTCTGCGGAACAGCACCACTTCACCACCAATAACTGGGCCTCCATGCGAGACCTGTGTGCCTTGTTGCGCTGTTTTGAGTACTCCACCAACATGGCCAGTGCCGATGACGCCGTTGTCAGCTTAACTATCCCACTTCTATGCCTCCTTCAAAAAACGATTCGGGCGATGATGGAAGAGGATGTGGCACAGGATGAGGAGGAGGAGGAGGAGGATGAAGAGGTAACATTTCCAAGGCTTTCAGGGCAGTCATTCGCAAGGGGCTCCGAGGGTGGGTTCCTGCACACACAAACGCCAGGGACACAATTGTCCAGCAGGGGCACAGTTCTGGAGGATGAGGAGGAGGAGATGGAGGAGGAGATGGAACCATGTTCACAGCAGGGTGGCACCCAGGCCAGCTCATGGCCAGCCATCACTGGTGCGTGGCTGGGGGGATACAGAGGACACAGACGATACACCTCCCACAGAGGACAGCCTTTCGTTGCCTCTGGGCAGCCTGGCACACATGAGCGATTACATGCTGCAGTGTCTCCACAACGACCGCCGAGTTGCCCACATTCTAACTTGTGCTGATTACTGGGTGGCCACGCAGCTGGATCCCTGTTACAAGGACAACGTACCATCCTTAATTCACTCACTGGAGCGCGATCGCAAGATGCGCGAGTACAAGCGCACGCTGGTAGACGCGATGCTGCTGGCATTCCCACCTGACAGTGGGGCCACAGTGGAAGCACATGGCCAAGGCAGAGGAGGAGGAGGAAGAGGTCGCCAACGCAACCAGGGCACCGCCAGCACCTCAGAAGGCAGGGTTAGCATGGCCGAAATGTGGAAAAGCTTTGTCAGCACGCCACAACAAACAGCAGCACCAGCAGCTCATATGGAACGTCTTAGCAGGAGGCAGCATTTCACCAACATGGTGGAGCAGTATGTGTGCACACGCCTACATGTAGTGAATGACGGGTCTGCCCCCTTCAACTTCTGGGTCTCCAAATTGGGCACATGGCCTGAGCTTGCCCTTTACGCCTTGGATGTGCTGGCGTGCCCTGCAGCCCGTGTATTATCTGAACATGTATTTAGCACGGCTGGGGGCGTTATCACAGACAAGCGCAGCCGCCTGTCCAGAGACAATGTGGACAAGCTCACGTTCATTAAAATGAACTAGGCATGGATCCCACAGGACTTTTCCGTACCTTGTGCAGAATAGAGATGGATACCGACCTTACCCAGCGATTGTTCTATTTTTGCTCTTTCTCACTCTTTTGGGGTGTACCCTCATTTAAAATGACTGAAAAAAAGCAGTGTTGGCTACCTCGTCCTCCTCCACCGCCGCTTCCACCTACACTGCCCATAGGTGTGCGCAGCCTATTGCATTAGGGTGTGCACCCCAAAGTTTAAATACACATGCATGTGTTTGCCTACATGTATATGGCCCCGGTACATTACTCTCCCTGCTGGAAAAGTGAAATAGAAGTGTGTGGCACTTCTCTTATGGCAGAGCAGGTCCGAGGGAGATCTTTCCCATCTCCTCACTGTCAAACAGAGCGATAATGCTAATGTGCCCTAGGTGATTAGGGTGTGCCCAGGCACACCCAGCACACCCTGTGCGCACGCCTATGACACCGCCACATCCACCGCCACATCCACCACCACCTCAACCCCCCTCCTACTCCATATGGGCCTCGTCCTTCAGAGATGAAGAACATTTTTTTATTTTCTGTTTTTTTGTTGTTTTTTAAGTTATTTCCCTATCCACATTTGTTTGCAGAGCACTTGCCATGCTCTTAACTACGTTTTGCTGCCATTTGCAGCACTCTAGCCCTTTCCATTGGTGTTTTAGAGCCATTTTAGTGCCTGAAAGTTCAGGTCCCCATTGACTTCAATGGGGTTCGGTGTCCGGGTAAAGTTCGGAAAAAGTCCGGGACACGGACCCGGACTTTTTTTTCAAGTTCGGCCGAACCCGCCGAACACGGACATCCAGGTGTCCGCTCAACTCTACTGGTGACCATTCAGAGGTATTCCCTTTATCGCAGAGATAGAGAAGGTAAAAAAGGGGGAGGGGTATGTCTGTATATTAAGAATAATGTACAGGTAGATATGAGGGATGATATTAATAATGAAGCTATGAATGAGGCAGAATCTCTATGGGTAGAACTTTAAAGGGAAGGCACTATGGGGAAAGTAATATTGGGCGTATGCTATAGGCCCCCCAACCAGAGGGAGGAGGGGGAGGCGGACCTCCTTTCACAGATTGGATTGGCAGCAAGGATGGGAAATGTCATTATAATGGGAGACTTTAATTATCCAGATATAGACTGGGCGGAAGGAACTGCGCATTCATCCAAGGCCCTGCAGTTCCTAAATGTTTTGCAGGACAATTTTATGGGTCAGATGGTGAATGCATCGACAAGAAACGATGCGGGACTTGACCTACTGGTTACCAACAATACAGACCTGCTCATGGATATAGAAATACAGGACAACTTAGGAAACAGTGACCATAGGTCAATTAGTTTCAGTATTAATCATGGAAATAGGAAACACAAGGGTAATATAAGGACACTGAATTTCAAAAGAGCCAATTTCCCAAAACTGTGCTATTTGCTAGAAAATATCAAATGGGATAGAACCCTGGGAACAAAAAACACGGAGGAAAAATGGGAGTGCTTCAAGAGCATACTAAACAAAGGGATTGGCCAGTGCATTCCAAAGGGAAATAAATTTAAAAGAGCAAAAATAAACTCTGGGTGGCTAAACTCCAACATAAAAATGCATATTAATACTAAAGAAAAGGCCTTCAAAAAATACAAGGCGGAGGGGTCACTAGCAGCATTCAAGCAATACAAAGAGTGTAATAAGAAATGTAAAGGCGAAATCAAGGCAGCTAAAATAGAACACGAGAGACATTTAGCATAAGAGAGTAAAAAAAAAAACCCAAGAAATTCTTTAAGTATATAAATAGTAAGAAAGTGAGGCCAGAACACATTGGCCCCATAAAAGATGACAAAGGAAATCTGGCCACAGAGGACAGAGAGAAGGCAAAAGTTTTAAATAATTATTTCTCTTCAGTCTTCACAAAAGAATTGGGGGGCTACACTAACCCAGCTTGTAATGCTAAACTAAATAATTCACCTCAGGAAGTACCCTCATGGCTAACAGAAGATAGACTTAGAACGAAACTAGAGAAACTTAACTTAAATAAATCACCGGGACCGGTTGGCTTGCACCAGAGGGTTGTTAAAGAGCTCAGCAAGGTGATAGCCAACCATTATTCATGATCTTTAAGGATAGTCTACAGATAGGTATGGTGCCAGCTGATTGGAAAAAAAGACAACGTGGTACCAATATTTAAAAAAGGGCCAAGATATATCCAGGGTAACTATAGGCCGGTCAGCCTAACATCAGTAGTCTGCAAGATTTTGGAGGGGATGTTAAGAGATTACTTACAAGATATCAGTAATGAAAACGGTATTATTAGTAGTAATCAGCATGGATTCATGAAAAACCGTTCTTGCCAGACTAATCTATTAACCTTCTACGATGAAGTGAGTTGCCATCTAGATAAAGGGAAGCCTGTGGATGTGGTGTATCTGGACTTTGCAAAGGCATTTGACACAGTTCCCCACAAACGCTTACTGTACAAACTAAGGTACGTAGGTATGGACCATAGGGTGAGTACCTGGATAGAGAACTGGCTCCAGGGGAGAGTACAGAGGGTGGTGATAAATGGGGAGTACTCAGATTGGGCAGGTGTGAAAAGTGGGGTCCCCCAAGGTTCTGTCTTGGGACCAATCCTGTTTAATTTATTCATAAACGACCTAGAGGAGGGAATATCTAGCACAATCTCGGTATTTGCCGATGATACTAAGCTAAGCATACCAATATCTTCGAAGCAGAATGTGGAAACCTTACAAGTGACCTGAACAAAATAATGGGGTGGGCAACTACATGGCAGTGAGGTTTAATGTTGAAAAATGTAAAGTAATGCACTTGGGCATCAGAAACACGAAAGCAAGCTACTTGCTAGGGGGGGAACCTCAGGGTAAATCTAAGATGGAAAAGGACCTGGGGGTCCTGGTGGACAACAGGCTTGGCAGTGGCATGCAATGCCAAGCCGCTGCAAGCAAAGCCAACAAAATACTGGCATGTATAAAAAAGGGGATTCACTCCAGAAATAAAGAGATTATTCTCCCACTCTACAAGTCCCTGGTCCGGCCACACCTGGAGTATGCTGTCCAGTTCTGGGCACCGGTCCTCAAAAAGGATGTGCTGGAACTGGAGAAAGTTCAGAGAAGGGCAACAAAAATAATTAGGTGAATGGAGAACATCAGCTATGAGGAAAGACTCCGGACACTGGGCTTATTCTCTCTGGAGAAGAGACGCTTGAGGGGGGATATGATATCAAAAATACTGTACTGGTGAGGATCCTAGCATAAGGAACAAACTTTTCAGAGAAAGGGAATACAATAAGACACGGGGCCACTCACTAAAACTAGAGGAAAAACGGTTTAACCTAAAAATACGTAAGGGGTTCTTTACTGTCAGAGCAGTAAGGATGTGGAAGCACAAGCAGTAGTATCAGCAGGGAGCATCGATAGCTTCAAAAAAACTATTAGATGGGCACCTTAAAGACCACAACATACAGGGGTACACAATGTACGGTTAACAGCAAACAAACACACACATCATAGGTTGAACTGGATGGACTGATGTCTTTTTTCAACCTCACAAACTATGTAACTATGGGTGGCTGGCTGGCTTTGTGACTGGTGTCACCTTGTTATTGGTGGCTGGCTTTCAGGAACAGTCTGTGGTGTGGTGGCTGGTTGGCTGGCTTGGTGGTGTCACCCTGTTATGGATGGGTGGCTGGCTGGCTTGGTGACTGGTGTCACCTTGTTATTGGTGGCTGGCCTCCAGGAACACTATGGTGGCTGGCTGGATTAGTGTCACCCTCTCATGGGTGGTTGGCTTGAAGGAGCACTGTGGTGGCTGGCTGGATTGGTGTCAGCCTGTTATGGGTGGCTGGATTGGTGTCAGCCTGTTATGGGTGGCTGGCTTGCAGGAACACTGTGGTGGCTGGTTGGCTTGCAGGAACAGTCTCTGTGGTGCCTGTGCCTGGTTGGCTTGCTTGGTGTCAACCTGTTATGGGTGGCTGGCTTGCAGGAACACTGTGGTGGCTGGCTGGATTGGTGTCAGCCTGCTATGGGTGGCTGGCTTGCAGGAACACTGTGGTGGCTGGCTGGCTTGCAGGAACAGTCTCTGTGGTGCCTGTGCCTGGTTGGCTTGCTTGGTGTCAGCCTATTATGGGTGGCTGGCTTGCAGGAACACTGTGGTGACTGGCTGGATTGGTGTCAGCCTGTTATGGGTGGCTAGCTTGCAGGAACACTGTGGTGGCTTGCTGGCTTGCAGGAACAGTCTCTGTGGTGCCTGGTTGGCTTGCTTGGTGTCAGCCTGTTATGGGTGGCTGGCTTGCTGGAACACTGTGGTGGCTGGTTGGCTTGCAGGAACAGTCTCTGTGGTGCCTGTGCCTGGTTGGCTTGCTTGGTGTCAGCCTGTTATGGGTGGCTGGCTTGCAGGAACACTGTGGAGGCTGGCTGGATTGGTGTCAGCCTGTTATGGGTGGCTGGCTTGCAGGAACACTGTGATGGCTGGCTGGCTTGCAGGAACAGTCTCTGTGGTGCCTGGTTGGCTTGCTTGGTGTCAGCCTGTTATGGGTGGCTGGCTTGCAGGAACACTGTGATGGCTGGTTGGATTGGTGTCACCCTGTTATGGGTGGCTGGCTTGCAGAAACAATGTGGTGGCTGGCTGGATTGGTGTCACCCTCTTATGGGCGGGTGGCTTGCTTGGTGTCAGCCTGTTATGGGTGGCTGGCTTGCAGGAACACTGTGGTGGCTGGCTGGATTGGTGTCAGCCTGTTGTGGGTGGCTGGCTTGCAGGAACACTGTGGTGGCTGGCTGGATTGGTGTCACCCTCTTATAGGTGGCAGGCTTTCAGGAACACTGTGCTGGGTGGCTGGCTTGCAGGAACAGTCTCTGTGGTGCCTGGTTGGCTGGCTGGATTGGTGTCACCCTCTTATGGGCCAGTGGCTTGCTTGGTGTCAGCCTGTTATGGGTGGGTGGCTTGCAGGAACACTGTGGTGGCTGGCTTGCTTGGTGTCAGCCTGTTATGGGTGGCTGGCTTGCATGAACACTGTGGTAGCTGGCTTGTAGGAACACTGTGGTGGGTGGGTGGGTAACTGGCTTGCAGGAACACTGTGGAGGGGGGTGGCTTACAGGAACAGTCTCTGTGGTGCCTGGTTGGCTTCCTGGGTGTCAGCCTGTTATGGGTGGGTGGCTTGCAGGAACACTGTGGTGGGTGGCTTGCTTGGTGTCAGCCTGTTATGGGTGGCTGGCTTGCAGGAACACTGTGGTGGGTGGCTGGCTTGCAGGAACACTGTGGTGGGTGGCTGGCTTTCAGGAACTCTGTGGTGGTGGGCTGGCTTGGGGTCACCCTGTTGTTGTGTGGGTGGTTGGCTTGGTGTCACTCATTCACCCCCAGGCCTGTTGTAGCTAATAGCTGCTGCTGGCTTGCTGGAACACTGGTCATGGTGGTGGGTGGCTGCAGATGGCTGGCTTGGTGTCATCTGGATGGCTGGTTGCGTGCTCGCTGGGCTGGCATCTTGTTATGGTGGGTGGCTGAAGGCAGGGCCTGTGGGGGGATGGATGGCTGGCAGCGTGACCGGACCGGACTGCAGCTGGCTATAACACGAGGCTGTAGGAGGCGTGGGAGGCATGGGAGGCGGTCTTAAGTGCAGTGGGCACGGTGAAATGGTGTCACGTATGGGCCGCACAGACGTGGGAGGTGGTTTTAGAAGGCAGAACGTGTGCACGCAACATACAGAATGATGTCACGAAAATATCGGCAAAAAAAAAGCTGATTCTGATATATCGGGGAAAGTCCATATCGGCCCTCGATATATCGGCTTTGTCGATAATCGGTCGATCTCTACTACAAATACCTCACAAATGATCTCTTTTTGGAAAGTAAACAGTCCAAGGTATTTAGTAGGAGACATGGTGAGTTTTTTGAAGTTATAATTTTTTGTCACATTTTTTTTAAAAAATAAGTTAAATAAAATTTGCACACCTGATTTGTTACTGTTCACCCTGATCACCACTATTTTTCACAACACTTTCTCTTCGGTCATCTGTATATATGCATGTGCACCCTGGAAAATGTTGTTACTTTAATTTACATTATTTCACTTGCACTCTTTACACTTATTACCCTTGTCCTGGGTTCTTAAATACTTCTTCCCTGTCACTTATAGGTGTTCATCTCCTTCGCACTATCTTTTGGGTTAACATAGAAACATAGAATGTGTCGGCAGATAAGAACCATTTGGCCCATCTAGTCTGCCCAATATATCTCTCTGACTTGTTATAGTAGTTTTGATATCTTACTTAATTGTAGCCATCTCATATACAGATGTCAAATGTCAAGGTCCCATTATCTGCTCACTTAATCCTGCAAGAAGTTTGTGCTTTGGTTTTGATCTGCTAGGTAAGAACATTCAAGCCTAATATATGCTGGTTCTTTTCCTTCCCTTCCCCATTCTTCCACTTGTTTGAATCCCCCCCCCCCCTGGACTCGATGCCTCACATCCCCCCCTTTTTTTTTTTTTATCTGTCTTTCCTCTCACTTGTTTTCTACGATGTACTGATATATTTATACTTGATAGTATGTATGCTTATTTGAAATACAATATGCAATGTATATTGATTTATATTGTTGTTTTTTTTTTAATTTTATGGTTTGCAAATCTGTCTTACATATATATATATTGCGTGGATCCTGAGGAAGCTAATGCAGCGAAACGCGTCTGTCAACTAGCAGATCTTGTTATGGATTTCAGATATAATGTTATACTCTTATAGAAATTATATATATATATATATATATATATATATATATATTGTCTGTATTTTAATAAATGCTACTTCTTTTTCAATTTATGGCTCTTATGGTTGATATATATAGGCACAATTAAATCCCCATTTCCAGGTTATAGTAGCCAAATGCCTACCAACTAAGGATGATTGAACTTTTGAAAAGTTCGGTTCGACCAGAACACCCGAACTTCCCGAAAGTTCGGCCCGGATTTCAGAACCCCATTGAAATCAATGGGACCCGAACTTCGGTAATCAAAAAACACAAATTTTAAGCCCTAAAACCCAATAAACGCCCCTAAAAAGTGCCCAGAGTTCTGGGTCATGCCCCATTAACTATTAATCACACAAAAAAAGTTCTTAAAAATTGTCATTTTTGATAAAAAAGCCAATTATTGAAAAAAAAAAAGAGATTTTTTGATTTTGACTTTGGATTTAGTATCTGGGGGGTCTAAAATGTGTGCATGTGAAGTTTCAGCTCTGTAGCATGTCCAGAACCATGAAAAAAAAAGATAATTTTTCAGTAGAACAGGGATGTGGGTCGGGACCCTCCTTTAACCTTAACACCTATATAATCTTTTTTTCTGGTTCTGGACATGCTACAGAGCTGAAATTTCACAGGTACACATTTTAGACCCCCCAGACACCAAATCACACAAAAAAAAGTTCTTAAAAATTGTCATTTTTGATAAAAAAGCCAATTATTGAAAAAATTAAAAAAAAAAAGAGATTTTTTTGATTTGTACTTGGGATTTCAGATCTGGGGGGTCTAAAAGGTGTACATGTGAAGTTTCAGCTCTGTAGCATGTCCAGAACCAGAAAAAAAAAAGATTGTTTGTATTAGAACACTTTCTTTCAGGACAGGTAGTTAGTTTCTCTCCCGGTTTAATAGCAGGCATTTTTTGGGGTTCTTTGCAGTCAGGAAAAACATCTGAACTTGTGTATAGTGGTACTGTGCACAAGTTCTGATGTTTTGCCTGCCTCCAAAAACCCCCAAAAAATGGCAGCAAAAACACACCTGGGCATTTTTTTTTGGACGCTAGCGTTTTTTTGGCATTTTTTTGGGTTCTTTGCAGTCAGGAAAAACATCTGAACTTGTGTATAGTGGTACTGTGCACAAGTTCAGATGTTTTGCCTGTCTCCAAAAACCCCCAAAAAATGGCAGCAAAAACACACCTGGGCATTTTTTTTGGACGCTAGCGTTTTTTTGGCATTTTTTTGGGTTCTTTTGAGGCAGGCAAAACATCTGAACTTGTCTATAGTGGTATATATACACACATAGATATATTTATATCCACACCTAGACATATATAGGTGTGATAGTAGCAGAAATATATTAGTGTAAATGATTTCATTAGCGCAAGCATATATTTCTGCTACTATCACACCTATATATGTCTAGGTGTGTATATAAATATACGTATGTGTGTATATACACCACTATAGACAAGTTCAGATGTTTTGCCTGCCTCAAAAGAACCCAAAAAAATGCCAAAAAAACGCTAGCATCAAAAAAAAAATGCCCAGGTGTGTTTTTGCTGGCATTTTTTGGGAGTTTTTGGAGGCAGGCAAAACATCAGAACTTGTGCACAGTACCACTATACACAAGTTCAGATTTTTTTCCTGACTGCAAAGAACCCCAAAAAATGCCTGCTATTAAACCGGGAGAGAAACTAACTACCTGTCCTGAAAGAAAGTGTTCTAATACAAACAATCTTTTTTTTCTGGTTCTGGACATGCTACAGAGCTGAAACTTCACATGTACACCTTTTAGACCCCCCGGATACTAAATCCAAAGTAAAAATCAAAAAATCTCTTTTTTTTTTTTTTAATTTTTTCAATAATTTTTTCAAAAATAATTTTATCAAAAATTACAATTTTTAAGAACTTTTTTTGTGTGATTTGGTGTCTGGGGGGTCTAAAAGGTGTACCTGTGAAGTTTCAGCTCTGTAGCATGTCCAGAACCAGAAAAAAAAAGATTGTTTGTATTAGAACACTTTCTTTCAGGACAGGTAGTTAGTTTCTTTCCCGGTTTAATAGCAGGCATTTTTTGGGGTTCTTTGCAGTCAGGAAAAACATCTGAACATGTGTATAGTGGTACTGTGCACAAGTTCTGATGTTTTGCCTGCCTCCAAAACCCCCCAAAAAATGGCAGCAAAAACACACCTGGGCATTTTTTTTTGGACGCTAGCGTTTTTTTTTGACATTTTTTTGGGTTCTTTTGAGGCAGGCAAAACATCTGAACTTGTCTATAGTGGTATATATACACACATAGATATATTTATATCCACACCTAGACATATATAGGTGTGATAGTAGCAGAAATATATTAGTGTAAATGATTTCATTGGCGCAAGCATATATTTCTGCTACTATCACACCTATATATGTCTAGGTGTGTATATAAATATATGTATGTGTGTATATACACCACTATAGACAAGTTCAGATGTTTTGCCTGCCTCAAAAGAACCCAAAAAAATGCCAAAAAAACGCTAGCATCAAAAAAAAATGCCCAGGTGTGTTTTTGCTGGCATTTTTTTGGGAGTTTTTGGAGGCAGGCAAAACATCAGAACTTGTGCACAGTACCACTATACACAAGTTCAGATGTTTTTCCTGACTGCAAAGAACCCCAAAAAATGCCTGCTATTAAACCGGGAGAGAAACTAACTACCTGTCCTGAAAGAAAGTGTTCTAATACAAACAATCTTTTTTTTCTGGTTCTGGACATGCTACAGAGCTGAAACTTCACATGTACACCTTTTAGACCCCCAGATACTAAATCCAAAGTAAAAATCAAAAAATCTCTTTTTTTTTTTTAATTTTTTCAATAATTTTTTCAAAAATAATTTTATCAAAAATGACAATTTTTAAGAACTTTTTTTTGTGTGATTTGGTGTCTGGGGGGTCTAAAAGGTGTACCTGTGAAGTTTCAGCACTGTAGCATGTCCAGAACCAGAAAAAAAAAGGATTGTATGTATTAGAAAACTTTCAGCTCAGGGGGTTAGCTTCTCTCCTCGGTTTTCACACCTTGCTGTTCTGATGTTTTGCCTGCCTCCAAAACCCCCCAAAAAATGCCAGCAAAAACACACCTGGGCATTTTTTTTTTGACGCTAGCGATTTTTTTGGCATTTTTTTGGGTTCTTTTGAGGCAGGCAAAACATCTGAACATGTGTATAGGGGGTATATATAGACATATATGTTTGAATATATACCCCTAGACATATATAGGTGTGATAGTAGCAGAAATATATTCCTGTAAATGATTTCATTAGCGCAAGCATTTATTTCTGCTACTATCACACCTATATATATGTCTAGGGGTATATATTCAGAAATATATGTCTATATATACCCCCTATACACATGTTCAGATGTTTTGCCTGCCTCCAAAACCCCCCAAAAAATGCCAGCAAAAACACACCTGGGCATTTTTTTTTGATGCTAGCGTTTTTTTGGCATTTTTTTTGGTTCTTTTCAGGCAGGCAAAACATCTGAACATGTGTATAGGGGGTATATATAGACATATATGTCTGAATATATACCCCTAGACATATATAGGTGTTATAGTAGCAGAAATATATTCCCGTAAATGATTTCATTAGTGCAAGCATTTATTTCTGCTACTATCACACCTATATATGTCTAGGGGTATATATTCATACATATATGTCTATATATACCCCCTATACACATGTTCAGATGTCATGTCTGACATCAAACATGTCCTCAAAAAAGCACTGGCAGTGGCGAACCCCTGCAGCATAAAAAATGCTTGGCTGGTGAGAAGCCATATTCCTGTCCCGAAGCAACTCAGAGAAATGATCATTTCTCTATAGTGGTCACCCTGCTATGGAAGGGTTTTGTCACCCTGCCATAGCAGTCACTGCCAGTTAACCCTACACTACACTACGGTCCCCTTACACTTAACACTTTCCCTACAGAAACTAAATTTTTGAAGCTAACTTAAGTGTAAAGGAGCACTCTAACTACACTAGATATCCCTTTCCTCACACTAAAAATAGCTAAATGACACTTTTAAAGTAAAATTAACAGAACTGCTTCCATTCTCTTCCATGTCCAGTATAACAATGCTAGGAATATGGCGGGGGGGATCTTATATACTGGGGGGCGTATTCACTAATGATTGGTCTAGGGACCCCCTAGTCACTCCAATCACATTCCTAGCATTCTCCTGCCCCCTCAATTGGCTTTTGCTAATGGTTCTGGTCCAATCATGGGCTTTTAAAGCCCATTTCCTGAAGCATTGCATTTTGGGCGGTTCTGGTTGCCGAATTCCGAACTTTTTGGGCAAAAAGTTCTAAATTCGGCCGAACCTCGAACCTCGAACCAATGGTGGACCCGAACCGTTCGATCATCCCTATTTTCCAAATGTATCCCAGGGGACGGTGCCTGTTGATAGCTTGACCACTCCTCTCCACATTATTTCCAATTATAGAGTGTACAAGCTATGGTATATATATTTTAAAATTGAAAAATTGTAATGTACTGATGACCTATCTTATTTGTTGAGGTCCTAAAATGTCAGGGCACTACAAATACCCCACAAATTATCTCTTTTTGGAAAGTAAACAGTCCAAGGTATTTAGTAGGAGGCATGGTGAGTTTTTTGAAGTTGTAATTTTTTGTCACAATTTTTTTTAAATATAAGTTAAATAAAATTAGTTGTTTTTTTCACAATTTTTCTTTTTTCATACTGTCATCATTGCAGCGCCATAATATGACTGGTGTTGTGGTGATCAGGAATATTGACTGATGACAGAATGTAAAACAAATTAAAACAATTAATACATAATTGTTTTATTACATTTTAAAAAAAAATAGTTTTTCTTTCTTTTTTTTAGATTTCTTTTAACATACTCTCATTAGAGAGTATCATCGGTGTATCAGAGTATCATCAGTGGTGATCGGGGTTTATTTTTTTTTTTTTACACTGTTCTTACTTATAACCGCAATGATTACTGTTATAATCAATAGTTTTAGCTGTCATTAATGACACATATTGTCAGATACCATATGATAGCTGTGAGCCAATCACAGCATCAAAATAGTAAGCAATCAGTCATGAATGGAAGCCGTTCATGACTGTTTTGTTTACATTGTAATAATGTGATCGCTATGCTTGGTCATAGCAATCACATGATACCCCGGCTGCTGTGAGCGATCATCGTGATCCTCTGTATCCACAAGACACAGAGGTCACAAGATTACGCTGCTGTGTGCCACAGGGGGCTCACTAATGCATCTGTACTCAGTGACATACAAATACAACACTAAACGTGTAGCTGTTGCACGCTCACAGTGGAAGTAATGTGAGTGGATCGGCAAGTGGTTGAAGGATCTCACACCCCATTATTGATTTTGCTTATCTTTATCAAAGACTATTTCCAGGACTGCTTCCTTTTGGAGTTGTTACGTCCTCATGAATACTTACAATTACTATTTTTCCACTTCCTGGCTGAGAGATGCACAGGTGAGGTAACCAGGATGCCACAAATGTATCTTGGGATATTTCTGTCTCTTGTTCCAGAAGGCAGATCCAGGTTATTAGACTGAGTTTTATGAAGTATATGGAGGTGGATTTGTCCTCCCTTAAAATGGCCACTATGAGAAGAATGGGGAGGAAAATAAAAAAAGGTATGCAGAATTATCTAAAATTATCTGTTTGTAGATTGCTACATATGTAAAGGTGCCTTTGTTGTGTTTTTCCAAATTCCTGATAAGGGTAAAGTTCCTCTTTAAACGTCCTATAATAAAAGATTCACTACTACAGAGAGGTTACCACTACTGCCAACCTCTACAGCTTGCAATAAGCCTCTCTTACCAGTTCTTATTTTCAGTTCTTTATTTCCAGCCTCCCACTGATAACCCAGCAGAGAAAAAAACATATTTCTTTGTAATGCCAACTTATGTGTTTAATTTCACATACACAACCTCCCCCGCCCCCCCCCCCCCCCCCCAAAAAAAGGAAAAAAACACATGGCTGAAGGAAAAAAAACTGTTTAATGTATGTTTAATGTAAAAAAATGTTTGATGTACCTCATGATTTCAAAAATGCCCACTTACCAGATTTAAATGTCCTCTTTATTATAAGAAGGTCATAAAGCGTTGAGGATTTAAATGATGTATAATCCTGCAGACCAGATGTCTGGCAGGTAATAGGCTCAGAACGGTCCTGGAACTGGCATTCATCTCTCCCCCGTATCGTGAATCAGACACACATAAGGCAAAAAGAATCTCATATAATGTAGCATTTATTTTGAATAAAAAATCAAGCACAATCACAGTAATCTCACTCACATTTCAAAGTGCCTGTGATCGGAACCAACATGGACAATCCAGTAGGTTATTGCTGAGATGCCGCCACTCCGCACTCCCCAGAGCAGGCGTGCTTTCCAATACCTGGATGCAGTGGCCTGGATATGATGTCACTGGAAAGCGTAAGTGATGGCTAAAGTCTCCGCCTCAATGCATTTTGCTATAACTGGTGTCCTCAGCAAGCTGTTCAGCAGCCATTTTGTCGAAGACTTATATACCCCATGGTAAATTCTAATTGTTGGAATCTTCAACTTACTGATATATTTAAACAAGCTGGCAATATGGGTTTCCAACCCATAACAAAGATAAAAACAATGTAATCCACAATCCATACTGCCCCCCTCCCCCCAACTTAGAAAACTTTATTAAAATATTTCTAAAAAAAAAAACATCTATACTTTTTCAAACATAGATGTAAGGTAAAAACATAGATACATAACCCATATGCAGTTACACAAAATTCCTTAAAAACACATATTTATGTTAAACCATAAATGTAGTTTAAGGAACTTTTTAAACCAAACTTATACCACAATCATCTCATAAGAACTATTAATAAAAGCCTTTTCATCCATTATTATTCTATTGCTTTTGCCATCTAGTGGATAAAATAGATAACAACATCATAACCCCCCAAAATCTGAACGACCTAAAATGGTAAGAATATATAATTTAAAAAATCAGTGAAAACAATGTTGATCAATATCAGTATTGAGACCTTGTGGGGCCAGGGTATTTACCTCGTAAATTGATTTAGTTTTATTTTAGGAAATTTTTTTCTTGAGGTTACAGCCTCTGCAATGTTTATGCACCCTATCAATCCTACAGAAGCTGAGAAATCTTGGATTACAATTTTGTCCCAGCTGGAACTGGAAGTAGTTCGCTGTGTTTTTTAAAATAATTTTTTATAATATTAGTATGTTCATTATTGTGCATCAACCGAATCCTGTTGGTTCTATCCCCATATTGAAGTCCACAGGGACATTCTAGAAGGTAGGTCACATATTTTGAATCGCATGTAATACAGTAAACTTTTCAATTACATAATTTTTACCAGTGGACAAAGAATGAAATTCCGCCATCTTATGATTTTTATTCCACATAGCTCTACATGGGGTGCATCTCCTGCATCTATGAAAACCTACCCTATCCAGAAATGTCACAGTTCTTTTAGGTGGATCTAGTATATTATGTGCTATCCTATTCCTCAATCATGAAGCTGTGGTTTTGTTTTTTTTATATTTTTTTCAGCCCCCTGTTATAAAGACTAAATCAAAACATTGCATCATTTTCTCATTCTTCTGCAACAGTTCCTCTCTGTTTTACTCTATTATACCTGTTATACCCCTGTTATACCCCTGTTATAAAGGCTAAATCAAAACATTACATAATTTTCTCTTTCTTCTGCAACAGTTCCTTTCTGTTCATATTTTTAACTTCCCTTGTATTCTCTAGTTTATGTCTGGAATAAACTTTCTCTATTAACCTCTCTATTAACATATCAGTTTGCGTTAGATAGTCATTTTCCCAGTTGCAGTTACGACTTATATGCATAAGCTGACCTTTACGAATAGCCCTGACCTACCCTGGGTGATGGCAGCTACGAGTAGAAATTTACCTGTTCTGGTCAGTTTTCTTGAAGTGGGTGCGGGTTCCTAGGCCATTACCTTCTTGTATATTTCCGGGTCTAGAAATTGTATTACCTCATGACTCCAAATTCATGTCATATTTGTTATGGATCAACTTATGGAAAAAAAACTCAAGATCCTCTTTAATACCTTTGCAAATAAGAATAATATCATCAATATACCTCCTCTACTGCTTAAGCTGTGGCCATAGTTTGGAAAAAAAATCTCTTGCTCGCCCCATTTGTTCAACAAAAATGTTTGTCACACTATCTAGCCACCATGGCTACTACTTTTATTTGGTTGAAAAGCTGCTTTTGATATCAACATAATTGTTAGCCACTGCCATTTCTAATCCTTCTAAGATTAACTTAATTTGGGAGTGTTTGAGGTCTGATTGTCTTTCTATGGCACATTTAACAACTAGCAGTGTATCTTTCAATTTTTTTTAGTATTGGTATACAGTGACTCTATGTCCATTTCATCACTCAGTATCCTCTGCATTTCGTTCCCACAATCTATGTTTTTCAAAATAACCAACCCCCCCCCCCCCCCTTGTCCACTGACTTCATGATTTAGGATTGAAAACTGACTTTTTTTTAAGCTGCTGTAACAAAATTCTGACAATTTCCATATCAATAAATGCCTTAAATATATCTAGACATTTTTTGGGGGGTAAACATAAGCCATTCTGCCAATTCCTCTTTTGAAAGCTGTACATCTGTGAGATTATAGAATTCTGGTATCTAAACTTCCCCTTTTCTGTCCATTCCTTTTGCACCCTTTCTTCTGCATTTCTTATCTTTCGTGGGTTTGATAGGGGACCCTGTATGGCTCTTCCCATCTCCCTCATTCCCCCACTGATTATAGTTATGGTTGGGGGCGTGCAGGGCCGGTACAAGGGGTGGGCGGGAGGGTCGGCTGCCCTGGGCGTCTGTAGCATGGGTGGTGGAGGGGGCGCTGTCAGGAGTGTTTCTGTGGCTATTAGTTGACAGAAGAGAGCGGGATGTGCTCTCTCTCTCTTTTCTCGCTAGGCTTCACACTCTGTCACTGTAGCGGTCGTCAGATCGGGACTTCTCCTTCGGCTTCTCCTCACTTTAAAATGTCAGAGCGGAGGAGGAGTGGAGGAGGAGCCTAGGAGAAGACAATTCCAAAAGCTTTGCATGGACAGCCCACCCCTCCTAGTACAAAAAGTATTTGTACTAGGAGGGGTGGGGAGAAGATGATTACTTCTAGGTGGGATCAATATGGGAGGTGGGGGGTTGTGCTGGGATGGAGAATTTGAGAGGTAACAGGATAAGATTTCTTCTAGCAGGGAGGAGGGATTCAGGGATTGTCCTTGAAGAAATTATTGGGATGGGGTGGGGGGATTTGTGCCAGAACAGGAAGTCTTGGGGCTGTTAGAAAGGGGTATTTGGAGGGGGTTGTGCCAGTAGGAAGGATGGGGGTTATTTGTGCTAGGGGGAAAATTTTGATGGGGGGATTTGTTCTAGGAGGGGAAATTTGGGGGGGTACTAGGAGAGTGATTTGGGGGGTTGAAGGAGAAGGGATTTGTGCTGTGGGAAGGGGGGGGGAGAGCATTTGTGTCTGGAGGGTGGATTTGTGCTGGTGGTATGGTGAGGGGAGAGGATTTGTGCTAGGAGGGTGGATTTGTGCTGGGGGAATGGGGGGGGATTTGTCCTAGGAGGGGGAATTAGGTGGGATGTGCTAGAATGAGGAATTTTGGGGGTTTGTGCTGGGGGAATGGGGGAAGAGGATTTGTGCTAGGAGGGGGGATTTGTGCAAGAAGGGAAAACATTTTTGGGGGGGGATTTGAGGGAGAGGATTTGTGCTAGTAGGGATAATTGATGGGTATTTGTGCTAGGAGGGGATATTTGGGGGAGGGGAAGATTGTGCTAGGAGGGGGATTTGGAGAGGGGAGAATTTGTGCTTGAAGGGGAAATTTGAGGGGTGAGAATGTGCGCTAACGGTGCTTTTTTGAGGAGGGATAGTTGTGCTAGCAGGGAACATTTGGGAAGAGAGAGGCTTTGAGTTTAGAGAGGATGGGGGGAAAGATTTGTGCTGGGAGGTGGATTTTAGCAGGGAGAGATGTGTACTGGGAGGAGGGAGAATTTTTGGTTGTGGAAATATTTGGCTTGGAAAGGTAATGTATGCTTAGGGTCTAAGTGTGCCAATTAGTGCTCATTTTTATTTTTTTATTTTGCTAACACATTATGCTCCTACATTTTGTGTGTGTGGGGGGCGCAGTTTGGTGTCTTCGCCCTGGGCACTGGATAGCCTTGTCCAGGCACTGGGGGAGAGCCCTTCCTCGAGTGTTACCCCCCTTAGGTATGTTGTATGCATAAAAATAAGGATCAGGGAATTAAATTCTTTTTCCACTGGTAAAAATTAGGTAATTGACAAGATTATTACATTTGACACAAATTATGTCACTTACCTTCTAGAATGTCCCTGTGGACTTCAGTAATGTGGGTAGATCCATCAATTTTCTATGCACAATAATGAACATATTGATAATATAAAAAATAGTTTAAAAAATAGAGCATATTGAACCACTTTATGAGTTAAATACCCTGGCCCCACAGGGTCTCAACATTTATATTTTCTTAATTATTTTCTCACTAATCATTTAATTGTTTATCCCTCCAATTTTTAGTCTTTCAGTTTTTAGGTGTTTTAATGTTGTTATTTATTTTATCCACTAGGTGACGGAAGCTATTAAATAATAATAGATGAAATGGATTTCATTAATAGTTCTTATGAGATGATTTGTGGTATAAGATTGGTTCTAAAAGTTTTTTAAACTGCCCAAATATTGTCCATATCTGTATTTCTAAAAGTGGAGGAATTTAGTGTAACTGTATATGAGTTATGTATCTATATTTTTAACGTATATCTATGTTTGCAAAAATATGGGTTTTCTTTTGAAATATTTTTTTTTTTTTAAGTTTTCTACTTTGGGGAGGGAGGGGGCGGTTTTGGCTGTGGAATGCATTGTTTTTAACTTTATAATGAATTGGTAAGCCATATTGCAAGGCTGTTTACCTATATCAGTAGGTTGATGATTCCACCAATTAGAATTTAATATGGTGTATAAAATTCTCCAGCAAAATGGCTGCTGAAGAGCTTCCTGAGGACCCCAGTTAGGGCAAAACATGTTGAGGTGGGAACTTTAACTGTCACTTCCGCTTTCTGGGGACATCATATCAAATATGAGTGAGATTACTGTGATTGTGCTTGCTTTTTTTTTAATTTCAAAATAAATACTATGCTATATTAGATTGTTTTTTGCGTATGTGTGTCTGATTGCTGATTCGGGAGAGAGGTGGATGCCAGCTCCAGGACCTTTCTGAGCCTACTGAGGTGCTGGACAGCTGTTCTAGTTTGGGGGGAAGGGGGAGGTTTTGTCTGTGGATTGCATTGTTTTTAACTTTATAATGGATTGGGAAACCATATTGCAAGGCTTTTTACATACATGAGTAGGTTGATGATTCCACAAATTGAGGGAATTCTAGTTTGGGGGAAGGGGAAGGTTTTGGCTGTTGATTGCATTGTTTTTAACCTTATAATGGATTAGGAAACTATATTGCAAGGCTGTTTACATACAGTACAGTATATCAGTAGGTTGATGATTCCACCAATTAGAATTTACCACGGTGTATAAAAGTCTCTAGCAAAATGGCTGCTGAAGAGCTTCCTGAGGACCCCAGTTAGGGCAAAACATGTTGAGGTGGAAACTTTAGCTGTCACTTCCGCTTTCTGGGGACATCATATCAAATGTGAGTGAGATTACTGTGATTGTGCTTGTTTTTTTTTTTAAATAAATACTATGCTATAGCAGATTGTTTTTTGCATATGTGTGTCTGATTGCTCATACGAAGGAGACGTGGATGCCAGCTCCAGGACCTTTCTGAGTCTACTGAGGTGCTGGACAGCTGGTCTGCAGGATTATTAACCATTTAACCCCTCAAGCACTTTATTACCTTCTTATAATAAATAGGTTATTTAAATCTAGTGAGTGAGCATTTCTGGCATCATGAGGTGGTCACTTTGTTTGTCTAGTGTGGAAGAAGAAAGAAGGTGGACAACATACTGAAATTTAGCGGGGCGGGACACGATCACATAATTTTTGTGTATGGACTCATGATATCTGTATACATTTACTATTATAATTTTGGACATTTGTGTATGTTGATGAAACGTTTTTGTAGCATGGATTTCTGTTTATTATATAATAAAGTGTTAAAGTTATAAGTGTTAAGTGTTTATGCATTTATAAATTGTAAGCGAGTGTCTATTATTACACATTTTTTATTGCAATGTTTTTTTATCGAGCTTTCCAATAAAGATAACCATTTACATTGTTGCGGACGCAGCTACCAAGTATATTAGGAAATGCTAAGGATGACATTTATCTCAACTGACGGCAGTATGGTGAGCATAAACATACTGAAACAGAATCTTATACATATGTTGCAAGGCACTTATAAGAGCATACCAACATCAGTGGTTAGTGTGGTTCCATAAACAAAGAAACAAGGAAAGAGCAGAGACAAGGGTATCCTGGATCCTAAGGTGGATACCAGGATGCCCACGGTTTCCAGAAGCATTCAAAGGCACAGAAAGATCCTAAAATCAAAGATTTTTCAAACAAATAATGTTGTTGGGTAGCAATCACTACCTTTGACGATTTGGGGGGCCAGGTTTTGTTTCCAGTGTCTAGTGAGTACCGGTAACCTCTGAGATCAATTGGAATGTTTTCTGCCAGAAGCTGCGAATGTTATTACAGGTCAAGAGGATGTGAATGCGAGTACCCAAGGCACCACATCCATGCCAGCAAAGTGGGGAATTTGTTTTGCATATCTTTGCCAATCTATAGACGGTGAGATACCAACGGAGTGAGATTTTTAATGCAAGTTCCCAATGATTCACACAATGTGTGATTGAGTGGGTAAATTCAATAGCTTGGGTCCACTGGGCATCAGAGAAGTAGGAGTTTAAGTATGCTTCCCATTTCATCAATTTTGTTTTGTGAAAGGTCATCTTGTCATGCAATAAGTTGTATATGAGGGATTTGCATCTTAGAGATTTAAGCAGGTTCATGTAATAATGCCAGAGTTTAGAGTGTACTCTAAGAGGTGGTAGAGTGGAGGAAGATAGGAAGCTATAAAGGTGGCATAGAGTAAAGTGGTATGAGCATGGGAGATTGAATTTAGCGATGATGGTCTCTGGTGTGTTGGGAACCCCACTCGGGAAAAGGTCATCTATCCAGTGTAATCCTTGCTTGTCCCAACCCTTTATAGGTAAGTCTGGGATATGTGTTAGAGTGGTGAGTGGCATAGCTATATTATAACACTTAAAGGGGAAGCTACACTACATTTTGTGTTTTTGGTTGTTCATATTGGGACTGGAGCACCACAGGATTGATTGATTTAAACTGGAGAATGACAAGTCTGGTGCAGCTCTACATAAAAAAACAATCATTTTCCATTTTTTTTTTGTCAAAGTTTAACTGAACAAGCTGAAGTTAGAAGTGTTGGCTACACCAGCTGCACAGATTTTACACTCAACAGTTTTAGTAAATCAACTCCCCAAAGTAATCGTATGCTTAGTTCCTACTGTTAATCACTTTGTATGCTAAATTGTGTTATTACCTTTGTTAATCCATTTTATGATTGCCTAGTTACTAACCATATTTGGTGCCACTATACTAAGTTTGCCTTTGCTACCTAGTTTGGTACCTATTTTCTATGACATAGCATTATTGCTGGGTACTAAGTATTACTTTCAGTGATTTCCTGTGATGTTGTATATTCAACTTGGTCTATTAGGGGGGGCTGAGGTTTTTGGAAAAGGTTCAGGCAAAGAAAGGAAGGCCCATCCTAATCAGCGGCTCCTACATAATTTCAGCCCAGCCACTCAAATGGCTAAAGATCGGTTTCCAGAAAAAGACCAGCCAAAGATGTTGGTGGCCAACAAAGGAGCTTCTGGACACCACATCGCTGAAGTAAAGGTGAGTATAGTTCCTCTTAACCACTTTACCACCAGAGGATTTTGCTGTCTTACGTCCAGGCCACTTTTTGCGATTCGGCACTGTGCAACTTTAACAACTTTAACTGACAATTGCGCGGTCATGCAATGTCATACCCAAACTAAATGTACGTCCTTTTTTTCCCACAAACAGAGCTTTCTTTTGGTGGTATTTGATAACCTGTGTGATTTTTACTTTTTGCGCTATAAACAAAAAAAGAGCGAAAATTTTGAACAAATAACAATATTTTTCAAATTTTTTTATATGAAATCCCCCCCCCCCCCCAAAAAAAATGTAAAAATCTAAATTTTTTATAATTTTTGGCCAATTTGTTTTCTGCTACATATTTTTGGTAAAAAAAAATTGCAATAAGCGTGTTTTGATTGGTTTGCGCAAAAGTTATTGCGTTTACTAACTAAGGGAAAGATTTCTGTCATTTTTTGGTGTTTTTTTTTTTTAATGAGCAATGGCGGCGATCTGCGATTTTTTTTGCGGGACTGCAACATTGCGGCAGACAGATTGGACCCCTGACTAACATTTTTGACACTTTTGGGGGTACCAATGACATTACTACAGTAGTTAGTGCTATAAATATGCACTGTTACTGTAAAAATGACACTGGCAGGGAAGGGGTTAATTTTATTGGAGAGGGAGGGGTTAATGTATGCCTGGTGCTTACTGACATGTGTGGGGGGAGGTGACTGAGTGACACAGGGACAGATCGCATGTTCAGCTATGCTGAACCCTGCAATCTGACCCTGCCTGTCACTTAGGAGATCCGCCCGCTTTGTTTACACAAGCGGGCGGATCTCCACACTCGATTCCCCGACAATCGGGGAAGAGCAGCGGCGATAGCCGCTGCTCCTCCCCTGGCCCGACTCCCGCTGTGACTGAACACAGCGGGAGCGAGCCTCTGGCGGCACGCGCGTGCTGCCCACAAGGGGAGGAGTCCAGCGACGTAGGTCTACGTCGCTGGACGATAACGAGCCACATTGCCGCAGTAGCAGCAATGTGAGTGGTCGTTATGTGGTTAAAGTTCCATGTAGAACCTCTGTCAGTTTTGTATTGTTATCTGCAGATTTTCTGCCACTTCCTGTATGGTAAAAGGTTGTTTGAAGGACAGAAAATGAGGAAAAATAATCATATTTGAGCCCTGCATAGCAGTAAAACCAGATAAGGGTTAACCGAAAATGTAAAAAAAAATGTTTTGGTTATAGATACAGTGTAATCGTGTGGAACAAAAATTCTTATCCCTACAATGACATTACATGTAAAAGTAAAGTCACATTATTCTGTTTCCCTTTGCTTGAGGTAAAAATCATTTTGATATGTAAAGATTGGCAAGTCTTTTTCATAATAAATATCTGCAATTGCACATTTTTGTACTGTCCTAGTGTTTTATCACATAGTGTTACAATTATTTGTCCACCTGCCTCCATCCATCTCTTCCTGCTTTTCTACAATGAGTGGGTGATGAAATACAATTGGTCATTAATGACTACCTTTCAGTCCCCCTTTCCCCAGTGCTTGGCACTTGAAGGCTGATATTTACCTCTCCAAATTGTAAAGTAAACCAAAGTGATTGATATCTGTAAGAGCATAGCTGCTTAAATTAACGATAGTCAGTGTTTTCCACCAGTATGTCTCTCCATTATTTACTTAGCTTTGCCTAATCCATAAAAGTGTAAAGGCCCCAGTACGATCTTGGAAGCTAGAAATTACTGAGAGATATGGTTTACAATGCAATACATAATATCTGTTTATGGAGTCTTCTTATATTCATTCAAGCTGATGTAAAGAGAGTAAAAGAGCTGAAAAATAACTTGCTTAATTGACCTTTACAGACTCCCAATTAACAGAAGTCCATTAGTGTAAATTTGCAGTGCTTGTCTCCGTCCTCTCCCCCTCTTCCTTAACATTGCTATCTCTGTCTCTCTTCAGAGCTTAACCAGCCATTTCCTGCAATCCCAGCCAGGGCAATATGTGTCTCTGGAGACCACTTTCTCTTAACTGGTATCAGTTTGATTTATAAACAATGCCAGTGCAGTAATTGAAAGCCTAAAGTCCGGGAGGCTGATTTACACTGAGCAGAGAAATCAAACTCTCTTCTTCAGATGTGAAATTTGTAAAGAAAGCAGCCAGCAGAAAATACAAACTGCTGCATGTTGTATTGTCAACATAAACTGTACGAAGCAGTGTTATGTCGTAAACCTAGTAGACAGCTGGAGAGAAATGGCTTGATTTTTCCTGAGTATTCTTTCCTAAAACCTGCTCACCTTGGATGCCAAAATCTGATATGCTGTTAATTTCCTGCAGACATTTGTGCATTTATTCATAAACCCCTTGCAGTTAGTAGAACAATGCTCAAAGATGCACAGCGGTTAGTTTTCTTGCAGCCACCTTCCCCTAAAAGTTTAACAGAATAGGTAATCGGCCAAATGATCAGACAGGAAAGAACTGTAAAAGTTTAAATGTATAACAAAAAACATGTTCAAGATGCAAAGAGCATGCATTTGCTGCAAAAAAAAATTACAGAAACAGACTACGAAATCTGCACAAACATGGTCTCTTCTTAGCAATGCCTCTGTGGCTAAGTTAGTGTAATGTGGCTATACATAGCCTTTATAAGAATCTATAGCAATAGAGTCTACTTGAGAATTACTAATTTAGTAATACCGTTTTTTTATCAAAAAAACAAGAAAGCTTTAATATGAAATTTATACAAACAAGCTCCAGAGCAAATGCACCACAATCATACATAGTATACTTCAATCCTGCATGTAACATAACAGTAAACAGGGCACAGTGGTTAACCTTCAAAAGACAAAGAGGCATATACATGGTAAGTAAAGGGAAAATAAACCACTACCCAGAAGCACCATTATAATAGATATGCCACTTACCCCAGGCCTATCAGCAGGTGTCACAGTTCTTGCCATGGCTTACAGACAGTCAGGCATGGTCGCCATTAAGTACCTGCCATGGGATTTGAACCTGTGTACTTTGGTGTTCTGTCCTGTTATCCTACCTCTGAGCCACACTTCAGCTCATATGGATCCAGTCCTGTTAATCTGGTATTGCCTGCAGCACTAGGGGGCTGGACTTCACCTGAGTATACTCCTGTCTCTCATTGTCCACCTGAAGCTAATTGCTCATTAAGCAAGCTATAAATCACTGCCTCTCACTTAGGGCTCTTTCACACGGGCGATCCGATCAGATCCGCCTGTCAGTTTTTTAGGCGGATCTGATCGGATCCTCCATGCAGCTCTATGGGGCAGCGGGTGTCAGCGGAGACACCTCCGCTGACACCCGCTGCCATCCGCATCCGATCCTGTGCTTGAACTCTGGACGGATGGAAACCCTATTTTTCCATCCGTTCAGTAATCGGAGCGGAGCGGATCTGATGAGAGCGGACAAGCTCTCATCCGATCCCCCATAGAGGGCAGCGGGGGCTGAGACACCTCCCTCTCCGCACTGCAAGCGGAGACAGAGCTGTCATCCGCCCGGCTCAGCGGGGATCGCGGATCGATCCCCGCTGAGCAACACGGATCCGCCTACGGAGCGGACCGTGTGAAAGAGCCCTTAGAGCAGTGTCAGTTCATTGCTGATCTTTGTTCTTGTTTGACAGACTGCGTTACAGACTCCAACAAAGGTAAGCTCCGTGACATAATGAAGTGACCATATGGAGTCCTCGGGGATGTGCAAGCAGCTCACCCAGCAGGGGTCCAGCCTGGCCCAGACTGTGTCAGAGTTTCAGCAAGAGGTGCTGATACTTAAAGGCACAGTACGCCCAGCCCTGGAACCTGCACATCCAGAACCCTATGTCTTGTTACCTGACAGATTTGATGATTCCCGTTCCTCATTTACATCCTTCTGGATGGGTTGTGAGCTCCTGTTTGTCCTTAAGCCCAGGACCTATTACAGTGACTTTATCAAGGTTCATTCTGATATTAATCTGCTTTCCAGAAGGATGAAGACATGGGCATACCAGAAGCTGTAGGAGAAAAGTCCTATCTTGGACAATTGGGAGTCATTTATAACTACTATTGACTCTCAGTGTCTTACCTCCCAGAAAGCTACTTCCAAGCCTGCTCCTGGTTCCCACAGACCTTGGGTACCTAGAGAAAAAGCAAACCTATATAAATATGACTCTGCCTGGTCACGGTACAAGCCTGCCTGCACCAGCCGGTCTTGTCACCCTGACACTACTCCAATATGCCCTGATCCTCCAGAGGTTAAAGAGGAGCCCATGGAGATCGGCGCCATGCGCACGAGGCTGTCTTCCAAAGAAAGAGACAATTGGAGAAACAGTGGCCTTTGTTTCTATTGTGGAGAGAGGGGACATTTTATCACATTTTGCCCAACTCATCCATCCAGGCCTAAGGCTCTCCCAGTGGATACCATGCAGATCCGTCCTGTCTTCCCAGAAAAACAGCCTGGAAAACTGCCAAGGTTGCTGCCAACCCTGTCCCCGTTCTGTGTCTGAAAAGGGCACCCAGACTGTGGCAATCGTTGAAACCAATACCCCTGTGGAAGTCCCTCCTCCAGCTCCAGTTATGACTGTACCTCTTTCCAAGGAAACTCCTGTTCTAACAAGCACCTTCATTACTTCCTGCCCTGACAACGAAGTTCTTTCACCTGACTGCACATATGCTTCTAATGGCACTGTGGTATGTAAGGAGGACCTGAAGTTGTTTGGGGAAGTATTAAAAGCTGCGAATGCCTATCCTGTAAAAGACCTATGCAAAGAACCTGTTCCTGTCCAGAGGGTGTCTTTAAAGGAGGGGGGGGGGGGGGGGGTACTGTCGCGGTTCTCGCCATGGCTTACACACAGCCAGGCGTGGTTGCCATTAAGTACCTGACATGGGATTTGAACCTGTGTACTTTGGTGTTCGGTCCTGTTATCCTACCTCTGAGCCACACTTCAGCTCATATAGATCCACTCCTGTTAATCTGGTATTGCCTGCAGCACTAGGGGGCTGGACTTCACCTGAGTATACTCCTGTCTCTCATTGTCCACCTGAAGCTAATTGCTCATTAAGCAAGCTATAAAACACTGCCTCTCGCTTAGAGCAGTGTCAGTTCATTGCTGATCTTTGTTCCTGTTTAACAGACTGCGTTACAGACTCCAACAAAGGTAAGCTCAGTGGCAGCAGGCGGTCCACGAGGGCCAAGCCCAGTGTGTCTAACATGGGGCCAATAACTTACCAAAATGTATCACCTATGCTGAAAGGTATATTTTTCCAATTGCAGAGTATCTCTCATTTGGGCTATCCACTCCTTCAATGTGGAGGGATCAGTGGACGTCGTAATAAAACTCCTTGGCTGCAGCCACAAGCAAATATACAGCCTCTCGGTGGCTGGACCTTGGTGCCGAGTGGCCGCAAATATGCGTGCATTGGTGCAAACAGGGCTGTGCCGAGAGTGTGCGTGCCCTGCGCGCTTCCACCACAGTTACCAGCACCTGGCGGAAAACTTTTTTCTGATCATGTGACAGCTGCGACAGCCAATCACGGCAGTCACATGACCTTAAGCCCTGCCCCAACTGTAAAACCCCTTAAGGGGCCGGCACCCACCGGCTCCAAGGGGGTTGACTTGCGGGTCTGAAAAAGTGCCCTAGCTATGGCCTGTTTAGGGACATCCTCTGCAGGGAGATCACACAAAATTCCCAGTAAACATTGTTTTGGCTCCTCAAGCACCTGAACCTGAAATAACTGGTTTATAGTGGTGATAACACCCTTCCAATAGAGATGTAACATCCCCATAGTCTCTGCTGCATCTTTTACAAGTAGGGCTTTACCTCTTACCCATACGGAACAACCTTGCTGGTGTGTAGCTGTAAGAGGCATTGGGCCACATTCAAAGAGCATTGTTTCACTGCTAATAAAGCTTCTGCCCACTGCTCCTCTTCAAATGCCCCTACATCTCTTTCCCAATAGGAAACCACACTAAGAGGGTACTCCCAAATATACCTCTTCAATAACATGGAATAGCACTGTGATATAAATCCTTTTTAGCAGACCACCTCATACATGTAGTTTAAAAACTGGAGTGGGTGATTATACCCAGAGATCTGATCTAATGTGCCTTTACTGCATTGAATTAAACCTTTCTTGTAAGTCAGAAAATGGGCATAACCTCCCATTACAGACAATATGGCACAGATGAGTAATCCCATTTTGTTTCCACCTCACGCCGTTTTCTAATTTCATTAATTCTGTGCAGTAGGTGTTGTTCCAAATAGGACTGAACCTCATAAACCCGGTGACCTGTTGTAGCTGTCTGAAATTATTCCAGGTTTTTTGCATTAGCGCATATGTGGGGTAAAGTTTATTTGATTTTCAAAAGGCCAGTCCTTATCCCTTCCATACCAACAGTGTAGGCAAGTAATCTAGTAGAAGGGTCCCAATCACTCCCATTTTTGTATGACAATATCACCTGGTGAGCCAAATTCAATTTTAATTGCCAGATTGCATGAAATCAACAGCTAGTGATTATGATATACAGGACCATGTTTGGGCACTTTATGTTATGTGGCGAGAGGGTCCTACTCCCAAAATTTCCTGCCCGTAAATCACCCTGTCACATGCTTTCCCAAAGGAAACAAAATGCTGCTGTGGGGGTTTATGGGAGGTGTTGGTATGGGGCGCTACCACCTTGCACAGCGAATTACTTCGTTGTATATGATCCAAAAAATGAAAGTGCACAGTGCTTATTGGTGAAAGATTAAATGTGCAATATAGTGCAGATTTAAAATTAAATTAAATTAAAATTATAAAATTATAAACGGTAGTAATCGTGTATCAATTGGATTGTATGTGTCACTCATCGGATGTAAACAATCATATAGTGACCAGTGCAAAAAAGTGCTAAGTGCAATATAGGTGATCAATAGATACTTTATTGTGGCCTCCTTTGAAAGAGGAAACTGACATCCGTGGTGAATATTACAGAACACTATGCAGTGTAAAGTGAGAGAGTAAAAACGCCTGTGGCGCGTGTTAGGAGTGAGAAGTGCTAATACCGTGGGTAAAGCACTTACCAAAAATCCTCTCCCTTCTCACTCTAATATACTGTGTCTCCCTTCTCCGGATGCCTGTGAGAGCTGGTTGTTCCGTGCATACAGTTGCGCTTGCATCTAGGGAGTCAGTATACAAAAGACCAAGAGAGCTTCCATTGCGTAGTATAGTACATTATTGAGGGAAAAAATAGCATCGACTCACTGTTAGGAAGTTCACCGTCAGCTTGTTTGGTGTGTCTCCAGTGTTCGGCCGCGCGGTACTTCCGCGTTCCACCGGCCGGAGCCACCTAACCGGAAGTGACGTTGACGCTGCTTTGCCGCTCTACGCGTTTCGTCACTGCGACGTCATCTGACCGCCCCAGATGACGTCGCAGTGACGAAACGCGTAGAGCGGCAAAGCAGCGTCAACGTCACTTCCGGTTAGGTGGCTCCGGCCGGTGGAACGCGGAAGTACCGCGCGGCCGAACACTGGAGACACACCAAACAAGCTGACGGTGAACTTCCTAACAGTGAGTCGATGCTATTTTTTCCCTCAATAATGTACTATACTACGCAATGGAAGCTCTCTTGGTCTTTTGTATACTGACTCCCTAGATGCAAGCGCAACTGTATGCACGGAACAACCAGCTCTCACAGGCATCCGGAGAAGGGAGACACAGTATATTAGAGTGAGAAGGGAGAGGATTTTTGGTAAGTGCTTTACCCACGGTATTAGCACTTCTCACTCCTAACACGCGCCACAGGCGTTTTTACTCTCTCACTTTACACTGCATAGTGTTCTGTAATATTCACCACGGATGTCAGTTTCCTCTTTCAAAGGAGGCCACAATAAAGTATCTATTGATCACCTATATTGCACTTAGCACTTTTTTGCACTGGTCACTATATGATTGTTTACATCCGATGAGTGACACATACAATCCAATTGATACACGATTACTACCGTTTATAATTTTATAATTTTAATTTAATTTAATTTTAAATCTGCACTATATTGCACATTTAATCTTTCACCAATAAGCACTGTGCACTTTCATTTTTTGGATCATATACAACGAAGTAATTCGCTGTGCAAGGTGGTAGCGCCCCATACCAACACCTCCCATAAACCCCCACATTTCTTTACCCTTGTGGTAAGTTGGAGGCAGCATAACCATCTGATCCCCACACTCTGCATTTAAAACTGTTGATTCAGTGCTTGTGTTGCTATCCATAGCGCGGGTGCACCCCAAACCTCTCTTTTTTAAAATGCTGCTGTGCTGATGCACATTGCCCAGGCAGCTTACATTCAAAGCAATTCTGCTTTTTTGATACACCCTTCCAAGTCAAATGATCTACAAAAGCTTTTTGAAGATAATGCTGTTGCTAGAAAAAAGGGAAAATGTGCCTTGGCCCTGGCTTTCAATACTTTACGGAGGTGCTGGTGACATCATCACCACTAACTTCTGAGAAAGCTGTGACTGGGAAATCCCACAAGAACACACTCCGGCCCATTGTAATGACATATTCGCTTGAGATTTTGAAATGCTATCTATCCCAGAAAATAGTGATGAGGTACAGTGTTGTCACATGCATTTCCTGAAAGCATTATAATCTGGGACCTAGCTAATTATTATTATTATTATTATTATTATTATTATTATTATTATTATTATTATTTTTTTTTTAACATAGATTGACAAAACTGTCCTTGTACTTCCAATTAGACATTATTCCACGTTTGCATTCACCTCAGCCATTTTCTAGACCTCTTTATTTTTATATTCAGAATTCTTATCTCAAATATGTTTATATTTCCCCTGAGTATAAGAATCTGCACTAGCTCTTTGTATGTATCAAATAGATGTGCCTGCTTATATAACACTACCCTTTTCATGAAAGTAGGATATTGCAGTCTTTCAGCTGTATTTAATATGTTTCATTGTGTAGACTGTTCACCATGAAGAGCTTTGCTTTTGTGGTTCCTTCATACTTGAAAATGTGTTCTTTATAGCACATATATATACATATATAGCACTTTTATACTACTATATGTAGTACATCAGCATTTGCAAATACAAAGGAAGAACATGCAAAGCACCTTTGCTACAAATAAGATGTGTGTAATACATATATGTGTATATATATATATATATATATATATATATATATATATATATATATATATATATATATATATATATATGTGACAGTATTCACCGACACTGGAAGTGAAAAACAGATACTTAATGGTTTGAGTTGCTTCAGATGGGCCAGTAATATTTGTCAGCAATACCTTCATATAGAAATATGAAGATTTAATCCTACATTACACTGGTAGACTTAGACTGTTATAGACCATTGCCATAAAGTCTGACTCCTAAATAATGTGTATATTCCATGTCCCTGCATGCCAGACAGACTTCCCTATTGTTTGTGTATTGAAATGGAATGTGGATTGTGTCTGTCCTATTGTTAAATGTTAATGACCTCACATTGTTCTGTCCAGATGGCTAGATAATTCGTTTAGGTTAATTCTGTTCCGGTATACACTTTCATCTGCATATGATACTGTAATCAGCCAGAGGGGAGGGATTTTGTACACTGTATGGGAATGACTGAGTGTAAAACTCTGTTTCTATTGGATGGTGAATGTCATGTCCTGTCCCAAACAAGGTCAACCTGGGAAGTAACCTTGTGGGGGAAAACTGTATAAAAGAGCAGCTGTACCATTAATGTTTGAGTTATACTTCACCCTCAGTTTATAGTCCTGTCTCTTATTGGGGTATTGGCTACAAGGGATTGCTATGCTCTTCATACTCCCTTAAATCATCACTAAGCTCTTGTAGGAGCTTGCAAGAGCTTGTTCCTGTGCCTGCTGCACTCTTTGGGGAAAGAGAAGTTCACCCACTGGAACCTGGAGCCTTGTCATAGGTCCAGGGTGGGTAGGAGACGGCGAGACCCCAAACAAGCTGCAGCGGTTCGTGGGGTCTGAGGTGGTTATGGTGTCTGGTGGAGTGCTTGGAGCCCTCGGGAAGCACTAGGAGCATCCGTCAACGGAGGTACCCAGTTGGGGTGCCGGTTGATCCGTTACAATATATATATATATATACACAGTATATATTTTAAATTAAAGATTCACAGTTGCAGTCCCCTTACAAGTAGGTCAGATGTATTTTGATAAAGGCATGTACTGCTATGTTCCTGGAATGTGTCTTCATATTAACATTGTTCATCTTCTCAAAGATTGTTACAGAAACAAAACATAACCTGAGCTTACACCATCATTTACCAATATATAATCAGCTGCTGGATATTAAATGCACCACCTACTGAACTCAATCCTCATAATTGATCTGGTTAATTCAAAGTTATTTTATAGTGGGCTATAATTGGAGGTAAGCAAATAGCCTTTAATGAAGTAAAATATTTTACACAATCACTTACAAGATTCTAATAACAGGCAGCTTTATTCAATAAAAAAAAAAAGTTCTTAATTCTTGACTCCTAATTCTTAATTGCAAAGCCAATTAAAATACACTTTGCTAAATTCCGATCAGTACAGCATGCATTTCTGTTGTTTGCTATGAATTTCTGAAAGGAAGATTATGTAAACCAAAAAAACAAATGTATGTTGAAGCGTATCAATCATTTGCTATGATGGCTGCATTAGTTTACTTTTTTCAGGGTATTTTGCTTTAATTGTAGCTGGTGAGCCTACCAATAACCCACTTCCTGTTTTATGGTGACAACGCTTACTGTAAATACTGTATCTATGAAGGCGCAGTGCTGTCACCCTAGGACAGGAAGTGTGTGAGGACTACAAATCACATCCCTCTCTCCCCATCTCCATAATATAGGTATAAGCGGTTTTCTGTAGCCCACAGACAGAACTGGTAATCATGCAAACTAATCCCAATGCAGAAAAGGCAAATAAATTGAGTACAGAACACTGTGCATTTTATTTTGCCCTTATCGAGCAGATAAAACAAAACACGTTTAAGTCCCGGTTCACACATATACGATGTCAGACCATGCATGTGATTCGCACTGCACTGCTGTGCAAATCACATGCGATGTCTGTGCGATTCAAATTCAGCCATGCAGATTTCATGGCTGAATTCACATTGCATTTGGACCAAAGTCGCACAGGACCCTAATTGTATTTATTTCACTAAATAGAATAAAAAAGAGAAAAAAGATACATTCATTTGTAAAGTTTACACAAACTTTAAAAATTAACACTTACCCTTGGTTCACATCTATGCAGTTGTGGTTGATGCCTTTTACCAGCTCGTTTTGCAGTGCATTTTGCATTTTTGGAAAGGTATTTTTAAAGCAATTTTAATGCATTTTTTTTCTTTTTTGGCCAATTGGAAAATATCACTGCCTTGATATTCTAGGATGTCAGCTTGGATTTTTACATCCTGCTTCCTCTGTGTTTGTGTGTGCTTTTGCATTGACTATCATGGCTGCAAGTTCATTATTTCTCACTGTAGCCACAGTTACTGTTACAATCTTGCTGGAAGAGGAGGCAGAGGAAGAGAGAAATAAGCAAAGATATTGGGTGCTTCCCTTGATTGAATAGGGAACAGAGAGGGCAATTCTGGCTCTACAATGACCTCCGAGCACATGAGGACTTTTGAGATATATTTTAAGTGCACATGGATGTCTCTAAAAAGGTGAGTTCATTCATTTTTTTTAAACTAACCTTACTGTAATCCTTGCCCTAACTCTATCTGTAATCCTAACCCAAACCGCTCAAGCACAGTCCCTAAAAAAAATGGTCTGTATTTAGGTATTGCAGCGCAATCCTAGTGGTAAAATTATAAAATCATGCAGAGTCCCAGTGTTAATAGGTGTCCATATAAACAGATAAAAGTCTCCAGTGTAAAGTGGTCCTAGGGCAATTCCATAAGGTGCTTGTCTCCACGAGTGCTCATGCAATCCCACCACCTGTTCACACTGCCGCTCACCTTAACAAAGAGACCCTACAGGGTCAACCAGCATTTCATCTCAAAATCAAAGCATCCTCACACTTTCTTCCTTAAGCGTAGTAAATGATTACACCTCCGATGCACTGTCAGCTCCTCAAACAATGTTACCAATATGTGTAGGAGACAAGAAAAAACGATCTAATGCTCTCTGTATGCAATCAAGCACTCTTTAATCCATATAAGAAAACAACTCACATTTTTGAAGAAAATAACAGCGCATATCTGCAGAGTTTGCAAGCAGGCGTGCATCAGGTCCACCAACCCGGAAGAGTGAGAGGCGGCCGCGGGTCACGTGACATCCCTCGTACGCGTTACGTCCGTGAAAATAAGCGGGACTTCTTCAGCAAGGGTCACGTACCATACTGCGGACCCGTCTTTTATGACAATATGATCTGCCCACCTCCTGTCTTCAATTAACTAATCAGTATGATTCCAAATGGAAACAGGAAACAGGAAGTGATGTACACAGGAAGTGATGTACACAGGAAGTGATGTACACAGGAAGTGATGTACACAGGAAGTGATGTACACAGGAAGTGATGTAAACTAAGGGCAGGAAGTAAACACTGCATGACCCTTAAGCCAGGACCAGCCTGTATTCTTATATGCAGTGTGTACGGGCAATTTAAAAACTTTCCACAAGAACCAGCTTGTGGAAATACATTAAATACAATTTAATAAATATACTATGCCCAAATTTAAAATAATACATCTTCCCATAATCCAAAGGATTCAATGGGTGGTAATCGTCATTGTGACTCCGGCTAAATCTCAACTCTCCACTAGATGGCGTATCTGAGCATTGCCTAATCATAAATGTGAACAATAAGTGACATATACACAATAATGCACATAAAATTATTAAAATTACAAAATATAAACCGCAATGTGAATACTATAAAAGACAAAGAACAAAGCAATAAATATATTCCCTATAAAATATAAAATATAAGAATATGGGAACATTAAAAAGGCAAAAAATATCTCATCGGTCAGAAATAAAACAGTTGAGATCAAACTCAACATTGAGTCCTAATGGCGTTAAAACTTTACATTCAAAAATCCAATAAGACTCCCGTTGACTCAACTGTCTAATAAAATTCCCACCTCTCCAGTGTGGGTGGACTCTCTCTATTCCCCAGAATTGCAACCCACTGGGATTTTTTTGATGGAATTTTTTAAAATGTCTTGAGACACTATGCGTTTCTAAACCTTTACGGATATTAGTGATATGCTCGCCCACCCTGACGTGTAAAGCACGAGAGGTACGTCCTATGTACTGAAGGCGGCATTCACACTGTAACATGTACACCACCCCTTGCGTTTTACAGGTGATCAGATTTTTGATGTTATATGATTTATTAGTAGCAGTAGCTACAAATTCTTTTCGTTTCTTTAGGTTCTTCTTGCAGCTCTTACAGGTAGCACATTTCCCACATGTATAGGTGCCAGAAAGAAAAGAAAAAATATGATTCTCCCTGATACGAGGTGGGTCAACAACCCCAGGCGCGATTTTATCTCGCAGTGAAGGGGCCTTCCGGTAGATAAACTTAGGGAATTCTGTCAGATGGGGTCCTAGAATTTTGTCCTCTTTAAGGATAGGCCAATACTTTTTAACAATACGTTCTACTTTTTTGTAGTGTATATTGTAATCAAAAATTATTCTGTAACCTGGATCCACTGGATTAATTTTGTCTCCATTCAGGAGAGTATCGCGGTTACTTCTTCCCACATCCTCCAATTCTTTTCTAATGGGGTCCTTTTTGTATCCTTTCTCAAGAAAACGCTTTTCCAAAACCTTTGATTGTACTTGATAGTCACTATCCGAAGCGCAATTGCGTCTTAATCTAGTGAATTGTCCCCTTGGAATGTTGCAAAGCCACATCTGGTGGTGACAACTATCCAAGGGGATAAATGCATTCCTATCAGTAGGTTTGAAAAAATTCCTTGTTCTCAAGGCGCCTTCGTGTTTATAAATCTCAAGATCGAGAAAGGCAATCTTTTCCTTCTCCAAATTCCATGTTAAAGTGATATTTTTGGTGTTACTATTCAACCTATCCATAAATGTTTGCAGATCTGCCATGTCTCCTTCCCATACCATAAAAATATCATCAATATAACGTCTGTAACAAATAAGTTCCTGTGGTAGGGTGCCAAATACAGCCTCTTCCTCCCAGTGGGCCATGAAAAGATTGGCCACACTGGGAGCAAACTTGGCCCCCATCGCTACTCCCCTTGTTTGGAGGTAGTAGCGATGGTCGTACCAGAAATAATTCCTGTTTAAACAGAAGTTCAAACTTCTGTATAGGAATCTTTTGTGTTTATTAGTCAGAGTTGAAGTGGCTAGGGACCATTTGACTGCTGCTAAAGCGTCCTCATGTCCAATGATAGTGTATAAAGACCCAACGTCTGCTGTAATTAATACACTATCATTGGAACACGGCAAATCATTCAGGAGTTGGATCATATGCTTAGTGTCTCTCAGAAAGGATCTTGTTTCCCTCACAACTGGCTGTAGATAGTAATCAATATACTGGCCCAATCTTGAAGAAATGGAGTCTATTCCATTCACGATTGGGCGGCCAGGGGGGTTATCTGTACTTTTATGAATCTTAGGGAGACAATAGATAATTGGTCTTCTACAAAAAAGGGGATTAAGATACGAAGCCTCTTTATGACTCAATACCCCTTTTCTTTCTCCTTTTGTCACTAGAGAGTGCAATTCATCCTTAAACTCCAACATGGGATCATGGGGCAGGATCTGATAAGTGCTCCTGTCACCCAGGAGTCTCAGCATTTCCCCTCTGTAATAGGTTCCACTAAGGACTACCAAACCTCCTCCCTTATCGGCAGGCCGAATTACAATGTCACTCCTATTTTCAAGTGACTGAATCCCTCTTTTTATGTACTGGGGATCTGATACTCTTTTCACATTTAATTTCTCTAAGTCCCCACAGACCATGTTGCGGAACACTTCTAAATGTTTTATATCTTGGCCTGGAGGGTTAAAGGTAGATCTATTCCTTAGATTAGACTGATTAATTGTATCAGAAGATGCATTTTTTGTAATCGGATTGGAGAGGAAATATTTCTTAATATTCAACTGTCGTGTAAATTTTTGAATATTAATATACGTCTGAAATTTGTTAAGATTTCTGATGGGGGCGAATTTCAAACCCTTATCCAGAACCCTCATCTCATCTTCTGTGAGTGGGATCCCGCTAAGGTTAAAGACTCCAGCTCCTACCGAGGTCTCTGTTTTTTTGACTTTTCGTCCTCCCCTGCATCCTCTCGATTTTTTCGTTTGCCTGACTGAGGATGGTTCCCTCTCCAGGGGTGTTCCAGTTGCGGGGTTCTGAATGCTCGTGGGGGGAGCTGAGTCTGTGGTCCCCCTCCAAGGGGACCCTCCCCCTAAAAAAGAAGAGGAAGAAGCGGTCGGATTGGAGTACCCTTGATTCTCTTGATGATCTCGAAGAGGAGCAAATCTATTACTTGAAAGATCAACTCCTTCTCTCTTCGCTGGGTAAGGGTGATAGTTTCCTCGACCCCTTCCCCTCCCTCTTCCTCTTCCTCTTCCCCTAACCATCTGCCACTGATTGGTATCTCTATGTGGAGGTGGTGGGTCAGGGATTGGGGCATATGTAGAGAACGAGGGGGGGCCATAGTCATGTCCCCTACCCCGTCCTCTCCTATTTTTTCCCTTCTTCCCTCTTTGATGGAAAACCTGGGAACGTTGAGGCAGAGGTGTTACAATTTGATGTATAGACCCCTGGGACCTTTCTACATTTATATTATTAGAAGAAGAGGAGGCTTCCATTTCTTCATTTCCCCCCCCTTCCATATTGGAAGATGAGGGTTCCAAGAAGGACTGTTGCCATTTAAAAATATCATTGGAACCAAAATCGGTCAGATCTCTCTGATATTTACTTTTCTTTTTCTCTTGAATGTCCCTATCCCATTTTTCCATTTTAATTTTCAAATCTTTAGAAAGTCTCTGAAAATCAGAATGATCCTTTTTAAGCTCTAGTTTGTCCTTTATTTCTTTAATTTGTAATTCAACCATATCTTTTTTCTTACGTTTGCGGATTAATAGAAAACTTAAAAGTTCTAAACCTTTGGAAATAAAAAATTCCCCCCATTCTTTGAGGGAAACTTGATCCAACAGACCGTCATTAGGAGGGACATCCCACCTAAGACGTCTGGGAATAATTTTTGCAGATAAATAGTATTCAAATGTTAATATGTCCCACCAGATTTTTATGTTTTTCTCGAACAAATGTCCAAGTTTTTTAAACAAAAAACCTAGATCCTCTGGATCTTTACGGGGTACGGGAACATTAGAGAATACTTCATTCACCTTCACTTCCCTTTGTTCTAAAAACTGAAATATATCCATGTCCTGCAGCTGAATAAAGGAAGATTGTAAACAGAATCAAATAAAAAGAAATATTCAGCGCTGGACTCTTGTACACACCACTAATAAATGGACCAGCAGCTAAGCACTCAAGGGCAATATCTCCAAAACACCTTCTGAATACATAATAGAAAAATAGTGCAGCGCAATCCTAGTGGTAAAATTATAAAATCATGCAGAGTCCCAGTGTTAATAGGTGTCCATATAAACAGATAAAAGTCTCCAGTGTAAAGTGGTCCTAGGGCAATTCCATAAGGTGCTTGTCTCCACGAGTGCTCATGCAATCCCACCACCTGTTCACACTGCCGCTCACCTTAACAAAGAGACCCTACAGGGTCAACCAGCATTTCATCTGGTACAGGCTGGTCCTGGCTTAAGGGTCATGCAGTGTTTACTTCCTGCCCTTAGTTTACATCACTTCCTGTGTACATCACTTCCTGTGTACATCACTTCCTGTGTACATCACTTCCTGTGTACATCACTTCCTGTGTACATCACTTCCTGTTTCCTGTTTCCATTTGGAATCATACTGATTAGTTAATTGAAGACAGGAGGTGGGCAGATCATATTGTCATAAAAGACGGGTCCGCAGTATGGTACGTGACCCTTGCTGAAGAAGTCCCGCTTATTTTCACGGACGTAACGCGTACGAGGGATGTCACGTGACCCGCGGCCGCCTCTCACTCTTCCGGGTTGGTGGACCTGATGCACGCCTGCTTGCAAACTCTGCAGATATGCGCTGTTATTTTCTTCAAAAATGTGAGTTGTTTTCTTATATGGATTAAAGAGTGCTTGATTGCATACAGAGAGCATTAGATCGTTTTTTCTTGTCTCCTACACATATTGGTAACATTGTTTGAGGAGCTGACAGTGCATCGGAGGTGTAATCATTTACTACGCTTAAGGAAGAAAGTGTGAGGATGCTTTGATTTTGAGATGAAATGCTGGTTGACCCTGTAGGGTCTCTTTGTTAAGGTGAGCGGCAGTGTGAACAGGTGGTGGGATTGCATGAGCACTCGTGGAGACAAGCACCTTATGGAATTGCCCTAGGACCACTTTACACTGGAGACTTTTATCTGTTTATATGGACACCTATTAACACTGGGACTCTGCATGATTTTATAATTTTACCACTAGGATTGCGCTGCACTATTTTTCTATTATGTATTCAGAAGGTGTTTTGGAGATATTGCCCTTGAGTGCTTAGCTGCTGGTCCATTTATTAGTGGTGTGTACAAGAGTCCAGCGCTGAATATTTCTTTTTATTTGATTCTGTTTACAATCTTCCTTTATTCAGCTGCAGGACATGGATATATTTCAGTTTTTAGAACAAAGGGAAGTGAAGGTGAATGAAGTATTCTCTAATGTTCCCGTACCCCGTAAAGATCCAGAGGATCTAGGTTTTTTGTTTAAAAAACTTGGACATTTGTTCGAGAAAAACATAAAAATCTGGTGGGACATATTAACATTTGAATACTATTTATCTGCAAAAATTATTCCCAGACGTCTTAGGTGGGATGTCCCTCCTAATGACGGTCTGTTGGATCAAGTTTCCCTCAAAGAATGGGGGGAATTTTTTATTTCCAAAGGTTTAGAACTTTTAAGTTTTCTATTAATCCGCAAACGTAAGAAAAAAGATATGGTTGAATTACAAATTAAAGAAATAAAGGACAAACTAGAGCTTAAAAAGGATCATTCTGATTTTCAGAGACTTTCTAAAGATTTGAAAATTAAAATGGAAAAATGGGATAGGGACATTCAAGAGAAAAAGAAAAGTAAATATCAGAGAGATCTGACCGATTTTGGTTCCAATGATATTTTTAAATGGCAACAGTCCTTCTTGGAACCCTCATCTTCCAATATGGAAGGGGGGGGAAATGAAGAAATGGAAGCCTCCTCTTCTTCTAATAATATAAATGTAGAAAGGTCCCAGGGGTCTATACATCAAATTGTAACACCTCTGCCTCAACGTTCCCAGGTTTTCCATCAAAGAGGGAAGAAGGGAAAAAATAGGAGAGGACGGGGTAGGGGACATGACTATGGCCCCCCCTCGTTCTCTACATATGCCCCAATCCCTGACCCACCACCTCCACATAGAGATACCAATCAGTGGCAGATGGTTAGGGGAAGAGGAAGAGGAAGAGGGAGGGGAAGGGGTCGAGGAAACTATCACCCTTACCCAGCGAAGAGAGAAGGAGTTGATCTTTCAAGTAATAGATTTGCTCCTCTTCGAGATTATCAAGAGAATCAAGGGTACTCCAATCCGACCGCTTCTTCCTCTTCTTTTTTAGGGGGAGGGTCCCCTTGGAGGGGACCACAGACTCAGCTCCCCCCACGAGCATTCAGAACCCCGCAACTGGAACACCCCTGGAGAGGGAACCATCCTCAGTCAGGCAAACGAAAAAATCGAGAGGATGCAGGGGAGGACGAAAAGTCAAAAAAACAGAGACCTCGGTAGGAGCTGGAGTCTTTAACCTTAGCGGGATCCCACTCACAGAAGATGAGATGAGGGTTCTGGATAAGGGTTTGAAATTCGCCCCCATCAGAAATCTTAACAAATTTCAGACGTATATTAATATTCAAAAATTTACACGACAGTTGAATATTAAGAAATATTTCCTCTCCAATCCGATTACAAAAAATGCATCTTCTGATACAATTAATCAGTCTAATCTAAGGAATAGATCTACCTTTAACCCTCCAGGCCAAGATATAAAACATTTAGAAGTGTTCCGCAACATGGTCTGTGGGGACTTAGAGAAATTAAATGTGAAAAGAGTATCAGATCCCCAGTACATAAAAAGAGGGATTCAGTCACTTGAAAATAGGAGTGACATTGTAATTCGGCCTGCCGATAAGGGAGGAGGTTTGGTAGTCCTTAGTGGAACCTATTACAGAGGGGAAATGCTGAGACTCCTGGGTGACAGGAGCACTTATCAGATCCTGCCCCATGATCCCATGTTGGAGTTTAAGGATGAATTGCACTCTCTAGTGACAAAAGGAGAAAGAAAAGGGGTATTGAGTCATAAAGAGGCTTCGTATCTTAATCCCCTTTTTTGTAGAAGACCAATTATCTATTGTCTCCCTAAGATTCATAAAAGTACAGATAACCCCCCTGGCCGCCCAATCGTGAATGGAATAGACTCCATTTCTTCAAGATTGGGCCAGTATATTGATTACTATCTACAGCCAGTTGTGAGGGAAACAAGATCCTTTCTGAGAGACACTAAGCATATGATCCAACTCCTGAATGATTTGCCGTGTTCCAATGATAGTGTATTAATTACAGCAGACGTTGGGTCTTTATACACTATCATTGGACATGAGGACGCTTTAGCAGCAGTCAAATGGTCCCTAGCCACTTCAACTCTGACTAATAAACACAAAAGATTCCTATACAGAAGTTTGAACTTCTGTTTAAACAGGAATTATTTCTGGTACGACCATCGCTACTACCTCCAAACAAGGGGAGTAGCGATGGGGGCCAAGTTTGCTCCCAGTGTGGCCAATCTTTTCATGGCCCACTGGGAGGAAGAGGCTGTATTTGGCACCCTACCACAGGAACTTATTTGTTACAGACGTTATATTGATGATATTTTTATGGTATGGGAAGGAGACATGGCAGATCTGCAAACATTTATGGATAGGTTGAATAGTAACACCAAAAATATCACTTTAACATGGAATTTGGAGAAGGAAAAGATTGCCTTTCTCGATCTTGAGATTTATAAACACGAAGGCGCCTTGAGAACAAGGAATTTTTTCAAACCTACTGATAGGAATGCATTTATCCCCTTGGATAGTTGTCACCACCAGATGTGGCTTTGCAACATTCCAAGGGGACAATTCACTAGATTAAGACGCAATTGCGCTTCGGATAGTGACTATCAAGTACAATCAAAGGTTTTGGAAAAGCGTTTTCTTGAGAAAGGATACAAAAAGGACCCCATTAGAAAAGAATTGGAGGATGTGGGAAGGAGTAACCGCGATACTCTCCTGAATGGAGACAAAATTAATCCAGTGGATCCAGGTTACAGAATAATTTTTGATTACAATATACACTACAAAAAAGTAGAACGTATTGTTAAAAAGTATTGGCCTATCCTTAAAGAGGACAAAATTCTAGGACCCCATCTGACAGAATTCCCTAAGTTTATCTACCGGAAGGCCCCTTCACTGCGAGATAAAATCGCGCCTGGGGTTGTTGACCCACCTCGTATCAGGGAGAATCATATTTTTTCTTTTCTTTCTGGCACCTATACATGTGGGAAATGTGCTACCTGTAAGAGCTGCAAGAAGAACCTAAAGAAACGAAAAGAATTTGTAGCTACTGCTACTAATAAATCATATAACATCAAAAATCTGATCACCTGTAAAACGCAAGGGGTGGTGTACATGTTACAGTGTGAATGCCGCCTTCAGTACATAGGACGTACCTCTCGTGCTTTACACGTCAGGGTGGGCGAGCATATCACTAATATCCGTAAAGGTTTAGAAACGCATAGTGTCTCAAGACATTTTAAAAAATTCCATCAAAAAAATCCCAGTGGGTTGCAATTCTGGGGAATAGAGAGAGTCCACCCACACTGGAGAGGTGGGAATTTTATTAGACAGTTGAGTCAACGGGAGTCTTATTGGATTTTTGAATGTAAAGTTTTAACGCCATTAGGACTCAATGTTGAGTTTGATCTCAACTGTTTTATTTCTGACCGATGAGATATTTTTTGCCTTTTTAATGTTCCCATATTCTTATATTTTATATTTTATAGGGAATATATTTATTGCTTTGTTCTTTGTCTTTTATAGTATTCACATTGCGGTTTATATTTTGTAATTTTAATAATTTTATGTGCATTATTGTGTATATGTCACTTATTGTTCACATTTATGATTAGGCAATGCTCAGATACGCCATCTAGTGGAGAGTTGAGATTTAGCCGGAGTCACAATGACGATTACCACCCATTGAATCCTTTGGATTATGGGAAGATGTATTATTTTAAATTTGGGCATAGTATATTTATTAAATTGTATTTAATGTATTTCCACAAGCTGGTTCTTGTGGAAAGTTTTTAAATTGCCCGTACACACTGCATATAAGAATACAGGCTGGTCCTGGCTTAAGGGTCATGCAGTGTTTACTTCCTGCCCTTAGTTTACATCACTTCCTGTGTACATCACTTCCTGTGTACATCACTTCCTGTGTACATCACTTCCTGTGTACATCACTTCCTGTGTACATCACTTCCTGTTTCCTGTTTCCATTTGGAATCATACTGATTAGTTAATTGAAGACAGGAGGTGGGCAGATCATATTGTCATAAAAGACGGGTCCGCAGTATGGTACGTGACCCTTGCTGAAGAAGTCCCGCTTATTTTCACGGACGTAACGCGTACGAGGGATGTCACGTGACCCGCGGCCGCCTCTCACTATTCCGGGTTGGTGGACCTGATGCACGCCTGCTTGCAAACTCTGCAGATATGCGCTGTTATTTTCTTCAAAAATGTGAGTTGTTTTCTTATATGGATTAAAGAGTGCTTGATTGCATACAGAGAGCATTAGATCGTTTTTTCTTGTCTCCTACACATATTGGTAACATTGTTTGAGGAGCTGACAGTGCATCGGAGGTGTAATCATTTACTACGCTTAAGGAAGAAAGTGTGAGGATGCTTTGATTTTGAGATGAAATGCTGGTTGACCCTGTAGGGTCTCTTTGTTAAGGTGAGCGGCAGTGTGAACAGGTGGTGGGATTGCATGAGCACTCGTGGAGACAAGCACCTTATGGAATTGCCCTAGGACCACTTTACACTGGAGACTTTTATCTGTTTATATGGACACCTATTAACACTGGGACTCTGCATGATTTTATAATTTTACCACTAGGATTGCGCTGCACTATTTTTCTATTATGTATTCAGAAGGTGTTTTGGAGATATTGCCCTTGAGTGCTTAGCTGCTGGTCCATTTATTAGTGGTGTGTACAAGAGTCCAGCGCTGAATATTTCTTTTTATTTGTATTTAGGTATTTGCATAGGTCACATTTGGTTCTATCAGCATTTTTTTTTTTTTTGCACACAGTTTTAATGAATTATTAGGTTTACTGAGCAGCAAGCTGTAGCGACAAAACACGTTCTTCAAGAACAGTATTCCACCAGTTGAAAGACTAATAATCACTTTGAGGTAAGTGCTTTTTCTTTTTTGCAAGATGCCATTTAAACATTGTTTTAAAATATTAGAAACATAGAAAAGTGATGGCAGAAAAAAGGCCGAGTAGTCTATTGATTAATTTATTTTTAATTTTTTTTTTACAGTTTCTCTAGTAATTACTGAGGTTAAGGTAATGGAAATTATTAGGGTTATTGTTAACTGTAATTTCTAGGGTGAGCGGGCATTGTTAGGGTTAGCATTATTTACTAGAGCTAGGGGTAGCGGGAAATATTATGGTTAGGGTTAGCGGGACTTATAAGGGTTAGGGTTAGCGATAATTACTAGGGTTAGAGTTTGTGGTAATTAGTAGGGTTAGCGGTAACTACTAGGGTTAGGGGTAATTATTAAGGTTAGAGTTAGGCTTCTTTCACACGGTCCGCCTCCGCAGGCGGATCCGTGTTGCTCAGCGGGGATCGATCCGCGATCCCCGCTGAGCCGGGCGGATGACAGCTCCGTCTCCGCTTGCAGAGCGGAGAGGGAGGTGTCTCAGCACCCGCTGCCCTCTATGGGGGATCGGAGGAGAGCGGACCGCTTGTCCGCTCTCATCAGATCCGATCCGCTCCGATTACTGAACGGATGGAAAAATAGGGTTTCCATCCGTCCAGATTTCAGCACAGGATCGGATGCGGATGGCAGCGGGTTTCAGCGGAGGTGACCTCCGCTGACACCCGCTGTCCCATAGAGCTGCATGGAGGATCCGATCAGATCCGCCTAAAAAACTGACAGGCGGATCTGATCGGACCGCCCGTGTGAAAGAGCCCTTAGCAGTATTTATTAATGTTATGGTTAGTGGTAATTACTAAGGTTAACTGTAATTACTAAATGTATCAATAAATACACCAAAATTGCAACATTTGCATTTTTGGTAAAGCTCTATTGAAGTCTATTACCCGCAAAATGTAATCTGCCATGGGAAAATAGTAAAAAAACAACAACAAGAAAGGGGCGCACCGACCTTGTGCATTACCAATAAAAAGGTTTATTAAAATCAAAATAATATACCGGTACATTATACTCACAAATAATTGTAGATAGCACACATGTAAACACAATTGGACAAAAGATCTCCAAGGTAGCGATAGCATGCTGGTGTCCGCACGAATCTGCTTAGACTGACGTGTTTCAAGTCTGAACCCTCTTCTGCAGAGCCAAAGAGTGCCACTGAACTACAACCCGCACTGGCAAGGGGATAAATAGTTAGTTTGCTCCACCCACTTTTATGCAGTCTTGCCTCACAGGGAGCAAAGGTCAGTAAGGAGAGGGATGGATAAAGGCCGTAACGCTCTCTGTGGTACCCAAAGATAGGATCACAATGTTCGCTGGTACCAACAAACCCCCCTCAACCTCCACCAATATCGGATTGTGGTGGCAGCACTAACAAAAACCACTTATTGGAAAAATATATTGAGGGCTAAGAATGGAAGACAACAAATCATCTATTATTAAAATCATACATAGTGTAAAAGGAAGAAGCATATTTATCAAAACACCGCAATCCACATGTGAAACATACTTGTATGCGATCTAAAATCGCACCGTCACTGGGGATGCTGATGGGCATGGGCAACATATGCATACTTATAGTGAATTATCTGAAAATACAGACCTTACTGAACCATTTCAGTCTTCTTGTGGCTAGCATCAATCACTATATTAAAGTGGAGTTCCACCCTAAAATTATACTTACCTCCATCTTCTTGCTCCGGGTCACCTGAAAAACAAATGGATAATCGCAATTTTTTTTTCTTTTACTTACCTTGTTTAGAAGAAAATATACTCACCTTACTTCCTCTTCCTCCCCTCGGCGGCCACGACGATTCGTCACTTCCTGGCTTGCAATGATTCCTGGGAGCTGAACGTCATCGCTCCCAGGAATCAGTGCGCCTGCACCGGCCCCGACGTCAGTTCCGGTTCAGGCGCCGTCATACCTTGCTAAACAGCTTCTGGGCATGCCCAGAAGCTGTGCAGGGATGACGCTGTGGTACCGGAAGTGACGGCGGGGCCGGTGCAGTGCATCGTGGGACCGAAGAAGACGGAAGAGGACGCAGAAGAGGATGGCACTGGCTTCAAGCTGCCCACACCTGAGATGGCAGCGCTGGACAATACATTTTCAAGGTAAGTATTTCTTCTAAAAGGTAAGTGCAACCCGGGACAGATCAGAGGCTATCCATTGTGGAATGCACTAGCCCTGACTGTCCCGGGGGTATTTTTATTAAAAAAAACTTTCCCAGAGTGGAACTCCGTTTTAATATCTGTGCGTGCATGGTGGGGTTTAGGATCTGTGCAGTCGTCCGCTTCCCAATGATGTACCCGGAAGTGCGGGCAGATTGCGTTCCACCATCCACCACAGCATTTCCGGAGGGACCGCCATGTCATGGGCAGTCTCCTCCGAGATACAACACACAGTGTGAGTGGCAGCCTCGACAGACAAGGGCATGCCGAAACATCACGGACAGCTGCCTGAACCCGCCCACCCTCAAGCAGTGGGGAGGGATTTAAAGTAGTAATAGTACAATTGTGGTTCCCCGGGCAATGAGCCAGTCATAATAAGTCATTCGGTGTATTAGAAGCCTGGATGATGAAAATAAATATAATTGGAGTTTATCCACAGAAAGCGGAAAGAAAAGGGGAAAACCGTAGGAAAGGAAAACAACAATATTAAAATTGAACTATATTAGTACATATAATACATACATCTATATATCACTAAAATAATAAATAAAAAGGGGGAGGGGGAGGGGGAAAGGGGGGGGAAATGGTTTTAGAGGAATTCAAGTCCTTATGCCATAACAAAAATATAGATATGGAGCACAGCAAGATAGTGCCATTAAGGGTCCCTTGTCTGCTTTAAAAAATAGAACCAAAGTTGTTATTAGGCAGGCGGACAAGGGAGGCAGTCATTCAGGATAGGGATGCATATGTAGGGGAAGCGGAGAGATTATTAGGGGCCAATTATTGCTGGGATTGATAGTCTAGCTAGCAATTCGGGCTGCTATGTTGACCACTTTTTTCAGGATTTAGTTACCATGTTGCCCTCATATGTTAAGGACTCCAGGCACAAGTTAGACATTTTATGATCCTACATGTGGCAAAGTGGATATAGGTGGTTATCACTGGACATGGCTTCCTTATATACATCTATACAGCATGAATATGGTCTACAAGCCATGTAATACTTCTTTGTGAATGATCAAACATTCCACCATGCCCAAGTCCAATTTCTTTACAACAGTACCGAATTTATGCTAACACACAACTATTTTACATTTTTGGACAATTACTACAGACAAACCAAAGGAACAGCTATGGGGGCCAGGTTTGCCCCAAGTTATGCCAACCTCTTTATGGGATATTGGGAATGCCAGTATATCTGGGCCAACAATCCCTTTGGGGCGAACCTGGTTCTATATGCACGTTACATCAATGACATCTTGATCATCTGGGATGGGTCAGATAAGCAATTAGGAGATTTTTTGACCTATTACTCCAAGAATCCCTATGGGATCACTTTTACCCATGTGCTGGATGACATCAGTTTGGTCTTTCTCTAACTCGAATTGCATGTAGATGAGGGTGGTCACATTTATTCAAGAACCCACTTTAAGCCCAGTGCGGGGAATTCTTATCTCCATGCACACAGCCACCATCACCCCAGATGGATCAGGAATGTCCCTTTTGGTCAGTTCTGTAGATTGAGGCGGACGTGTACATGGAGAACCGACTGTGAGGAACATTATGAGGAAAGTCACATCGAAGAGGCCTATCACAAATATTGGTCTTTGTATGAAACCACTACTCCAAACACAAATTTAGCTAAGGTTGGAAATGGTCCTGATGTGAGAGGGGAGATGCAAATTAGATTCTGCACCAGGTAAAGCAATAAAGCCCCACTGATCCAAAGAGTCCTAAAGAAAAACTGGAAAATATTAAAACAAGATCCTGTGCTGAAGGACCATCTACCCTCTTATCCCAATCATATTTTTAGGAAACGCAAGAACCTTAGGAGTATGGTGGCCCCCCAGTAGGGTTAGAAGGGCTAAAAGGAACGGGCTCAAAAACACTTGGCTCCTCTTCTTTGACCAGAAGGGAAGCTATATATGTGGGGTCAGCAATTGTGGCACTTGCGCCTTTATGTGCCATAGGAAAAAGGAGGTGACTGCCACAGATGGTAAGGTGTACAAGATCGATCAATTCATCAACTGTGGCACCACCCATGTAGTCTACGGGATGTTGTGCCCCTGCGGACTACTTTTATGTAGGCCACACTACACGCTCTCTGAGGGTGAGAATAGGTGAACATAAGAGCGGTATTACCCTCCATAAAGAGAAGTACTCAGTTCCCCAGCACTTTCTGGATCTATATAGCAGCAGCGTAGAAGGTTTGAGGGTTTTTGGGATTGAGGCCATTAATAAGGACATGGATAGTGGCCTTAAATATCAAAAGCTATGCACCAGAGAGGCCTATTGGATTTTTACTCTAGGGTCTCTCACCCCAAAGGGCCTTAATGTGGAGATTGAGCTCTACACAGTCATGTGACAGTATCCTACTCCAGTTTGGCTTGTGTTGGTTCCCTCCAGGGGCCCTCTTTTTCCCCTCCCCCCCTTTTTCCCCCCTTTTTTATTTATTAATATTTATTTTATTATTTTTTCACCCCCTATGCTACATGCTTTGGCAGTTGATATGGAGGTCCCTTTTAGTGATATATAGATGTATGTATTACATGTACTCTAAATATATATTTCAATTTTAATATTGTTTTTTCCTTTCCTTCGGTTTTCCCCTTTTCTTTCCGCTTTCTGTGGATAAACTCCAATTATATTTATTTTCATCTTCCAGGCATCTAATACACGAAATGCTGTATTGTGATTGGCTCGTTGCCCGGGGAACCGCGATCATATTATTACTACTTTAATTTCCTCCCCACTGCTTGAGGGTGGGCGGGTCCGGGCGGCTGTCCGTTGACGTTTTGGCATGCCCTTGGCTGTTGAGGCTGCCACTCAAACTGCCTGTCGGATCTCGGAGGAGACTGCCTATGACGCGGCGGTCCCTCCAGAAATGCTGTCGTGGACAGTGGAACACAATCGGCCCGCACTTCTGGATATATTGGTTGGCGTGTGTGTCAAGCCATCATTGGGAAGCTGACAGCACGGACAGCTGCATGGATCCTAAACCCCCCCATACACACACAGATGTTAATATAGTGATTGATGTCAGCCACAAGAAGACTGAAATGGTTCAGAATATTTTGGGGGGGCACCAGTAAGGTCTGTATTTTTGGATAATTTACTATAAGTATGCATATGTTGCCAATCAGCATTCCTTGTGACGGTGCGATTTTAGATCGCATACAAGTATGTTTCATATGTGGATTGCGGTGTTTTAAAAAATATGCTTCTTCCTTTTAAACTATGTTTAATTTTAATGATAGATGATTTGTTGTCTTCTATTCTCAGTCCTCAATATATTTTTCCAATAAGTTGTTTTTTTTAGTGCTGCCACCACAATCCGATATTGGTGGAGGTTGAGGGGGTTTGTTGGTACAAGAGCACATTGTGATCCTATCTTTGGGTACCACAGAGATCTTTACAGCTTTTATCCATCCCTCTCCTTGCTGACCTTTGCTCCCTGTGAGGTGGGACAGCATTCAAGTGGGTGGAGCAAACCAACTAGTTAGCTCCTTGCCAGTGTGGAGTGTGGTTCAGTAGCACTCTTTGGCTCTGAGGAAGAGAGTTCACCCTCGAAAAGCATCAGCCTAAGCAGATTTGTGCGGACACCAGCACGCTATCCAACACCGTGGAGTGCCTTGGCTATCTTGGAGATCTTTTGTCTGATTGCATTTACATGTGTGCTATCTACAATTGTTTGTGAGTATAATGTATATTATTTTGGATTTTAATAAACCTTTTTAGTGGCAATGCACAAGGTTGGTGCGCCCCTCTCTTGTTTTTTTTTTTAGTGTTTTTGGATACACTTGGTCCTAAAGGGGGCGGCAACAAAGACCATCGAATACTAATATTTCCCTCATCACACACCACTCGAGCGCAGGAGAATATTTAAGCTGTGGGAAAAGTGTCCCTGACCATTTCCTCTTAAGCCCGTTCTGGGTTTGGATTGTGCTGCAGAGGCTACTGACAGATGGCAAGGAAGCATTGCGCCACCTCCTCACTGTCTGTTCTAACCCCATTTTTATAGACAAAGATGCTGCAACTGCATGCAATGTACGAGGCTGTGGGGCATTTGTGCCGCTTCCCTTCTTGCTTGAAAATGTAGCGTTTGACAGGCAGGTAAACTTTGCCAGGAAGTGACGTATTGTGACCACATTATGTGAACACCCCTGTTTGCCGCCTATTGCAGATTAATGTTGATGGGTGGCAAAAAATTAGATTTTTTCTACATAATTACCTGTAAAAATCCAATTCTTGGAGTACATAAAGCAACACAGAGAAGGCTTTGGGATTGATTGGGGTGGTTATTATTGTGTCTCGCACCCCTCAGGTTTTATTGCTCTGGGACATCCCACATAGTCGTGAACAATTCTAGCCTGCTCTGTGTCCTGTGATGTACAATAAAGAAAATTGATTTTTTTTTCTACACACTTATCTGTAAAATCCAAAGGGAAAGACTTCCTGTTTGATTGATCTGCCAGTGTCCATTTATCTATGGATGGCGCATTACCACAGTCATGAATATAGGATCTACTCTGCCTTTCATAATACACTGCGGCCAGTATCCTCCACTGCTTTGACATCCACCTGGTAAAACCCTGTGAATGTATGAACCAAAGATCATGTAGTGACCTTGGAAACCTGGGTCACTGCGCCTGATGGTAGAGTGCGCTCTCACCAGAAGGGTGGGAACTTACCCTTTTATACCATAAGCTTGAATGATTAACTGGAGGATCCAATGAGAAATAGTTGACATGGATGCTCCCTGCCCTTTCTGGGCTCTTCTGGCAACCCACACCAGGATTCCTGACCTGTGCTAACAAACTCAATAAAATTCTGACTGCCCAAACTACATCCGGAGTATGCAGCAATCTTTCACCTCCGACTGTGAAATAGGAAAAAAAAAAAGCAAGCAACTATCCAGATTCAAGTGAAAACTAGAAACCAATTAAGGCAAGAAATATGGATGAGGACGGAACATCACCTTATCATTGTTTGGCCTGCCATTGACGCCAACCACTCCTCCAGTTTCCTGACCAGTAGTCTTGGTATCCCGGTATCAGGTGGAGAAGCAGCTAGGGTCCTGCAGCCGAAATATCGAATGTATCGAACGTATCGAATGTATCGAACCTCAAATGAAAGTGAAAGCAGCAAACTCAAAGAACAACAAACATGTAAAAAACTCATGGTAAGGGGTAGGTCGGAAGCCAGACCGCAGAGGGAGCAAAGTCTACAAGAATGGTCAAGCCGAGTTCGATAACTAGAGTCGGTACAATCCAAAGGGGTGATCCGAAGAGTGGTCGGGGAAAGCCAATGTCAACAACAAGAATAGAACATAAACGGCAGACAAAACAGGAAGCAAAACCTATACTAAGGGGACAGCAGGAAGTGGAAGAGGGTATTTATAGGTCACAAGATCAGGTAACTGACTACAGCTGGCCACAGGGTGGAGCAAGAGCCACAAATCCAAAGGTAGAAGATAATGAGAAGCTTGCCCAAAGCTGGAATACCCCAGTGGCCCAGGCAGCAGTGGAACAACCCAGAAAACCTCCAATCACAAGATCGACTCCCAGCCAAGGCATGACAGTACCCCCCACACAAAGAAGCCCCCAGGGCTACATGGGGCTGGAGGGATGTTTATCATGAAATGACTTAACAAGCTGCGACGCATGAACATCGCGAGCAGGAACCCAAGTCCTTTCAGCAATGGAGTAGCCCTTCCAGTCCACTATATATTGTAATTGCCTACCCCTCCGTCTGGAATCTAGAATTTTACAAATCACATACTCCTTATGACCATCAACCGAGACAGAAGGGGGTGTCTAGAGGGTAGAGAAAACCTATTCTTGAAAAAGGGTTTCAACAAGGACACGTGAAACGTATTGGGTATACATAAGTGTGAAGATAGACAAAGTTTATAGGCCACTAGGTTAACCTGACGGAGTATGCGGAAGGGTCCTATATGTTTAGGGCCCAATTTGGGAGAGGACTGTCACAGCTTGAAGTTCTTAGTAAATAACCACACCAGTTGGTTGAGACGAAAACAAGGTGAGGTCGCCTATGACGATCAGCGTACCCCTGGTATATGGAACGAAGTAGTACCTTCCTTATGTCTTTCCAGTGTTTAGTTAACTTGGTTACCATGTGGGCAGCCGTGGGTACTTCTACTGTATCAGAGTGGATTGAAAGGGTAAGATGTTGGGCTGGTAACCAAAAGAGGCTTGAAAAGGGGAACATTTAATAGAAGAGTGCCATTGTGAGTTGTGCACTAATTCAGCCAGGGACAGCATTTCACTCCAGCTATCTTGTTCATCGTTAACATAGGCCCTCAAATAGGTTTCTAAATCCTGATTAACCCTCTTAGTCTGGCCATTAGATTAAGGGTGGTATCCAGAAGAGATGGGATTTTGACACCCAGATGCTTGAAAATGACTCTCCAGAAAGATTATATAAATTGGGGGCCTCTGTCATTGATGATATAGACAGGGATCCCGTGCAAATGAATGAAGTTGTCAATAAAAGATAGGGCCAAACTAGAGGCCGAAGGTAGGGCCTGTAGAGGAATGAAATGTGCCAGTTTCGAAAACCTGTCTACTACAACCCAGATGACCGTATTCCCTTTAGAGGCAGGCAAATCTACAATGAAGTCCATACTGATATGTGTCCAGGGAACACGAGAGACAGGCAACATTAGTAGTAGACCTTGGGGAGCAGATCAAGGGTTCTTGATAGTTTCATAAACAGTGCAAGCTTTAACAAAAGATATAACATCCTTGATTAGGGTGGGCCACCAAACTAGGGGGTTTTAGGTGTAAAAGGGTTTGTTTACTACCCGAGTTCTCAGAAATCCTTTGCCTATGGGCCCATTGCAAGAGAACATATAAAGTATTAGGCAGAATTGAAAGATTAATAGAGACACGAGACTGTTCCTTTCCAGGATGGTGTCCAGTTGAGCAATGATTAATTCTGGAGGGACTATATGATCCAAAGAACCTTTCCAGGATGGTGTCCAGTTGAGCAATGATTAATTCTGGAGGGACTATATGATCCAAAGAACCTAGAAGAACCTCGCAAGGTAATTGCAGAGACAGAGGGCCTAATTCAGTATAAGTTTGGAGTAGAGCTGCTCACTTCTCCAGAAATAACTCCAGCCTAAACTCATTGCATCCTAATTAGGTAAGTGGCTGGAGTTAAACCATCAACTAGATGCTTTAATGAATTCGGAGTTGGAGTTAACTTAGACTGAATTCGGGTTTGGAGTTAACTTAGGCTGAATTTGAGTTTGGAGTTAACCAAATTCCCTTTGTGTTTTTCATAAAAGGAAATTTGTCTATTCTGAATCACTATTACACAGCAATGTCATCTAATATGGTTTATTTTAATTTTAAGGTATAGTTATGTATCTTATGTGTTTTAACCTTTAGATTTTCTAATAGCAGACTACACAGCTGTCTAATTAGCAGTCTTCATTCTTTATTCATCTGAAACTTTCAGGCATGTCTGATTGTATTCAGCACTTTGGTGTAGTGGGCTAAGCTCACAGCCAACGATTGCTAGGTCATGAGTTCAAGGCCAGACCATGATAACACCCTGTGTGCCATAATTTTTTTTGGCCACATAGTAATACATTGGCTACATCACCTAAAATTGCATGTCAATGGCCATGTATATTCAAGAAACAAACATGCATATCTGCAGGGTGCAATTATGCATTTGCCAAGTTTCAGTATTTATTTATAGCTGTCTAAAATTTAAGAAGGTGATGGCACACTTGGGATTTGAACTCATGCTCTCAGTGTTTATAGCCAGGAACACTAGCCACTAAACCATTGAGCTGAGCACGATTACCCCTGGAATATTTATTCCCATGTTTCAATAGCTAACCACTTCCTTACAGGGCAGTTACACCACTTCCTGCCCAGGCCAATTTTCAGCTTTTTATACTGTTGCATTTTGAATGACAATTGCGCGGTCAAACAACCCTGTACCTAACACAAATGTATGACATTATTTTCACACAAATATTGCTTTCTTTTGGTGGTATTTGATCACTGCAAGGTTTTTTTCTATTGGCAAAAAGAAGACCTAAATGTTTGACCCCTAAAATAATGTGTTTTTGTTTATGTAATAAAATTTGGTAAATCAATATGTTTTTTGTTGCACTGACGAGCATTGATGAGGCTGCGCTGGCAGGCACTGATGAGACACTAATATGCAGAACTGATAGACAGATAGGTGGCACTGATATGCAGCATTGATAGGTGGCACTGATGGGCAATGATTGGCACTAGATATATATATCTATCTTTTTTTTTTTGGGTTGTTGAATTCTGAGTTCTGGGGTTGCACTGCATATGTTCAATCAATTTGCAAATTCTCAGATTTGCAAGTTCAAACACTGCTATTTTTCAGAGTGTAATGTGACTGTATATAGGAAGCAAAACTAATATGGCTCCCCACTCAACAAATATATTAATTTCACACATATACAATGTTTTATTTTTGGGGTGTTGCTTGTCATATATAACAACAGACAGTTGTAGGTAGTTCAGGGATTTGAACACCCAAATACATTGTTGCAAGGCAGCTGTGCTAACCACTTGGATATTTTGGTCAGTTTATTTAGGCTACATTCACACCTGAGCGTAGCGTTTTTCGCGCGTATTTTACCGCGATTTTTGCGGCGTTTTTACCGCGATTTTACCGCGAT